>NC_086229.1:28442408-28767408 GCF_036321145.2 Pelmatolapia mariae
AACAGATGTTAATGCAAGTTAGTGAGAGTGGATGGGGAAAGGGTGTAGCGGATTCTTATCTGGTGTGAAGTTAATACAGCCACGGAGTGATGTCGGGGTCGCGGTGGAGCTGTCCGTCCACGTACAGCCGGTCCACAGCGATGACAGCGCGGGAGCCCTTCTGGATGAAGCCGCGTCGGATTGGGAACAGGACCCTGCGTCGTTCCAGGATCTCTTTGGGGAACTGGTCGTTCACGCTGAAGTCCGTTCCTTTTAATTCCCTGCCGCGGCTTTTCACATGTTCCTTTTGTTTGAAGTGGCCGAATTTGGCCACGATAGGACGTGGTCTCCCGGCCGTAGCCCGAATGGGGCCGAGGCGATGCACCCTATCGAAGACGATGTTCTTCACTGTGTCCTCCGGCAGCTTCAGGTGGTTTTTGATGAAGCTTTTTACCGTGGCCTCCGCGTCCTCTCCAGCGGCTTCTGGAATACCAGAAAATACCAGGTTATCACGCATGCTACGAGCTTGTAGATCAATAACTGTTTCTTTTATTTTTTTATTTTCTCTATTGAGCTGGGTAACATTTTCTGTGAGACATTTCACCGACTCCCTTAGCGTGGCATTTTCAGCAGCGAGCGTTTCCACCTGCTGCTGGCTGAACTCCAGGGATTCTCGCAAGCATTTAAATTCCCGGTGAAGAATCTCCACCAAGGACAGCCTTGCGTCGAAGCTGGACAATCGCTTGTCGATTGACTCCAGTATGTCGGCAATATCTTTGCCGGCTGGCGATGTTGTGCCGGGGGAATCTGCCGGGCGAAGTCTTTTCGACGATGGCGTCTCAGATTTGGCCGGGGAAGATATACTCTGGGCCTTCTTCATCACGAGATCCTGAAAGCACTGATCAATGTAATCTTGGAGAGCCTCTAAACTCTCCCCGTTGTTCTCCAGGGTGTTGGAGATTATTAAGACAAATATTGTTAGTTATAAGACAATTGATAAGTGTATTTGGTAATACTGAAGCTTAAAGGAATTTGTACAAATCTAAACTACCATTTGCTTAATTTTCCGCCAAAATCTCCGGCGTCTGACGTCAGTTACAACATGAGTCGCTTACCTTGTCCGTCACTTCCGTCACTTACCTCTCAGCTTCCCCTGGGGGTGTAGGAAGACTTCCCCCTTTTTGACACACTCCCATGTGTCAATTCATCGGAGCTAGAAAATTAAAAGAAAAGGTTAGTGACATATCTCTATTTTGAATGTGACAAATCTACCATACAATTTTATTATAGTACCACATTTTATTCAATTGTTATATTTTCCATTGTAAGATGTAAACCTCATGAAGTGTCTCTGTTGCTTCCTCCTCTGTAACAGCTGTCAATGTTTCTTCATTATTTTCCTGTAGTAGAGAAATTAACAACATTGCTGTTCTACTCATATAATCTGTGGAGTATTAAGAGTACTCACAACTGCATGTTGGTCTGGCTCAACAGGAGGCGGCACCAGATGCAGTACACCATCACCATCAACTGATAGAATGAGGTTTATACAGGTCACTTATAACTTACAAGGGACCAAATGGCAATTAACAAACATTTTCCAATCACCTTACACTTCATTGTCATTATGCTCTCAAAGACAACCAAGACTGAGGGAAGGCAAAATCAGCAGGAAAATAACTTCACTACAAAATAATTCATTATGGTAAAGAGTTTATCAAATGAATGAGTAGCACTGCAAAGGTGACTGTGAAGAAAGGATGTATGCACATCATGTATTATTTTGAATTTACCTCTTATGTAGGCACTTGTGTCTTGCGTTGTTATTGACTCAGAGGATGTCCCCGCAGAGATGCCTTCAGCCACAGGGCGCCCACTGTTTTGGCTGAGGGCCAACTGCTCAGCCTCTGTGAGTGGTAGTGGTGGAGGACCCCCACCTGTTTTTCGGGCCTCCGCTTTTTTTCTGTTGGCTATAATGGGCCACATTTGAGCATACCGAGTAAGCAAATATGTACTTGTAATGTGCTCGGATAATTTCAATAAGTGCTTACAGAAAGAAAATTAATGTAGCCTCTAACTGCAACTGCATTGATTTACATAGGACAAACAGACCAAGCACTATGGCTCATAATACAATTACACCTTACCTGTTTGGACTATATTTTTATATTTCATTTTTACTTGCTGCCAGGAACATTTGGGGCCTGTTGGGTTGCACCTGCGCTCAAATCACATCACAAAAAAAAAATGTATAAAATAAAAAATAAAATGAAATATATTAAAATAACGTGTTAAATGGGTGGAAATCCCTAGATCAATGTTTAAATTAACACTCACGCATTGACTCTGTCGGCTATGTATTGCCATGCATGCTCCCTTTCTTTTGCAGCTGAGGCTGTGTTACTTTTTTTCAGCAAAATTTGCATGTTATCGGCATATGCTGCCATCAGAATTTTGGCCTCAAGCGCTGTAAAATACATTGACCGCGCCTTCTTTCCCTCCGTCTCCATGGTGACTTGCTTAATCTGTGCTCCACTAATCAGGGCTTTATGCGCGTGCTTAACTTGGGGTTAAAGCAACTCCGGGTTGATTGAACTAATTGTTATCAGCCTTTCTGAAACCGAATATTCCGAGTTGGACAGTTTGGGGTTACTCAACCCTGAGTATCATTTTTAACTCTGGGTTTTCTAAACCGGCTTTCTGAAACAGGGCCCTCCACTAATGAATGTCCTATGCATAGGGAGAAGCACAAATTGTTGTGTGTGTTGTTTGGTGCGAATAAATGTCTGCCTTTCTTTGAGAGAATCTCATCATAAGGGATGTGCGCCAGTCTTAAGCGAGCCCCACCACTACTGTTCTGAGCTACCGTGACAATAAACTCTAATTCATCATCACCGATAGATTCATCATTACTCTGCATAACTTGTGCAATTTGATCGAGAAATAGATCTGGATCATACCGATCATCAGCGTTTAAAACAGCCTGAACATCAGAAGCCAGCGAGGGGCCACGCAGGACCACGTTTAGAACACTGCCCTGTTGAGATCCAGCCACAGCTCTGTCTATCACATTGTTCTGGGTGATCGAGACTTATACCTCTAAAATCAAGGCACACATGCAATTCGCGAGCATTAAAATCATGTCTCTAATGTCTGGCTGAGAGCAACTGCCAGACCTTGAATGCACAGCGGGCTCGATTACTGCAGTATCTGCTTGTGAGAAATTTGCAATGATTGAGAGGGTGTGTGGTGTTGCAGCAATAGGTTCAGGATAAGTTGGACATGGACGTGCATTAGACACAGCACTGTCTGCTACAGCTACACTACTACATCTTGCATGCAAAACTTGACAATTGCTTACTAATTGTGCAGCCGCCTGGTTGGAAGCCTCAAAGTCAAACCATTTAGCTCGAGTGGAGGTACCATCATTGTGTTGCATCTTGTGCTCGTACGAGCACGCACACATGCACTCTCATGCACGTGCTTTCACTCCGAAAAAGGGGCATACCATACTGTACATGCTCTGTTTCCTCCTACTGGGCGTGTTTTAAAGAAAATAGCTATATATTGGAGCAAAAAGGGTTGGGTTTTAGTGTTTTTCATGGGATACCCTCCACACTTTCAGCAAGAATTTTCACCTCCAACACTGCAAAAAACGATTTTCAAGAAAGTAAAAAAACCCTTGTTTATGGACATTTTTTCTTATTTTTTGTCCAAAAAGAAAATATATTCTTAACAAGCAAGTTTTGCACAAGAAAATAAATCTTATTCTAGGAAAATATGTCTAACTTTTCCTTAAAAGGATATTTCAGCTCATCTTGAGCTTTATTTACCAGTTACAAGGTATGAAAACGGTTCGGTTGAAATTCCAGAATAAAAACAAGATTATTTTTCTCATTTCAAGAGTAAGGCCACTTAAACAGCTGCTCAGTTTAAGAAATGTATTTATTGACACTAAAGTGTAATAAAACTGCTGTCAAGTTTGACACAACACGGGCACACACTGTCTGGATCATACTGTATTGCGTTTTGCTCAATCACTGCATCTTCTCCTGAGTTCAATCTGGTGTCTACAGCCGCATCCATTGTTGGCTGGCTTGTTGGCTGGTTTTCGACCACTGGATCAGTCCTGTAGGCCCACATGTTACTCAGACCTCTCACCAATGATGAGGGTTCCCTCCTAGAACTGCAATTGAGATTAATTGACTAGTTAAAGATATTAATTACAAGCTACACTGATAATTTCTAAATAATTCTATTCTGCATTTGATAATTTACTCTAAAATATGTATGTTTTCAGACTGAGTTTAATAAATTGTTACTAATTTAATGCTGATTGATATTTGGCAGCTTAACTGTCGTTTAAAAGCTTTAAAAATCCTCAAAAACCTAAACCTGGAAAGCTAAACTTGGAAAATGTTGCAAAAACCTTACAATCTGGAGCAAGGAGCATGAGACATGAAAACCTCGGGGGTGGGGTGGGGGGACACAGATGACAGAGGAGAAAATGCAGACGATCCGACAAAGAACGGAGGGAAGCACACACTAAATATACACACACACAGGGAAACGAGGAGTTGGCAGACAGGTATGAAACACAGCTGACACTAATCAGATGAGAAGAGACCAGGGGGAAGCTACACGGATGCAGGGCATGGGACTATCAAAGTAAAACAGGAATAAACATGAACATCAAACCAGGGACACTTGACTCAAGACAAGGGAGGCACGGAGAACACCTAAACACTGGAAATAATTAACAAATTACCAGGAAACTAACTGAAACAATGAATATTAATAAACACAAACAACCAAGGAGACTCTGGACCATGCCCATCGGTTTATTTAAAACAAAAGTTTAAAAAAAAAATAAAATGCTGTTTTCTCTATTAGGAGAAATTAAACACTCAGAAAGTCTTTATAAATAGATAGCATTGTTGTGAATCATAAGGAATTAGCATTAACATATCTACTGTTAAGCTGTAAAAACAAGTAGGAATCTAATATGAATACTTTATATGATTATTTACAAAGATATCAAAGTATATAGTCAGTCTCACCTTACAGATTTTTGTGTCATAGTCGATCCACTGCATAGTCCATTGCCAAGGTGGTCAGTGTGTTCCACGAATGTGATACCAAAATGAATTGTAAACACGATATTCTTTGACACATCCATCTATGCCACAAACTACACGGAAATCTGGACTATGGCTATGTGCAGAATTAATATGACTGAGTAAGGATTTGAGGGTCAGACCCACAAAAACGAAGCAGATAACACAGCGCCAAATCATTTTGTTTCACTGATCTGTGAACCGTTTTTCCCATAATGCCAAGATGACCAGGATTATTCCATTAAGGGGTAGGAATGGTTATCCTAATTCGCTGCCTTATAACAGCTGTAGTAAGTAATACTACCGACATGTCAGTATTTACTGAATATAATCTAACCAAATAGTCAAATCTTTAAATATATAGAATTTTATAGATATAAAAGAGCGAACTAAACCATTTCTGTACACAACCCCATACTTCTGAGTTGGTACAGTCCAGCTTCGCGCCTCTAGCTTCGTGCCTCAAATTTGGATTGCAGGATTAGTAACATTTTGGGGTACAGTGGTACGGTGTGAAGAAATTAAGGCACGCTATGGAGAAACTGGACGAAATAACAATTGCCACCCTGAAAGGTATGTGACTGTTTTGTTTTTTATATGTTTTGTGTTCTGCTGTGTTGCATGTTAAGTCGCTAGCATGGCAGGCTATACTCAGTTGTTAGCTTAGCTTGTGCGGTTAGCTTAGTTGCATTAGCATATTTAAATATGTGTAATGCTAGTGCTATTACACTACGTACATGGGTATTTTTGAAAACTGAGATTTTCCATTTTCGTTTTAAAAAATAATCCCGTCCACAAGTAAACGCAGAAATGAAGGAAAACGCTGCTAGGAGCATGCCAAAGCAACAGGTGGCAATATATTCCCAACCGTGTAGAAATGTTGGCCAATCAGAAGTCTAGAAGCCTCGGCGGGAAATGGCAAACAAAGATGGGGCATAGAAGCAGAACCCAGTCCTATGTGTGGAGGGACAGTAACTGTGTGTGTATATGTAAGCATTTAAACACTGCAGAGAGTAAGATAAGATAAGATAAGATAACCTTTATTAGTCCCACACGTGGGAAATTTGTTTTGTCACAGCAGGAAGTGGACAGTGCAAAAGTTATGAAGGACAATTAGAATAAAATAAAAAAGAATAAATACAGTACACAACTGTACAGAATAGAATAAAAATAGAATAATATATACAGTAGAATAAATAGAGTAAAATATACAATAGGATAAAAATAGAATACAAATGTTATATACAACAGAGTGAAAAATACAACGGTTGCCAGAAAGATTATTGCACATTGTGTTATTGCACATTTGTGGATGTGTGTGATTGATCAGTTAAATGCTTTGTTGTGGAGTCTGACAGCAGTGGGGAGGAAAGACCTGCGAAATCTCTCCGTCCCACACCGTGGGTGCCGCAGTCTCCCACTGAAGGAGCTGCTCAGTGCTGTCACAGTCTCATGCATGGGGTGGGAGATGTTGTCCAACAGGGATGACAGCTTAGCCACCATTCTCCTGTCACTCACCACCTCCACTGGGTCCAGAGGGCATCCTAGAACAGAGCTGGCCCTTCGGATCAGCCTGTTCAGTCTCTTCCTGTCCCCAGCAGAAATGCTGCCGCCCCAGCAGACCACACCATAAAAGATGGCTGAGGCCACCACAGAGTCATAGAAGGTCTTCAGGAGTGGGCCCTCCACTCCAAACGACCTGAGTCTCCGCAGCAGGTACAGCCTGCTCTGCCCTTTCCTGTAGAGGGCGTCTGAGTTATGAGTCCAGTCCAGTTTGTTGTTCAGATGAACACCAAGGTACCTGTAGCTGTCCACAGTCTCAATGTCCATACCTTGGATGTTCAGTGGTTGCAGTGGAGGATGTTTGTGCCTGCGGAAGTCTACCACCAGCTCCTTGGTTTTACTGGCATTGATCTGGAGGTAGTTCAGCTGGCACCAGTCCACAAAGTCCTGAGTCAGTCCTCTGTACTCCTTGTCATCCCCATCAATGATGAGGCCGACTATTGCAGAGTCATCAGAGAACTTCTGCAGGAAGCACTGGGTGGAGTTGTGGGAGAAGTCTGCAGTGTAGATGGTGAAGAGGAACGGAGCCAGAACCGTTCCCTGTGGGGCCCCCGTACTGCAGACGACCCTGTCCGACACACAGCCCTGAGTCCTCACATACTGCGGTCGGTCAGTGAGGTAGTCCAAAATCCAGGTGGTGAGGTGATGGTCCACTCCTGAGTTCTCCAGCTTGTCCTTCAGAACCGACGGAAGAATGGTGTTAAAGGCACTGGAGAAATCAAAGAACATGATTCTCACAGTGCTCCCAGCGGTCTCCAGGTGAGCGAGGGAACGGTGCATGAGGTGAATGACGGCATCATCCGCTCCAATGCCAGGCTGGTAGGCAAACTGAAGTGGGTCCAGTGATGAGCTCACAAGGCGCCGAAGCTGAGCCAGGACCAGCCGCTCCAGGGTCTTCATCAGGTGGGATGTCAGAGCCACCGGCCTGTAGCTGTTGAGGTCCTTGGGGCGTGAAGTCTTTGGCACTGGAACAACACAGGAGGTTTTCCAGAGCTGTGGGACTCTTCCCAGCCTCAGGCTCAGGTTGAAGAGGTGCTCCATCACACCACACAGTTGGTCCGCGCAGGACCTGACGACCCTCGAGCTGATGCCATCTGGACCCGCTGCCTTCTTGCCATTAATCCTCCTCAGTTCCCTCCTAACCTGGGTGGATGAGAGAGACAGGCTGGAGCCTTGTGTTGGTTGTGTATTGGATGCTGTTGTTGGGGGTGGGGAGGAGTGAGCAGGGTGAATAGAGGAGGTGTGAAGTGTCTGAGGTGTCAGAGGTGGAACAGCAGCAGTGGGGGAGGGTGAGTCTGCAGCCGATGTTGGAGACTGCCTCATGGCTGAATCAAATCTGTTGAAGAAATGATTCAGTTCATTTGCCCACCTCACATCCCTCCCAGGCAGAGAGTTCTGATGTTTGTGGCCTGAGATGGTTCTGAGGCCTCTCCAGACTTCACCGACGTTATTTTGCTGAAGCTGGTTCTCCATCTTCTGCCTGTAGCTGTCCTTCCCATTCCTTATCAGTCCCCTCAGCTCTCTCTGCACCCTTTTCAACTCCTCTTTGTCTTTGGATTTGAAGGCCCTCCTCTTCTGCTTGAGGACGGCTTTAATTTCTGGGGTAATCCAAGGTTTGTTATTGGAGAAACACCGTACAGTCCTGGTAGGTACGGTGTTATCCACACAGAAATTAATATAGTCCGTAATGCATGTAGTAAGGCTGTCGATGTCCTCTCCGTGGTCGTCACAGATCACCTCCCACACAGTCGACTCAAAACAATCCTTAAGAGCCTCCTCGCTCACCTGCGACCAATTAACAGTAACAGTATTGTAGAAATTAATTTCACCGAAACAATAACGCGGCGCACAGTGTGACGTCAAAAAAGGCGCACACCTTTGACGCTGCGTCTTCTCCGTTTTTCTCGTCCACACCTAAATGCAAAAACTGAGTTTTTGAAAATATCCACCCTGGCAGGCGTTTTTAGAAATCTCCGTTTTCAGTGACCGAAAACGCCGTTTACGTGTGGACGAAAGGTGCAAACGCATACAAAAATCAGCTTTTTCAAAAATACCCGGGTAGATGTGGATGTAGCGTCTGTGAATTTATTCAACAAGTGTGCAAAATGCCATAATTTAATGCCAGTTTTACAGAAATTGTGGGAGTTTCAAATTTCCATTAGTAAAGTTATTTCATTATATACTTTAGCACAGGAAGTTATAAAATGAGACATTTATATGTATACACTTATATAATTGATGTATCACAAATATAATACTTTTTCCAGTCAATGGGAGGAAGGTAATTTAGAACCTGTGGAGCAGTCAGGAGGGAATATAATGAAATAGAGTATTGTTTTTAAATGGTAAATATTAAATTATGTTTCTTGTGTATCCTGTGTGTTACCCAAGCAAAGCTGTCAGCTGGCTTGCACATGAGGATAATGCAATGTAGTGATAATTGGAAACTCCTATTGCAGAAGCAAATGTTGGAGAAGACCTGCTCTCATCACTGTCACGAGATGACATCAAAGATCTGTTTCCTGGTCCTGAACATTTCCTCAGGCGTCGGGCTCTATGGCTTGCAGTGCACAAATGTGAAAAAGTAAGTTCTGTCCTATCGCTGTGTGACAAAACTGTGAACACACCAGCTTGTTTTATGCAGTTTCAAGTAATTCCACCAATACTCACTTAGCAGATAGACAGTAGAATCTTCTTTAGTTTTGGTTTAAATCAAGTGGTCTACACATTTATTAAATATACATATTTTTTATTGTTCAACACCTTTCCTGATATTTTGTTGTACTTTCTTTCATGTTTAGAGACCTAGTTCTTGTGCAATTTTATGTGAAATTAGCCCTATGTACACTGTATTTTAGAACAAGACTGCTGCTGAAAAAACGCTAACAACTACTGGAGATGGTCTATGTGTATATATTGTTGAATTTTGCAGTTACTCATGTTTTCATTTTATATATTTTACTGTGGAATATCAAATAATATATTATTAGTCAAATATTCTTAAAGTTCAGATCCCCATAACATGTTGATGTTAAGAAAACCTACAAAAAAAGTTGATCTATTTTAAACTGGAATGCAACTCAAAAATTGTGTTTCTTACGGTCTTGTTCTAATCCTCTTTTTTTTTTTTTTCTGTCATGTAAACTTCAGAAGACCCTGAAGGCTACCTGCGTCAGCGACCCCTGGGTGTCCAGTTCTGCTTGTCTCTGAAGGCAACTGCATGATAGCTGTTGGAAGCACACCGGTGAGCACTTTTGACCGGAAGGATCTTAATGAGGGACTGCTCTATCTGATGGCATATTACTATGCCCTCCACCTCACATATCCAAAGTGCATTTCCACGCTGCTGTCTGTCTTGCAAACTGAAATACTCAAAGACTCCATCCATGACCGAGATTCAACCCCCTCTTACAGGAAGGCTCTTGGTGAGTGGAAGTCATTCATTGAGTGAGTCTCTCAGATGACAGACTCCATCTGCCTTGTTTATCAGACTCAGTGTTAGTCAGTGAGGTTGTTTTTTTGTTTTTTTCTCTAGAAAAGTTGTTCAAATGGAAAACACATGTTTGTTTGTGTGGTCGTTAAACTTGTTCTTCTAAAATGTTATGTAATATAGGATTTGAAATAGTGATTGTTTTAAGCTTCAGCAAAATTTATTTTTGATACCAGCCATGAGTGTGTTATACTGTTATTATTCATGTTAAGAGTATCTGGAATATGCACTTCTTGTATTGGCCATGTTACACAGTACCCTGCTGAAATGTATAATTTTAGACATGATTCTCCTGGAACAGACCTCAGTGAGTTACTGACCCATTGCTGTGTCAATAAAGCGCAAAAACTAAGAGTGCTTTTGATGTCTTAATTTAAGATAAATTCCCTTATTTTTAGTAGCTTTTTGAAGAGATGGTGTCTTATTCTCAGGAATTTTGGCTGATTATTGTTCTCAGAGTCGAAACATAATTCTTATAGTTAGCTCAATCAAGAAAGAAACAATTCAGTTTTAAGAAAATTTGTCTTATAGTAAGGTGTTTTTTTTTACGTGAAAAATCTAAATTAAGGTGTAGAATCTTAAAGTAAGCAAATAATTCTTGAAAACAGCTTGTTCAAGAAAGCATAATACTCATTTTAGGTACAGATTTTCTAAATATCAAAGTGTCTTTTACTTATAATAAGTCACATTTTCTTGAATTAAGCATACATTTTAGACAATTTTGTCTAGTTAAAAGGCATATGTCAGTTAGGATAATTTGCTAGTTTTAAGAATTCTAGTCAAGCAACTTTTGCTTACCCCATTGGCAGATTTTTTTGCTCAAAACAAGAAAATTTTGTCAGATTTAAGAATATTTGGCTTGTTTCAAGTATAGCTGTTTTTGCAGTGAACCAGGGGCGATTTTAGCCCATTTGTGGGGGTGCTTCAGCTCCCCCAAAACGAATCAAAGCACCCCCAAAGATTTCTTACTTTTTTTTGACAATATTTGCTGTTTGTGTGACACACTACTAAAAATATAAAAAGCATACAGTACTTGGTTGAGACGGAACATTTTAACAATAAAAGTATAGAGAACCCCTCCCAAAAAGGTTTGTTCCAGCTCGCCCCCACTCTGGCTCTAGGGTCGTTGCTGCCACAGCGATGGTAGCTGAGACGCAGCGGAGCAGAGGTGGAGTGCCTGGATTAAAACAGGACATATTATCAGCATTTAACCTTCAGTTACTCTTTATGTAGTTATATAGGAGCCATGTTTCTTTTTAGCTGTGTGTGCATGTCAATGGGAAATTCCATTATGTTAGCATCAAGGTAGCAGGATTTGGCGTTAACATGTTTTCATTTATTTTTCTTGGTTATACCAGCTGTAATTCAAGTTGCTAAGTCTTCAGGCTGTACTTTGTAATGTGAGAAATATATTATGTTCCAAATGTATGTTTTAATACGCTTTTCTTATGTTTGTAGTTTTACAGTGCCTTCATTGGTTAGACAAATAAACCCTGCAATGAGAGCTGGAAGCCTTTGCCTCTCCTTTTGAAGAACTGTTTATCTATCTGCCGAACTGGGCATCAATGTACAGGGAGTGCAGGACAGTCATCATCCGGGTTTTCCACTTACATGACATATCTCCATTGCTGAGAACTGGATTTCAGCAATTTATGTCTCAACAAAGACCTTGTAACAGCAGGACTCAGACTGCAACCAACTTGGCACAATAGTAGATTGTGTTCCACAAGATTGTGTTCTATAGTGGTGATGAGCTGATTGAGCTCAGGTGTATCAGCCACCCTGCCCCACCACGCCACATGAATAAAGTAGGCTGGATAAGGAAAAAAAATGACAGAATGAACACACATAAAGAAAGAAGCAAACATTTTAACATTTAAATAAATAGATACAGTAGTAAATTAATAATTAAAAGTAATATGTTGCTGAAAGCATTTGGTTCAGTTTTGTTTTCTTACAATAGTGATGGAGCTAAAAACTGCTGAATGGACATAAAGACTTAGCTGCAGAGGAGGGGTGAAGCAGTGGGTTCAGGGTGTGGTGTCATGGGAGACTGACACGCACCTGATATCAATCAGCAAAAGACACCTGGGATTGGAAGAGAGAGGCGTGTGCAGCGCAGCTGGAAAGCTGCTTGTGTAATGTGCAGGTCATCTTACAAATAAGATACCAGAAAGTGCAAAGCTGGTGTGTGGATCTTCATTCTGTCACAATGTAGAATGTTTTATTTTTCATTTAAATGTGTGCAATGCAGTTACTTATGTCCTCACTATGTTGTTTTTTTTTTCTCACCTGCAGCAATTTAGTTTTATTTTGTTAAGACGAGATGTAACGTTCCTGAAAGCTGTTGCAGTGTGACCCTTATTTTGAAAGGCACTGTCTCTCCTAAAAAGAAGTAGAATTTCTTTTTAAATAGCTAGACGTGTAACTAGCGTTGTTCCGAATGGAGTGTGAATAACAAGGGCACAGCTGAAGCCTGCAGCTCCAGATGATGGTGTAAGTGTGTTATTATTATAAAGGCTGAAGAAGACAACACCTCTGTGTTTGTGTCCAGGTTTTTCCCAAGTGCTTGACAATTTGACTCTAAATGGTTTTCTTTCTTTTCTTTAATTAAAGGCTTTGACAAGCTATTTTAATTCAAACAAATTTTGTTAAAGAACAGAAAACAAACAAACAAACAAAACGACTTACATTTGGTAAGTTTTTGGTGACCAAAGAATTACAAATTTTGTCTTTTATGTGTTCAATGTGTTACTCGCTGCCAGTCATTGGGTGTGTACAGGGATTAATATGTACACTGTATACATTGGGTGTGTACAGTGTGCAGAGGGAGGAGTCCAGACACAGACATTTATACTGAGGCGAGATAAAGAGGAAATCATTTAGCAGCAGGACCTCAGCAGTGAAACAAAAGACATGGAAGACAGAAACTCTGATGAAGACCTTCTCATTGGTAAGTAAAATTAAATAGAAATTTTGATAGAGCAATGAAGCTAAAGACTCACCTGTTTAACTGAACTTTGACTATATTCAGTCATTCATTTTATTCTTTGTCTTTTTCCAAATATTTTTACTGTTTTGTCTCTGTTTAATATATTTCTATTTTTTAAAGCACCCTATAGTCTGATTTGAAGGATGAAAACACAAAAACATACTTTGATTACACTAATAGAGGAGGTGAAGATAAGAAGAAAGAGTACAGTATTGATGTAAAGAACCTGTCTCCTCAAAAGACGTGACTCTTATATTTTTCCTTCAGAGGTGTTCTTGAGCTCTAGGGCAGCTGCGGAGCAGTACGTTCTGCCCCCTTCACTAAATTGCTGCAGGTGAAAAACAAAAACACGTTAGTAAAGCTATTGTGGGAAATAAAAGCCTAAATGGCAATATATAAAGTATCATTAACCCCAATAAAGTGTTATGTTTCAGTAGTATCATACCAAATGAAGTACTAATCTTAGGAAGATTGTTTGCTTGTAACTGCATAAGAGGAAGTTAAGACATCATGTACTCAGGATGTACACGAGAAAAACAGGAAATAGCTGGGCGTGAAAAGAGCATTGAGACTGTTAGTGATGTGCAAACACCACTGAAAAAGAAAATTCTACTTCCTTTTAGGAGAGACAGTGCCTTTCAAAATAAGGTTCACACCACAACAGCTTTCAGGAACATTACATCTCCCCTTAAGAAAATAAAACTAAATTGCTGCAGGTGAAAAGCAAAAACATTTATACTGCTGTCTTATTTTGCTACTTAATAATTTTGCTGGTCAACACGTGCTACTGTAAGAAGGGAAGCAGAAAACAGCAAACATGTTGCACAAAAAAACCCCAGTACACAACATATGAATAAAGTGTGCAGTCTGCAGCCATCCATGAAATGATGATGAAATACATGTACTTCAAGGAACTCTCAAACATCAAAGCAGCAGGCAAGGCTAAAAACAAACTCACTGTAACTTTTTGGAAAATGTTCTCTTTTTTTTTTTAAGTGTTTTCATATAAAATGCATAATCTGAGTTTAAAGAGTTGTGTGTATAGTATATTCATAAAAAGAAACATCATTAGTAATATGTTTTTAAATTATCCTACAGTGCCGGAGCAGAGAGAAGAAGTGAGTCAATCAGAGGCTGGAACAGCTAAAGCTGAAGCAGGATTCAGGATTGTTCTTATTGGGAAAACTGGAGCTGGGAAAAGTGCAACAGGAAACATCATCTTAAGGGAGACAATATTTAGATCAGCAATGTCATCTTCCACAGTGACTTTAGAGTGTCAGAAGGAAACAAGAGAGTTTGAAAGTCAAGTATTGGCTGTGGTTGATACTCCAGGTCTGTTTGATACTGAACTAGCTCCATGGGAGGTGGTGAGTGCGCTCACTAGATGCATCTCCTTTGCTGCTCCTGGTCCTCATGCGTTCCTGGTTGTGATCCAACCTTGCAGATTCACCAAAGAAGAACAAGAAACAGTAAAAATCATTCAGAAGGTGTTTGGAGAAAGTGCAGCACAATACACTTTGGCCTTATTCACCCATGGAGATCAGATGAAGGAGGAGGGAGTCACAGCAGAAAAATTAATTAGTGAAAGTAAACCTCTCCGTGACTTCATCAGCAAGTGTGGAGACCGATATCATGTTTTTAACAACAGAGAAAAGGAGGATGCCACTCAGGTCAGAGAGCTGCTGGAGAAGATCAACACCATGGTTCAACTAAATGGAAGCAAATACTACACTAATGAGAAGTTCATAGCAGCAGAAAAAGCCATACAAGAAAAGGTGGAAAAAATTTTAAGAAAAAATCCCCATTTCACACCCAGAGAAGCAAGAATAAAGGCAGAGAGACAAAACCGTTTTATTAAGTCTGCTTTAACTGTGATTGGAAGTGGTGGTGCTGCAGCTGCTCTTGGAGTTGGTATTGAATTCGTTACTGTAGGTGCTGTTGGAGCTGTAGGAGGCCCAGTGGGTCTAGTAGCGGGTTTGGCAGTGGCTTCAATAGCTGTGGCACTGAGAAGGGAAGCATGCAAAATACAGTGATATTCACTTTTCACATTGCAGTCATGTAATGTGTATATTCATAACATGAATATACAAGACAATCACAGAAGCCATTGATCACATTTATTCTGTTTTCTCTGAATTGCAGCAAAAATGATTTTGTCACTAATTGTTATTGATCATCTGATTTGTTGACAGGTTCTTGAATTCTCTACCAATTAGCCATTATGTCAGACGATATAAAATGTGTTTTGAAGGTGTAGAGGTCTGTAAACTCTGAGTTTGATATCTTTAATGATTTATTGTGAATCAGTCAGATGAACATTATTAATAAAGTAAATCTAATTTTTGGACCTGTTGGTTCTCACATGTCTATGGTTGCTTATATTAGCAAGCAAAAAAATTTGTCGAAATATGTAACTGTCATGGTCCTGGGTCCTTTTGACCCAGTGTTTTGAGTTTTCTTGTATTTTTGTCATTTGGTGTTATTATTTGTGTTTTAGGTCCACTATGTTTATTCTATAGTACCTAGCTTGTTCGGTTTAGCTTTAAGTTATTAGATTTCCCCCCTGTGTCTTTGCCCCTGTGTCTTCCTATGTGTGTCTGTGTTTATATTGTAGTGTGAGTTCTTGTGCCTTGTTTCCCTTTGTGTTTTTTTCCATCTTGTTTTCCCAGCCCGTCATGTCTGTGCTCTCCCTCGTGCTCCTCCATGTTCTCTCTCTCCCCCTCCAGTCTGCGTTTGTGTACTTTGTGTACTTCCTGTTTTACTTTGATAGTCTCCGTCAGTGTACTTCATGTTGTGTTTGCACCTCCCCTGTGTCCTTACAATAGAGATTGAAAATGTGACGTCATTCAGGGGTAAAACCGCAAAGGATTCTGGGAAGTAGTGGCAAGAGGTACTAGCGGGCACAGGCTTTCAATTGAAAGCAGTTACACAGCGATAAAAAGAAACAAAAAATGGCAAGAAGCTGTTGTATTATTAACTGCACAAGCTGGGCGAACAACAGCCTCGTGAAGTCGACGGGAAATGCGATTGGTTTTTATCGGATTCCGGTGTATAAGAGAAATTGTTCAAGCCATGTCTCCGAAGTCACGAAGAGGCAACGGATGGCCTGGATTGCCACTATCAGAAGACCTAATATAACGTTCGAAAACACTCCGTCACATGTTAGTCTGCTCCAAGCATTTCCACAAAGGTAAGTGTTTTGCGGTAGTTAATACGTCTTAATTGGCGCTGAACAGAAATCATCGCGCTATGCTCCTTTGTTTATTGTGGCTGTGCGTAATGTTTGCTGTATTTTGTAGGCAAACCAGCCTACGAAATGCTGGAATGCGATCTAAACTGGGCATATAATATAATATATTATATATAATAATTGCCATGTACGATTACAGCATACAATATCATTGTCACTGCTACATTTCTGTAATGCATACCAGAAATTCTTTCCACTACTAATTACTGTTGAGCTCAAGGGTTATATTAATAAACGGTTAACAAATGTGTATTTATGACGACGATTTGTGAGACTGGTAAACTTACCTTTGTTCGTACGATGGTCTTTCGTTCTACACGGTGCATTTAAAGGTCCTGTACCCATCCGTCGGTAAACTGTACCTGGGCTTGTTGCAGTGACCTGAAGTTACTAAAAACTTCATGAGTGTATGCACTCACTCCAAGAACCGTATAATTATAAATCTGACCGTGGTGAAAGTTGGGCAGCATGCTGACATCTTTTGTCCACTCTGTGTGCTCGTAAGGGTCTGACCCTTTCACTCCTTTGATTTTTTTCCTCGTACCTTTTCTTTGCCTTTTCGTCGAGTCTGTCTTTGTACTGTCCGGCATTGTTCTCCTTCGTTTTGTACATTCCTTTTTTGGTGAGGAAAGAAAAAGCAAGACGGTATTGGAACCGGAGAATAAACGTTTTTCGGTGCTACAAATGCTTGCATTTAATGGGGTACTTAGAATGTTTTGCCACCACCTCCCGGCATGCAATACGCGAAAGTCACGTGGTCTGTCAATCTCTATTAGGTGTGTCAGCTGTGCTTATGGTGTGCTCCCACGTCCATCGTTATCTTTCTGTGTATTTATGTCAGGGGCGATTTTAGCCCATTTGTGGGGGTGCTTCAGCTCCCCCAAAACGAATCAAAGCACCCCCAAAGATTTCTTACTTTTTTTTTGACAATATTTGCTGTTTGTGTGACACACTACTAAAAATATAAAAAGCATACAGTATTTGGTTGAGATGGAACATTTTAACAACAAAAGTACAGAGAACACCTCCCCCCTCCCAAAATGGTTTGTTCCAGCTCGCCCCCACTCTGGTGCCGTTTCTCAATTCTCAAGTACGCAAGTACGTACTCGCCGGGAATGCACGGGAGTACGGAGTCGCCGAGAACGTGAGCACGGACTCGCGATTTGTACAATTGGAACAGCAGCGTACTTGATGATGTCACAGGTCCGGAGTTTTTACTGCCGTCCCCTCTTAATTTAACTGTGAGTAACATGTTATGAAGCTTAACTTTAATCACAGCCAAACCGGTTTACTCAGTGAAGCGAGATCGATCAACTGCAGACCAGACAACAAACGACGGAGGCTCCAGAAAAGTGCAATCAAACGATGAGTTTATTAGCAGCGAAGAAGACATATCAGGATATGTCCTCTGACAAAAATACATGTGAAGAACATTTTAAAGCACTGGGGTATCCGCCCCCCTATGGCGCACTGGGGTATCCGCCCCCCCATGGCGTTAGCACAAGTCAAGAGTTCATCACGTACAGTCTATATCTTGTACATCTTCAGTAGCTATAAACAGGCATATAACAGACATATAACTTCCCGTTTCTGCAACACCTTCCATGCACAATCATAGTCTTAAGCCTTCAGAGTGTCTGAGGGCTGGTTATTGCCTCCCGTCATCTGCTACTAAGTAGGTAAAAGGGCAGCCAGTTACAAAAAGGTCAAAGACACTTGGGCCTGCGCTCAGGCCTGTTGCTAGATTTATGTATTGTAAGCATGCATGCAATCAACCTGCTATGTTCTCATCTTCCCTCAACATGTATCACCTGGACACTCTCACCAGTGAAGCTTAAAACCCTCTTGGACGGAACATCAACTCTAAACAAGCACAGTTATGCATTGTGTATAGAATGATCATAAATAAACCTGTGAATAGAAAGGTTAATGTGATGACAAACATATTCAATGCAATAAGAACCCTGTAAACAATATTACTGTTAACGTGTTTTACAGTATTAGTTTATCAATGCATTTATCATAAGGCAGATTATATAACAGCAATAAAAGAATCTCTGAATCCCAACATCAGGAACAAATAAAACACTGAAATAAACCAAACATTAACATTTAGAAGTGATCTAAGTGACTTATATATCATTTTTAACCTCAGTAGTGAAACCTCTATTAATAAAAATAGCGTACATCTACATACGTGTACATACGTTAATAAAAACAAGCAGGTGAGATGTTAGAACGCTTTTATTTTTATTTTAGTGGACACTCAATACGATAGACAGCTGCTGGGGTTTCTTTAACCTGAGTAGTGAAAAGACCGCGGGCGCGGGGGGGAGAAATGATGTGCCGGGAGTCCGCTGTTCTCGCTAGCTCTAATAATCCTCGACCTCGCTGTCTGCTATGGAGCTGGCGGGTCACAGACGTCTCCGAAAACGTCGGAGCGCGTTTGGAAATATATTTCAAATATATTTTTCGCGTTCTCGGCTTGATGCGTACTTCGAATTGAACAGTACTTGGTCTCCGACTGATGACGTATCACGAGTACACGAGAACGCAAGTATGCACAAGTACGCCTATTGAGAAAAGCCCTGGCTCTAGGGTCGTTGCTGCCAAAGCGATGGTAGCTGAGACGCAGCGGAGCGGAGGTGGAGTGCCTGGATTAAAATAGGACATATTAGCAGCATTTAACCTTCAGTTACTCTTTATGTAGTTGGATAGGAGTCATGTTTCTTTTTAGCTGAAAAACCTTACACCAGGGAACCTGCAGTGTTGAAAACGTGCTTCCCGACTATGTTTGCAACCCGTTCTCACTCCCGAGGCGTAAAATACTGACGATTTGTCACGTCCCTTAACTTCACATGCTGACGCTAAAGGTACCCTTCCACGTTTTTATGTGACGCTGTGAGTTGTCAATTCATTCCAATATGATCCCGCTCGCGGCGATCAGAGACGCTTCAAGCAGAGGCTCCAGCCATCAATTTACACCAAATAATAACCCCGTCACGGCGAAACATGACGCCGTGAAGCACAATCTAACTATAGAACCGGGGACCCTCTCCCGAACGGGTTTTTCTCCCGAATTTAATGCTTTCTTTTAATGACATCGTTAACATTTCTCAACAAAAACACATGAAAGTATCACTGATAATTCAACAATAAAATCGCTTCATGTTGTGGCCATCACACAGTGTTTTCCAAAGTGATTCACGATCTGAAAGTGCGCAGATTTAACGTACATAATCCTTTGTTAGGTTGATGATTTTCATTTCACACGTAAAACACATTTATAGTTTTATTCACCACTCCTGTTAGTTTTGGATGCGCTCGGCTCCAACCAATCAGACGCAACCTGTGTAAGCAAAGGATGATGGGAGAACGGAGAGACCCGTTTATAAGAATAAGAAAAGGAGGCGGAACTGATTGATTCTAATGCAGGTATGTAAAAAATACATATATTTAAAGTAATACCTTGAAGTGTGTTTCAAAGTTTGTTTTTCATAAAAGCTTCAAACAAACAGGGGTGACTGATCTCGGAAACGATTTAATGCATTTAAAAATGGCTACAGCTACCGTCAGCATGCTTGCTAGGTAACCTACCTACACGTGGCTACTGCAGCATTAGCCATTTAATCCAACGATGGATTAAATCTATTACAAACGTTAAAGGACTTGTGTGTTGCAAAATACCCTCACATGGTGCGTAAAGCAGTTTTTGCGCTAAGAGTTCTGCTAGCTCGTTATAAACGGATGATGCTAACGTTAATTGCTAACGTTAACCAGAGCGCCAAGACTGAAAATCATTTGAGTTGCGTTAGTTATGTGTTTATGTCACTGAGTTCTGCAAAATCTCTTTCCTCTTTAGCTTGAAAATGAGTGATTCAGAGGATCACGAGCTGGAGGAAGAGCTTCAGGCTGCTGACGAACTCCTTCAAGATATGCAGGTAAAGTAAACGTTATATTATTTGAATTTTTTTAAATAAGTTTTTATATATGTGTATATACAAGTTTATGTCAAATTAAGTTGGTTAACTTAAGATGTTTGATAATCTTTGCTTTAATCATAGACTGTATTTTAGATGTTCCCTTTGTTCCTTGTTAATTGCGTAGAATGATGCACAGAACCTCAGCCAAGACCAGTGCGCTGGAAAAAACGTGACAGACAGGGAGATTTTATTCCTCAAAGACCATCAACCAGTCGAAGTACTACTTGCATGCCACGTGGTCAGTGTTCACACAACCATTGGTTTTATCTCACAACTTGTTTTCACCAAAGAATTTCAGTAATTAAATATTCTTCAATCTCCCCCCCCCAGTGTCCAGAGATCAGCATCAATGTCCACGTGAAGAAACTAGTTATGTTACCAGTGTCAACCCAACAAAAGGTACTTTACCTTCTTGTATATATTGTGATTTCTGTTTACTTTTATATTTGTTGTTATAGTTGAGTTAGGCAGGGCTTTTGTGCAGTCCTAAGAAACATACTGCCTAGGGTGTTTTTCACTATGTGGAAGAGATTCTTCCTTTCTTTATTTTTTTTCTGTTAGTGTATGGAACTGAGGTGCTTCGTCAAGAGCTCCTTCAGTTGTTGGAGGATGGAGAAGAGGATGCAGCCATGACTTGTGAGACGTCGTCTGAGTCAGCTGCTACTCACTGGGCGATCAGAAATATGGTGTCCTCGCAAAAGTGGAAAGAGGCCAGGCCTTGTCTTATAGACAATATGTTAGCTACTCTGGATCCACAGTCACACCGTGTGTGTCAGTGTGGCAAACAAGTAGTTGTGAGGTGTCTGGACTGCCTTCCTCTTCCATTCCTTTGTGCTGACTGTGATATTGCAGTTCACACACGCTTTGTTCTGCACAACAGAGAGGCAGTAACAGGAGGGTTTTTGCAGCCTTCATCAGAGTTTCACAAGCCAATTGGTACGGTTTTTAAGTCTTATGCGTTTCTTGCTATGTACTATGAGTGGGTGCTGTTATTGTATATTTATTGTGTATCAGTTAATTTCCAATTCTTTTTATATATATATTGTGTGTTTTAATGTTAGTTCGGCTGTTGCCTGTCCAAAGGCCAGACCATGTGTGTGACTGCCCAGCAGGTAACGTTGAGGTTTCACCCGGCTCAATTGTGGCTCTTGTAACCATAAATGGTAAGTTGCCCTTTTGTCACACACTACATACACAATAGATGTGTTTGCAGGTTTAATTGCAAATTGTGCATTGCTATCTTGGTTTGAATTGCCCTCGGCCCGCAGTATGTATGTATGTGGGCACCTGTCAAAGGTCATTTGGATTTACCAGATCAATTTGAAAACAACATGAAATCTTCACAACATGAAAAAAATGAATGCTTTGAGCCATGACTGAATTTATCCTTATCCTCTAAAGGCCGTTATAACCTTGCACTGCCAGTGGTGAGATGCACCAGCTGTGGCCTAATGTGGTCCCCCTCAGTTAAGGACGTCCTGGGTAGTGGATATTGGCCTGGCACCTTAAATTTCTGCACCCTGTTTTCAATGGATGTCTTTCAGTCTTTCTATGACATTAAGAAGGCTGCACCAGGGATGTCACTTAAGGCATTTGTCAAAATGCTGGATGAACGAACAGCCCATTTTGGAAGGGTGAGTTTCTAAATTTGCCAAGTTTAAGGAAATTGTGCAAATCAATGTTTATGATGACTGTCCTTGAATATTCTGTTGTATACCCTCTATGTAAAAGACTGGCCGGATATCAGCTGATGCCTTTAGTAGAAGTTTCTTGGAGTGGAGTGCTGTAAAGTTTGAGGTGGACAGGATGTGCAAGGAGCCATGCTTTAGCTGCCCTGCCTGCACTCCAGACATGCTTGCCGTCTCAGTTGATGGAAACCGTAAGCTTTATCGCTTTCAATCTAATGCAAGGTATGTTATGCATTGTGTACATAAATCAAATATGGCTTTGTAGAAAAATGTATTTTAATGTTTCTTTTCAAACAACTGTCACTGTGTTTGTTCAGCACTTCAGAGCAGGGGAACTTTGAAGGTGTCTTCATTGAAAAAGATGAGGATGTTGCTGAGTTTGTGAAATACATCCAGAGACACACAAATCATGTAAGATACACATATATATTAGTGCTGTTAGCATTAATCTTGTTAAAATGACGTTAATGCCATAACCATATACACATACGTGTGTGTGTGTATACATATATGGATGGGTGGATATTTATTTTATTTTTCTCTTTGTGTTGTCGTAATATTATTTACTTTACTTTATCTTAATGTATACTTTCTTTTGTCACCATGTGTATTTAAAAAAAACAAACAAAAACAACATGATTTTTATTTTGTGTTATCAGTGCTGTCCTGGGGAGATATGAGGTCTTGTGTGACTTAAGGCTAATTCAGCTAATTGTTATGCATTTGTTTTAAAAAGTTTGTCCCTGATAGGGCTTAATCATGTCATGTCATTTATGTTAAAATCTTTGAGTGTATAGGTCCCGGGGAAAGGGTTGTGCGGATCTTCATCTTGGACTGCAGCAAAGGAGTCGTCCAAAAAGTCCACTGGGAAGTTGGATGAAGAGGGCATGGAAATAGCTGTTTGTCGCCACGGAGTCCTCTTAGCTGCATTGAACATGTTTCGAGGGGAGATCTTTGCTTACCCCCTTTTTCTCCAGAGGAAGTTGGCAGCTAACGTCCCAGGACATATTACGTTCCTTTGCTCCGATGTGGCCTGTAAATATTTCCCCTATTTAACCAAGGTGGCTCAGCAGTGCCCTGAGCTGAGGAACCTCTTGTCAATGCATCCTTTTCTCTCCGTCATGCATGCAAAGGCTCACACTTGGAAATGCGAGGTATACTGCAGCTTGTAGTTTTGGATTAGTTTGAGACATTTTGTTATAAGGTTGAATGAATTCAGCAGTCATGTATTGTGACCTCCTTTCTATAGATCAAATGGGGAGGTGCGTTTCAGGATGGGGCCGGTTCAACAGTTGGAGAAGAGGTGGAAAAAGTAAACAGTTTCCTGTCTAGGGCGGCCATCACAACGAAGTACATGTCTAAAGCAGGTATGTGTTCGTGTCTGAGATTCCACTCAGTATCTTGCTCATTAATTCTTATTTGTATACTAATTGAAATGCAGGGCGAACAGACATGCTGACCCTCCTGGCTTTGGGTTGGAACAAAAGGAAAGTGGAACAACTGGGCCGCACTTTGAACCAGAGATATCTCAAGGTGATTTTTTTTTTTAAACCATTTTAATGTGTGTGGTAATGGGGGAAAAACACCTGTACTCTAAAAACATCAATGTGAATGACATTTATTATGTATTCTTAGATCATAAGGATCCTTAGAGAACAAGTGGAGAGCCTGAATGCGACCAAAAATGAGCTGGGTGTGGATGACGAAACACTGCAGCAATGGGTGGACGATGTGCAGAAATGGGCTGAAGGTGAGTCTCAATATAACGCACTCGTGTATAACAATAGGACCCACCATGGCCTCATTAAAGAACTTAAGGTAGAATTAATATCTTTCTGACAGTGTCAACAAACAAAGAAAAATAAGCCTTGTAAAAGTGGAATTTATGGCAGAGGTTTTGCGTTTCATCAAATTGGATTGAACCTGGGTTGAAATGATGTCGTACTAGTTGGTTTTATAAACCTGAACACCGACATACTTGTTATCTAATGATAATGCAGCACATGATGCTACAGATGTCTTATAATGAATATCATCAAGTCAGTGATTACAGAGTCCACTGTAGTTTGGTGACTGTTATTCATCCTGTATTCTGATTAATATTCCTCTCACTTAGAAACTGATCAAACTGATGGCAGCCTTGGAGCGTTGCAGGCACGAATAGAGGAGCTTGTCGTCATCATCAGAGTGCGAACACAAAGTCTTTACAGACAAAATGGTACGTCCCAGTTTCTTTGAAATGGACCGTTTGATACTTAGTTTGTACAGCTACTTTGTAAACAGAATAAAATCAGATCCAGGTTTGTTTAATCTGGATGTGATACGTGTTCTAGCAAATAAATTGATGAGTGTAGATTAAAATGTAAATATATACATTATGTGAAGGTGTGAATTTTTTATGATCATTTACAGATAGCAACAAGAGGCGACACAGAATTCGCAAGGTCATCTTAGATGAGAAGAAACGCTTGGCGGCTGCTGTTGACGACTACAACAAGCTTGCTGAACCAACAAAGCAAATCGTATCCAGTGATGCCCTCATCCAGACCGACATTTGGCTCTGGCAGAGCACAAGTGAACGTAAGCTCTTGATTTATAAATACCCTTTTTTAAACAAACTCCCAGTATCTGAGCAGTAGTTGAATGTTTTGTTCTTGAGTCATAACGTGCTACTATGTTTTCCCATCTGATGTTGTTAAACTGTAGCTGCTGCAGACCTCCAGACAAAGAGAAAGGTCTTTGATAAGGTGATGGCTGTGAGGCGCCTGAGAGAGGAGGAGATGATCCTTTGCAGGGAGATGCGGCATCACCGGACAGTGTTGCGAATGCGATCTGTGGTGTTGGGGACAATCTCCTCAGGCTGTAAGCACTTTATTTATTTATTCATTTTTTGACGAATCGATTGAAAATAAGAGCAGATGCTAAAGTCTTACTGGATCTTTTACCTATATCTAGATTGCTAGCTAACACTGCCTTCTCCCTTTTAAAAAAAAAAAGTTTAATTACAGGATCCTAATTCCTTGTGTTTTTGAGGTGAGGGTTTTGTTTGTTTGTTTGTTTTTTACTTCACTCTTATTTGTTTTGTTCTTTTTACAGCCTCCCTTGTTGGCATGTCGGAGGATGCACAGAAGGGACTCCATAGCCTGGTTTTAAAAAAACAAAGTGAACTGAAAGCTGAAATGCTCAAAGTAAAGGACATGTACAAGAGAATCCTCAGCCACCAACCACTCCTGGAAATGGACTCGGAGGAGGAGGAGGAGGAGGAGGACATTCCAGACGATGCCACTGAGAGTGATTTAAGCACTTCTGATGAAGACTGATTGTGTCATCCTTGATGTTATTTTTGGTAAAATAAAAAGTTAATCACATCTCTGTTTAATGTGATTTTTCAACAGACATTTTACATTTTGAGAAGAAAAATGGAATTTCCTTGGTGCAGTTGTTTACCCATAATCATGCTTTCCCATGTAATTTAATGACTAGTGTACATGTTCAGATAGACTAACATTATTTAATTTATGGGATGCTTTCTGGGCTGCTCAAATTATCACAAAATTTAAAAGCACGAGGCAGCACACTCACACGTAAATTTTTTGTTCAGTGTTTTGTCGAAGAAATCAGCAAGTACAATTGATATGTTTGCTGTAGCGGTGTGTTTGTTAAGCATGCCAGCACACTGGTGAACTGACAGTCCCCGAATGCACCCGAGCCACTGACTCGCCCCAGAGCAAATGAAATTGCTTATCTAGAAAGACAACCGTCATCAAAGAAGAAGTAAAAGAGTAGGAAACTAACAGTAAGGGAAGGTACTGTGCAGTAGGAAAGAAAGGCCAGAGCCATGCAAAATGACCTCCAGCAGGCCACAAATGTGCACGTCTGCTCAAACGGTCAGAAATAGACTCCATGAGGGTGGTATGAGGGCCCGACTCCTGCCCTGTGCTCCTCACAGATGAAAGCAGGTTCACACTGAGCACTTGGGACAGAGTCTAGAGACGCCGTGGAGAACCTTCTGCTGCCTGCAACATCCTCCAGCATGTCGGTTTGGCAGTGCGTCAGTTTTGGTGTGGGGTGGCATCTCTTTGGGGACCGCACAGCCCTCCATGTGTTCTGCAGAGGTAGCCTGACTGCCATTAGGTACTGAGATGAGATGCTCAGACCCCTTGTGAGACCATATGCTGGTGCGGTTGGCCCCGGGTGCCTCCTAATGCAAGACAATGCTAGACCTCATATGGCTGGAGTGTGTCAGCAGTTCCTGCAAGACGAAGGCATTGATGCTGTGGACTGGCCCGCCCATTCCCCAGACCTGAATCCAATTGAGGACATCTGGGACGACATGTCTCGCTCCATCCACCAACTGCAGCACAAAATGTCCAGGAGTCTGGACATCCCTCAGGAGAGCATCTGCCACTTCATCAGGAGCATGCCCAGGTGTTGTAGGGAGGTCATACAGGCATGTGGAGGCCACACAGACTAGTGAGCCTCATTTTGACATGTTTTAAGGACATTACATAAACCAGATTAATGATTCTGTATTGCATTGATCAAGGAACCAACCCAATAGGAGCTAACGGAATCCTCTTGATATTACTTCACTCAGTAAGTTTATATTATCTTTAATGTGCATTTTCTGCATCAGTTTAGAACATAACATGTTAGCACTCCCTGGTCCTTTTTGGAGACAGATCCTGAGACAGCAGGCAGCTATGGAGAACTCGTGTCAGCTGTGGTAATTAAGTAATACTTTGATTTAATATTGATTTCATGACAACTATCCCCATACACATATTCCTGGATATATATGTAATGGCATAAGTAAAACTCCCATTTTAGAATCATTGCCTTCTTTGCCTCAGACTTTGGCCCTGTGTCCCCAAAAGTCTAGAAAATCCATGACACTGAGTAAGAGGCCTTGATCATGTTATAAATGAGAGAGTTTGGTGTAACAATGGTTGAACATGCCAAATCAACCCACAACATGCTGCCATTCCCCAGCTGTAACCTGCATATGCATCAAACCAAAATCCAGTATCATAGCCACATGATAGACATAAAGATGAGGTTAAAAGGGTTGTATCATTTTGCCAGATAGCTTCATCCCCAGATAAACATTCGTCAAAAACCAAAGTTTGTGAATATTTGCTGTATTGCCAGGCCTAAACCAACCTGTTAAACTTATCAAATTATTGTCATAGATACAAACCTATTGATTGAAACAGAATAATCCATTCAAGCCTCCATCATCATCCAAGATCACTGTTACTATTCAAATTATTTTATCTCTATTTTCCTCTAGAATGTTTTGAAAATCAGCATTTTCAATAGATCAATAGACTTTTTAAAAGTTTATTTTGATCCTATTGTTTACTTGTGTAATTGCATTTTTATTGAAATTATGACAGGAAAACCCTTAATCAAATTGTATCTTTGATATCTAATAATAATATTAAAAATTATGTTACATATGTAATATGTACACAATAATAATTTGCAAACAAACAAGAAAAATAGCAAAAAATGTCAATTTCTTTTCTAATACCCTGTATATAAAAATCACATATGACCACAAATCCAAATGTGCAATTGTCACTGCATCTAAACATGACATATTGCAAAAGGTAGAAACATATAATATACAATATGTTCTGAAGCTGGTACTGGTGCAGTTAACTTTGCTTTATGCTCCCATACACAGTGTTATTTACTTTAACTTGTAATATGTTATAATAAGCAAGTCACTTCTATATTTATGAGAATGTAGACAATAATGTTGGCTGATATGTAAAACTATGAGATATTGAGTGCAGGGAAGATATTATTGATCGATCAGATTCATGAATGCGTTAGGTACAAAAGCCACTTAGAGAGTGAAACAGAGACTGGCAGTGGTTGAAATGTATAGAAAATATTTTATTTTGAACTTTTATGCTGAACTACAAACTGTGAACTGTGCCATCTCTGCGACCTGTGGTGCCTGGTTTACTCTGTGTAAAACTGCGCCGGTTCCCATGTGTCATCCCACACTTTGCCACTGTCAGGAGAAAAACATAACAAACAACAACCACAACCACACACAAAATAGGATAATTTAGGCTGTGACATATGACAATTTTTTAGGATGAAATATCTTCTATATTCATGTCATACTTTATACACCTTCATTGTAATATAAATTAATCAAATCAAGTCAGAGAGTAATAATATATGGAGTAGTTGTCAAGCAGGACCACAGCAGCAGCCACGAGCCATCGGAACCTGCTGGATGAGAGAGCACAGAAACTCCAGGGAAGAAGTTTAGTTAGTAACATGCATGAACTGCATTACTGAGACATGTACGTTTACAGATGGTGAGGGAGAGGGGGAGAGTTTTTAGTAAAAGGAGACGTGACTGCATCTTCAACCAATACTGAGCCTGCATAACCCTGAAAGAGACAGACAGAGGGGGGGGGGGGGGACACTAACCCCCAGCAGTCTGGTCCTATGACAGCATAACTAAAGGCTGACCTGAACCAGCCCTAACTATAAGCTCTATAAAGAAGTAAAGTCTTATGCCTACTCTTAAAAGTGTTGACCATGTCCACCTCCAAATCTCATAATGGACTTTGGAGGTGGACTGCTATCAAGCTCCTCAGCTAAAAGCTCCCAATTTACTTTAGTCCAAATACATGAATTCAAACTGAGGTGAGAACTATTTATCAACAATATGAATGTCTGTTCCCGTTGTTTCTACATACCATGTTAAGCAGGGCTTCCACTTGACTTTAACTTCTTCTTTTTCCTGAAAAACATGATTTAAACAAACAGATAATTAAGAAAGACATGCAAGTTGCATACAAAAAGGAGCTTATAAACATTTGTGTACTATTGAATGGCTCAATATATTGTAAAATTAGTTTACAAAACATAAGAACCACTACAATGCTTGTACTGCCAGCATCGAGTGCATGTCAGCAAAGCAACACTGCTTACATTGTGGCTCACAAGCAAAACTAACTGAAGCAGATGTTACTGAATGGGAAGGAGCACCTCCACATCAATCACTCCTTCTGAGCATGATGTCAGGAGGACTTTAAAGAACGTAAACACCAGAAAGGCAGCACAACCAGGTCATATCAGATGGTATGTTCTTATTTAATGTCCTATTTGGAGCGAAATCCAGACTCAATGGCTGAATTAATGTAGATTCATCAAACACAAAAGCTTATGGATAGTCAGTCAGGCACAGTTCAAATCTGGGAAGTCCAAAGATGCAAACAAATCTGCACAACAGCAGGCTAAATTACTTACATTTACAACTCTCTTGTCTACTATCTCTTCATATTTGAAAATTTTCTGCGTACGGTGTTTTCGGCATTCTGAAAAATAACAAATGAAATATTTACATGAGGTCTGTAAAACTGGAGATAATGCAAACATTAAGAAAAAGAAATCTTAACAAACTTAACGAACCTGTCATGTGTTTCGTACATTTACAATACCATAACGTCTAACCTTTCCTTGTCCTTTTTTTGTTTGGGACATCAGAGGTGTACACCGTAGAAATTGAGGGAGATGCAGGATGTGGAGATGAGGTTGCAGGAGGAAGCAGAGACAGAGAGGAAGATGCAGGAGGAAGCAGAGACGGAGAGGAAGATGCAGGAGGAAGCAGAGACGGAGAGGAAGATGCAAGAGGAAGCAGAGACTGAGAGGAAGATGCAGGAGGAAGCAGAGACGGAGAGGAAGATGCAGGAGGAAGCAGAGACGGAGAGCAAGATGCAGGAGGAAGCAGAGACGGAGAGGAAGATGCAGGAGGAAGCAGAGACAGAGAGGAAGATGCAGGAGGCTGACAGAGGGAAGATGTTGGTACAGGCTCTAAATGAAGAATAAATTCCTCGTTTAGAGCCTCTGGGTCTTGGACTGGTCCAGCATCCACATTGTCAGCAGAGGATGGTCCAGCTGCTGGTGTAGAACTTTCAGCAGGAGGTGAAGCTTGTAATTCTGCAAAATTTTAAATATTACACATTCATTAAAATGGGTTGAAAAAATGTACAGTACACATAAACACATAATAAGTAGTGATTTGCATGTTTTCAGTTAGGTTTTTACTAAAGTTACAACTTGTAAATATTGGCATCAAATAAGTCATCTCACACACTCTCACTGACCCAAATCATTCAAAACAAGTTCCCTCCCGGGTAGTATGATATTTGTAGTGCTTTTCTACATTGTACATTAATAAATTAATGAGTGTGACTATAAATCCAGACAGCTAATGAATTTTTTCCTCTGATGACACTACTTACCTGAATTTGTAGTGCATAACATTTGACACTTAAAGCTAGTACTGTGACTTAAGAGTTTTGTACAATGGTGATGCTAACTACCTAAGGAAGGTAATCAGCTAACCTCTTAAGAAGTATAAAAGTTATTTAAGAATCATGGTGTTCATATTGGTAACATTATATAACATTTGTTATACTAGAAAGTCTCGAAGAGAATTATCAGGTCTGGTTTTCGTGAAGATTTTTAAAATTACATTTGTATATACATGAGTGTGAAAGACCATACTATACACACACACACACATACAAAATTGTTCAGGTGGTTAACACCAGAGGTTCAGTATGGCTAGCTTTTCATGTTAGCAACAGGACATGTAGGGCAGCTGTCACCTCACAGAAAGACGGTTACTGGTCTGAACCGTGGCTGAATAATAGAATAGAATAGGACAGAATAGAGTAGAGTAAAATAGAGTAGCTGGTGACTGTTAACTATCCTCATCCTCACCATCTTGTTTGTCTCTGTGTACCCCGTGATGATCTGCTTTCTTATCTAGGGTGTACCTATGAGGATAGGCTACTTGATAAGGACACCTGGTTACAGATAATGGACAAAGCATATCTTACTTCTCAGAAGGTGTTCATAAAGCTTCCTCATCTTCATGAGGATGTCACGTGCAGCACCTTCCGCTGGTTCGATCTGAGTGATCACGTCCCCTACTATACGGCCCTTACGGTCAAACTGTCCAAGAAACAGAATAGGCTGGTAGCCCAGGGCATGAAGTTTGGAAACCTGCAAGAACAACAAAGAAAAACATATGCAGCCAGTCTTTCATGTAAGCAAATTGATGTTTAAGTTTCACATCTTTGTTGTTTTATTGTTGTAGATAGTTAAAAAGTATTTATGGTGACCAAACCTGTAAATGTATGATAAAATCCATCTTGAAATGTTTTGTCTCTCAGTTAATAGCCGATTAAATTAAAATTCAGAAGTAGCTTAAATAAAAATAGTTTTTAACAAGTTTTTCGTAGTTTGATGTCTTTAGTGTGATGATGTTATTCTGATATGAATAACTTTTTTATTTATGCTCTTTTATGTGTATATAGCTGTCTTGTTAGTTTCTTACTTCGTGATATACAAGAAAACATTGACAACTGTGATTAATAAAGAATTGTCTAGCAGACCAACCACTTATTAGATCAGAACTTTTAAACTTACTGACAACTGGGCTGAATTAACCACCCTGCTTGCATTTCTGTGTTTTTTTAACAGAGGCAGCCCAGTTAATGTTTTTAAAATGTTCTTGTTTTTTTTTCAATCCCTCCTTTACGTTCAGGCTACCCAGGCATCCACTGCATGTCTTCCTGTTGCAGGTGTTTGGAGCCTGACAGGAAGGGCATGGTTTGGTTTTTGGTTTTGTCATGTCTGCAAATGAAAATGTAACATGTAGGGATTATTTCAGGTCTGCTTTGGTTAAATGATTACAAAAATAATTTATGACCAAAGAAATAACTTATATTACGAGGCATTATTACACCATATTTAGAAAAAAAATCGATTAGAGATTAAAGTCGTTAATATTGAGTTAATTACGTGAATAGGGTTAAAAAAACTGAATCGATTAAAGAAAAGATACATTGCTAAAATAGAGCAGTACTAACATTAGCTGGGTGGCTAAGCAAGTGTCTTACACATGACAATACATCACAAAGAAAAATTAAATAAACTTTTGCAGAAGTAGTTCTCTTGGTACACAGACTGCTCTGTGAAAAAAAATCAAGTTTAATATCAGCTGATTAATATTTCAGTGAACATGCAAATTACCCACAGTTTATCACAACTTACCTAGCTAAGACCTGCCTCGTGTCGAGTCGGAAAATTCCTGCAGGACCGTGAGTTGAAAGATACATTTACTACGACTCCCAAGATGCATTGCAGTAAAAACCATCCAATCGCCTTGCTTAAGATTTGTTGACGTGTCGCTAAAGGCGAGCTGTAGATAAATATTGCAATTTGTAAAAAATAAAATAAATAAAAATGAATTTGGAATTTGTAATTACATAATTAAACACTGGGCCAGTTTATTTTCGCATTATCAATGGTTATTATTTTAGAGTAAATAAAGGAATAGCGGGTAGCACCAAGCTGTTGTTATCTTCATTTCCATAGCAACGGCGGTTGTTGTTGATTATGGGTAGTGTGCAGTTACGGGATTAGTGCGCTGTCTGCATAAATTGGTCTGATTGGTTGAAGCCCAGCGCATCCAAAACTAACAGATCGCACTTTCAGATCGTGAATCACTTTGGAAAACACTGTGTGATGGCCACAACATGAAGCGATTTTATTGTTGAATTATCAGTGATACTTTCATGTGTTTTTGTTGAGAAATGTTAACGATGTCATTAAAAGAAAGCATTAAATTCGGGAGAAAAACCCGTTCGGGAGAGGGCGTCATGTTTCGCCGTGACGGGGTTATTATTTGGTGTAAATTGATGGCTGGAGCCTCTGCTTGAAGCGTCTCTGATCGCCGCGAGCAGGATCATATTGGAATGAATTGACAACTCACAGCGTCACATAAAAACGTGGAAGGGTACCTTTAGCGTCAGCATGTGAAGTTAAGGGACGTGACAAATCGTCAGTATTTTACGCCTCGGGAGTGAGAACGGGTTGATGTTTGCTACCCTACAATCCGTCCTACTCTGTAGTAAATTCAGTGACATTTGACCGTCCTGTTGCTGCCACTGAAATGTATACAGCCTATTTAAAATCTAAAACTTAAAATTGTCCGTAGCCTGCTGTTGTTACCACTGTCCTGTTTGAAATGGATACTAACTAGCTAACTGACTGAATGCCCATTAACCTTATAACTCCTGGTGTGTGTGTGTGTGTGTGTGTGTGTGTGTGTGTGTGTGTGTGTGTGTACACAGAGACACCCAGGTTCATAGTGGATATAAGGAAGTTTTTTCAAAAACAGGAGCCACATTCAGGTAAAAGTGTAAGAACAAATGATCCATCAATAAAGGATAATGTTGGATCAGTGTTTCAATATTTTATATCTTTTATTAGATTTTCATGTGGTTTGGTTATTTGCCTTTTGGTTGAAAGTACACTGAGAGAGGACTTTTTGTTAGTGATCTTAATAATCTTTTTCATATTAATGTCATTTTTCATCTAATTGAATACAATCTATTTGTGTATGATTGTCAGTCCAAAGAGGGAGAGAGGAAAGAGGCGAACGTGAGGAGAAAGTACAAGGTCAGGAAGAACCAGGTAAGAAAACAGACAGGGAACAGTGACAGGCTAAACAGAAACTATTAAAGTGACGAAGAAAAAAAGCCTGATTTTACTCATACAGTCCTGGAACTTGTGTCCTCCCTATATAAAACCTGCGATACAGAATCTGCAAAACAAACTGGGTTGAAACATTTTTGACCCTCTTTAACAACATTCCAACATAACATTATCATTGATTGGGGAGATTAAAATGAATGATATATTTTATGTGGTTCAGCCACAACTCTACTAAAACCTCAGCCAGTAATAGGTAGGCCAACTTTTTGGACTGTCCAGTTGTCTGTATGACTGCCGCATACAGACACACTTATCAGTGTACCACCTGAGAAAAATGTCAAGCTCTCCCAAGTACCACTATGAAAGCATGAAACTCATAAATCTTACAACACAAAATTAGTATTATTAAATTAGTTAAATTAGTATCTGCAGTAAAGATTTTTTCATACATTGTATACATTCTACCGCAGGTAAAGTTGCCTCCATTTTTATAGTTTTTTTATGAATATTTTGTAATAATTTATTCTGTTTTGGGAGTGTTTTTCATGTATCTGTATTATATTATACATACACATTCAAAGTGGATTTCTGTCCAAAACATGCACTCAGTTTACTTCTTACTCACTATGAGCATCATTTAAATAACCTTTATCAGATTTTATGGTTTTGTTACAGACTTCTCAAAAAAGTGTTTTGCTTTTCTTTCACAAATGTGGGGATTAGATTGTGTTAAAATGTACAAAACAGTGATGTCATGTTTTGTGATGAGGACCCAGGCAGAGAGAGACTTGCTGAATTTAAGAATCTTATGATTTAATAAAGAAATTTGCAGACTTGCACAGAGATGGTAAAATTATGATGACTGATAGCGGAGATAAAGACAACAGACGATGAGGACAGTCAGAGGGAACTCGGGACAACTGGAGAGATTTAAGGATGCATGAACTCACAGAGACAGGGAAGAAGTCTCATCATGACGTGTAAAGTTTATCTTGCCTGGCTGGGCAGCTCTCTGGGTGCTCAGCACCCCCAAGGCTCTGATCCTAGAATCGCCCCTGCCTCCAAGGGTGTAATTGCGGACCGGGGTCTTGAAAACTGGAGATTGAACCCATACTCCCTCACCCCTGAAGAACGTTTATCATCATTTAAAGATTTGTTTTTTTTATTCAGTGGTCAGACTGGAGAGCTTTGCAGTGGGTGTTTAATGAGGTCGATAAGACTATCAAGAGAGACAAGGTCAATTCTTATGAGATTATTAGGAAGCATCTTGTATACGATCTTGTGCAGGCCTATAACATGTCTTATCACAGCTCTATCAAAATGACCCCCTCCAAGGTGTGCAAAGATAATGAGAAAGCAGTCTTATACGCCCTGTACAAAATAAAACCCCAAAAACCGGTGGCTTTTAAATTTAATGTGGGCGATACAGTGAGAATATCTAAACTACGGAGCATATTCCGAAAGGTAGTGGTGTGCGATACTGCATATTTTGGTATCGATCCGATACCAAGTAAATACGGGCCAGTATCGCCGATACCAATACCGATATCGATACTTTTCAATAAATAAGGTGGATGCCTCATTGAATTGCTAAATCGCAATTAATTTTCATGTCCTTAAGTGTTTTTTGTGATTTTTACTTTTGTATTATTAATTACTTAAAATCCAGGACATAATTATGAGAAATAATTAATTTATAATTAAATAAAAAATGCTTTATTATTGTGGCGGGCCGTGGTCTGCGATGCTGCTGCTGGTGAGATGGACTCACCTTCATTGCATCTACAATCATGCCTCAGCGGCTTAAAACCTGTGTGCTGCTTGTGCTGTTGTTTTTGGTGTTGATGTGTACAGCTGGCAGCAGGAGGGCTGCAGCTGTTTAATGTAGGCTACTGTTACAGCAATCAGTGATCACTGTAAGGGTGGACAGCGCACGGCTTGGGACGAGCCGGAGGCTGGCGCGCCAGCGGGACCTGCCAAGCGGGAGATGGAGGTCGAGATGCGCGGGGGTCCTGCCTGAGGGTGGCATGCTGTCCGCTTCGGCCGTCTGCCCAGCTGCCTCTGAGCCCCGGCTCACTTTCACTCCTACTCCGCCGCCTCTGCTTGCCATATGGGTGGCCATCAGGCCAGCTCCCGGGCTTCCACTGGAGGCGCGGGCGACCGCCAGAGTGGACACTTCCCCGTCGCTGGGCCGGGGCATGGGGCGCCGACGGTCCGGGCCGATTCCCTCGCCTGCTCGCGGGGTGGGGTGAAGCGGGCAAGTGGGTATGTGGCAGGGCGTGTTCTGCGATGCCGCTGCAGGTTTGGTGGTGGTGATGTGTACGGCTGCCAGCGGGAGAGCTGCAGCCGTTGAATGTACTATTACAGCAACCGTGTAATTATTGTAAGAATAAATGATGCTGCGGAGCATGAAAATGCCGTGGTGGCGATCTTTTTTCTTTTTTTTTAAATCTTAAGTGCACGCAAACCAGTAAACAAATTAAAACAAATACTGTTGATAAACTATAATACAAAAATGACAATTAAAATTCTCAACAACAAAAACAATATATATTATTAATATGTAAACAACTTAACAACCCCCAAAGTGTCTAAGTCACGTGACGTGTCAGCGCAACACCGAAACATAAGAGGGGGGGCAAAGTGTGCCTGCTCTCCGCTGTCACAGGAGCGGCGAGTCCAGCGACCTGGCTGTTTCGTTTTTGCCGAAAGCACAGCGTAGCAAACAAGCAGAACTCAAAGTAAAGAATCGATCTAACCAGGCTAGTATCGATCCGATCCCGATCCCGACTTGGGATCGATACTATCGATATTTGGATCGATCCGCCCACCACTACCGAAAGGGTTACCATCAGACCTACACAGACGAGTTCTTTACCATAAAGGAGCGTTTAGGAAGAGACCCTCCCATTTACAAACTAGAGGATCTCGCAAGAGCTGTAGTGAAAGGTGTATTTTACGAACCTGAGATACAGCAGGTGACTATTGACAAAAACAAAAGTTTTAAAATAGAGAAAATACTTGGCAGAAAAAAAGAGGGCCGGAAAAAGTTATCATTGAAGTGTGATTAACATCTCTGCATACTTTCATTCTGCACTAGGCAAAGACTGAGGAAAGAGGGAATGGATAAAACAAACAACAACAACAACGCAGGCTTTTATGTGAGCCTCTTCTCGAATGCTTCGGCGCATGTTTATCCAGGCAATAAGATATCTAATTTCAGAACAAAGCTAGCAAAACCTATTGTTTTAAATGAACCGTATGAAGTCGGTGTTATAGAATTTCAATACCCAAGACTATGGTTGTCTTTTCCAGTATCAGATTCGCGAGTGGAAATTTATGATCCAGTCAAAGATGGAGCATTGTCCATAACTGCGATTGAACTGTCTGTGGGACATTATACATCTGTACCGCAGATAATAAAAGAATTGAATTTTAAATGTCAGCAACATCAATCCACTACCGGCATTAAAACACAATACAGCGAAGTTAGTAATTACGTTAGTGTTATGGGCCCTAGGGGCACAGTTCTCACATTTAAGGGGGAGACTGGCAGAAATCTTAGGATTCAAATCAGAAGAACCATTTGTACTTCATTATAAAAACACATACGCACCACATCCTGCAGACATATACGGTGGAAAATATAACATTTTTATTTATGCAGATATTGTTGATTACCAGCTTGTGGGCGACGCCCATGCGCGCGCTATTAAGAGCTATAAATATAACAGATGATGACCGTCGGGTAGCCATTCTTCAATTTGACAGCCCACACTAAACACCAGTCTCTAAATCCTTAATCGGTGACATAGAAATTGATTTGAAAGACGACCAAAATTTACACATACCCTTTTTATACGGGAAGGTGTTTGTCAAGCTCCACTTCCGACCCATAAGACAACATTTTTAAAAAATCAGGATGTCTGGCTACAACACAGATAAAATATGTCTGTGAAGGTTCTCAGTCATCCAGGTCATCGTAGACTAAGGAGCTTGGAAAGAAAAGCGTCTGGACTTTAAGTTGCTTAAAGACGTTTCACCTCTCATCCGAGAAGCTTCTTCAGTTCTAAGGTCAAATGGTGGAGAGTCCCAGATGTAAACCTAGTGGGAGTTTTCCCCCCAAAGAGGGACAAAGGACCCCCTGATGATCCTCTACCTAATCACATGAGCCAAGGTGTGAAAATGGGTGTGGGTCCCAATCAGCCGGGGTTTCGGGTGGGCTCACTGTTAAACCTGGCCCCACCCTATCATGTGATTTCCTGAGGTCAGATGGCCCAGGATGAGAGTGGGCGTTAAGGCATCTGGGAAGGGATCTCAAAACTGGATTATAGATGGCAGACAGTTGGTGTCGTAAACCACCGCCTCTGTTCAAAGATGGTCGCTCACAGTGGACGTAAATGGCTTCTTTCACTCCTCTTTCAAACCATCTGTCCTCTCTGTCCAAAATGTGAACACTGGCATCCTCGAAAGAGTGACCTTTGTCCTTTAGATGCAGATGACCTGCTGAGTCTTGTTCCGTGGAGGTGGCTCTTCTATGTTGTGCCATGCGCTTGTGAAGTGGCTGTTTGGTCTCTCCGATGTAGAGGTCTGGGCATTCCTCGCTGCACTGTACAGCATACACCACATTGTTAAGTCTGTGTTTTGGAGTTTTGTCTTTCGGGTGAACCAGTTTCTGTCTGAGTGTGTTGCTGGGTCTGAAGTACACTGGGATGTTGTTTTTGGAGAAAACTCTCCTGAGTTTCTCTGATACACCGGCTACATAGGGGATGACAATGTTGTTGCGTCTGTCTTTCTTATCCTCCCTCACTGGTGTCTGATCTTCTTTTCTGTGCATCTTTGCTGACTTTATAAATGCCCAATTAGGATAGCGACATGTTTTAAGTGCTTCCTTTATATGTGATGGATCCTGTCTTACGTTTGGAAGATGATATCAGGAAAGCGCAAGTTAATAAAGAGGTGGTAGTTGCTGTCTTCTTTGATGTAGAAAAGGCATATGATATGCTTGGTCTACTGATTAAGTTGCATGGAGCAGGGATAGGAGGAAGTATGTTTAATTGGGTATTGGACTTTTTATGTGACATAACAATTCAAGTTAAAATGGGGTCACATGTTTCTGAGCCGTGTAAGACAGAAAATGGAACTCCTCAGGGAAGTGTAGTTAGCCCAACGGTTTTCTCACTTATGATCAATGATATTTTTAAAGATGTGTCTGATAGTTGTGGTAAATCACTCTTTACTGACGATGGAGCGTTATGAGTGAGGGGGGAAAATGTTGACCATCTTGTCAAGAAACTTCAAGAGGGGATAGGTGAAGTTGAAAAGTGGGGTGTAGAATGGGGTTTTAAATTTTCTGTTGAGAAAACTAAAGTAATGTTTTTTTCACAAATAAGAAAATTGGGGGAAATAAACTGTTTTACTTGTACAGTGTTGGAAAGGTTGCTTTTAAAATGTATTCTACTACAGATTACAGAATACATGCCCCAAAATGTATTTTGTAACGTATTCTGTTATGTTACTCAATGAGAGTAACGTATTCTGAATACTTTGGATTACTTAATATATTATCATGCTTTTTACAACTACATGAATGTACTATTGCTGTGTGATTTATTACTATTACTGGAGGTCCGCAGCTTCTAACCGTAGTAAAGGGACCTCTGGCTAATACGTCGGTTCCGTGTCAGCTCGTAGCCGAAAAATAGCTTTACTTTGTTGTCTGGGTCAACTTTGCTTGCGAGAGACAGAGAGAGGCGTTGAAAGGCTGCTCCAACGGAACTTATTGTTTCAGAGGAAAACACGAACACAGCGTACAGTCGAGTTTTAATAGCTTACTTACAAATGAGCTCGTCAGGCACTCTTCTTGGCTGCAGTGGTTATTATTATATTTACATGCTTCCAGCCCCCATTTCTGCTCAATGACAACTTGTACTTTTCCACTCTCATTTTTCTCCCTCCCTCGCTCACAGACACATAACGGGTATGTCAGTGGTATGAAACGTTTATGCTGCAAAAATTTTTATTTGTCCTGCTTCTGTTTTAAAGATATTAATGAAAATGTAATGGTCAAAAGGTCAACCAGCCCCCCCCCCCCCTCCCCCTCCACACACACACACACACACACACACACACACTACCGAAATCAAACAAAATTGATGTCAAACGTTTGTACTGGTTTGTGCTGCAAAAATTTTCATTGTGCCGCTTTCATTTTAACAATATTAATAAAAATTTCTAGAGGTCATCAAAGGTCACCCAGCCCCCCCATATTAATGGAATCAAACAAAATTGATGTCAAATGTTTTTGCTAGTTTGTGCTCCAAAAAGTTTTGTTTGTGCTGCTATCATTTTAAAAATGTTAATAAAATAACGTCTTTATGCGTGCTTAATCATCCAGGTAAGTAAATCCCAAAAGGTTGATTCTGTTCATCTGGACATTTTCGTCACTTATCCATGTGACTTCTTCATTCTCAGCTGACTGCAGGTTTCCCCAACCTTATAAACAGTACATTTGCATAGTGAAGGAAACTAGCACCACTGAATGAACAATGTGCTGGGGAGTTAGTTCCATGATTGTTAGTATGCAAATTCTTATGACCATAGATCAATGACAACTAATCAAAGCGTACTGATCAATGGCCATGAGTACCATTCACAGAAAGTGGGGAATGGCTACAATCACAGCATTGTAGGATGGCAAAAGATTTACCCTTAGGCCCCCCCTTCTCGATTCGGAGATGGTCAGCATCCTGACAGCCCGATGGACGAAGCTGTCTCTCAGTCTGTGTGTTCTGGCCCGGAGGCTCTTCAGTATCCTTCCTGATGGCAGCAAACTGAAGATGCTGCTGAAGCGATGAGTGGAGTCGCCTGTAATGGAGAGGACCTTCCAGATGAGGCAGGTGCAGCTGCTCTCACTACCCATTGTCATTTTTTTCCTGCAGAACCCAGTGCAGGAGTCATACCACACAGTGATGAAGCTGGTGAGAATACTCTCAATGGTGCCTCTGTAGAAGGTGCTCATAATGAAGGTTGAATCTCTTGTGCTTCTCGGTTTGCACAGGAAGTAGAGTCGCTGTTGGTCTTCTCCACATTCAGGGACAGGTTGTTGTTGCTGTACCACTCTGCCAGATGGTTAACTTCACCCCTATAGTAGATCTCGTCATGGGTCAGCAGAGTGAAGAAAAGAGGGGCTCAACACACTTGGGGAGCCCCCGTATTCAGTGTTTTGGGCCTGGAGGTGTTGCTGTCGACCCGTACTGTCTGCTGTCTTCCTGTCAAGAAATCTAGCAGTCAGTTATACAGCAAGGTGCTGATCCCCAGCAGATCCAGTCTATGAACAGCTCTCTGACATATGAGTCTCGTGTTCAGATGTGTGAGGGCTGAGTAAAGGGCAGTTGAAATTCCATTATCTGTTGAGCGTTTTGACCAGTATGCGAACTAAAATGGATGAAAGAAAGTCTGTGGTGTTGTCGTGTGTGGCAGCCTGTGGTGGAAAAGCAGTCTTGCAGTGCCTCTGAGGACCCTTCTGGCCACACCTGTACCTGCTTACAAACTGCTTTGGTGACTTTGACCAGGGGCCTTCACTCACATACCCACAACAGATATCACCTTCCTCAGCAGTGTCCACTGGTGAGCCATGAGCGTATCAGGGAGTCCATATTCAGACACGAATATTCGCAGAGCCCATTTCTACTGGATCAAAGACTGTATCATATAAAAGGTGCTGTTCCAGCGGGTCTGACCGTCTTGGTTTAGCCGCTTCGCAGCCTGGTTGATCTGCCCACAGCAGAATGTTTAAAATGTCCAATTATTTTGTGGCCAACTACCACTGCATCAGCAACACTCATCTGTGACAGAAGGCTCTCATGAACAACCAGCTGGGGAATGTGAGTATACAAGGTAGGCTGGGCAGCTCAGCATCACTCATGGCCTTTATCATATTTCTTGTGTTGGGCACACACTGCTTGTCCAAATGTCTGTAGTGAAACTTAAGGCTGAAAGCTCCTGGATGATGTTATGTACATGTTTTTTCTACTCTTCAAAAAGTTTTGGCATCATTATGTCCATGATTTATGGGCGGCTGGGAATTTCATATTGTGGCTCGTGTATGCTGAGAAGAAGGCAAAATCCTACGTTTTGAGTCAGAGCCTCTCTTATTTTAACTGCCGGGGGATTCATGAATTGTGTTAGCCCTAGAAAACTCTGTGTACTGCAGCGCATGATGTGTCCTCAGATGTTTTATTAAATTGCTTGTATTGACCGAAGTACTCTCCTTCCCTCCCCTGTAAACCTTACCAGTACAGTTTGCATTCGGCCTTGCTTCTGTCATCTTCACATATTATGAAGTACACACTGCTGACATTTTGTTTAGCATAGCTACAGGAGCCGCTAGTCTCACTGACCTGAGCCGCTAGTCTCACTGACCTGAGCCGCTAGTCTCACTGACCTAACCCCCTAGCGACCAATCTAAAAAATTACAACAGAAATGACAAGCCACCCTCTGACTCATGAAATAAGTTGGTATCAGTTCATGGTATCAGTTAACTTTTACGAATATGAGTACACACATATTTCGACCCCGATACCGGTATCAGTGCATCCCTATGTGTATGTTTATTAGGATATGGAAAGCAATGAAACGCACATTTTCATCATATCAATATCAACTTTGATATTTGTATGTCTGCAGCAGCAGCAGCAGTAATGACAGAAATCATTTCTTCACATTTGACTTTAAATACTCAATTTGTGACATTTGAAGTCAATTTTTGGGGCTTTGATGAGTTGAATCAATGATTTGGATCATTGATTAGAGATCATACAGTTAAATGCACATAAGAAATGCTCCAGCAGTACAACAGCTAACACATGGATGTGAATGATTCCACTGTGAAAGTTTCACATGAATTGTGGGTAACATGCTGGTAATAATGTTTGCACTAACATAAGATCTAAACACAGACTGAACAGCTGACTGAGGACATTTATAATCTGACCTCACATAAACACACGTTCATTGATGATTTTTTTTTTTTTTTTTTTTGGTCTGTCCCATTTGGTTCTTTAGCCGTCAGAATCGTTGTCTGAAGACCAACAAGGATACCAAATGGATTTATTTTGCCAAATGGATCATCATGGCATTGCCGCATTGGTCAATTTGATCAAACTTTGTTGTTATTATTTATTTTATTTTCAGTTGTTACAGATGAGACAGACATGATTGGGGGATAGGAAAGGGAGAAAGAAAGAGAGGAAGGAAAAGAAAAACAGAAGGGAAAGGAGACAGTGAGAAAGAGCACTTACAAAGACAAAAAAATAATAAATAAATAATTTCCTGGATCACCTGTTGAGAGAAAAAGAATAGAAAACAAGCAAAAAAAACAAAGCAACATACTAAACACAACACAAGGGGCGACCGTGGCTCAGGGGGTTGGGAAGGGCACCTGTAACCGGAAGGTCGCCGGTTCGATCCCCAGCCTCTCTGTCCTGGTCGTTGTGTCCAAGACACTTTACCCTACCGCCTACTGGTGTTGGCCAGAGAGGCCGATGGCGCGATATGGCAGCCTCGCTTCTGTCAGTCTGCCCCAGGGCAGCTGTGGCTACAACCGTAGCTTGCCTCCACCAGTGTATGAATGTGAGCATGAATGAATAATGGCATTGTAAAGCCTTGAAAAGCGCTATATAAATCCAATGCATTATTATTATTAACACCATCACGTTAATCTAGCTAAGTGTAAACAGCAGTAAATACTAAATATTGAATGTTGTTGTGCAGCACAGACAGCGCACAATGTGCTTTGAAGTAGCAGCTAAGAAAGGTGTAGTTTATGTCTACGAGCAGTGAACACCCGTGTGCACACCTGTGTGGATCAGCGCGCTTGTATACAGAAGGTTTCCCCATGTAACGGTGTGCTAGAGGGTGTGGAGGGCCATAGAATAGAATAGAATAGAATAGAATTCAACTTTATTGTCATTGCACATGCACAGGTACAGGGCAACGAAATGCAGTTTGCATCTATCCAGAAAGTGCTTTAGCCGTGATATAGATATATTACAATATATATTAGCAATAATATAGATGTGTAGTATGTTACAGAAATGGGTCTATTGTGGTATGTTATAATGTACACAGTGTGAAGTATGTTATGAATATTCTATAACTATAAGTATGTACAGGCTGTAGTGAGTACAAGCTATGTACAGGCTATGAACAGGATATAAATATGAAATAAAAACTATACAGAAATCTGAGATATACAGTTATACAGAAATGTGAACTATGAAAGTTATAAACAGTTGTATGATTAAAAATTATATGTACAGAATTATTATTTACACAGAACTATACAGTAATGGTAAAGTGCTAGTGGTTGTGGGTGTGTGTATGTTCAGTCCATGAGTTTAATGTGGGTCAGATGTCAGGAGGCAGAGTTCAGGAGTCTGACAGCTGTGGGGAAGAAGCTGTTCCATAGCCCTGTTCCATAGCCCCGTCCCCCAGGGCATGAAGCAGACATGGAGAAGATCCAGGCTCCAGACATCCAGGGACCCCAGAGTGCGAGAGCCCAAGGAGTACCACAAGAGGGGCATCCATGCCACCCTCCTGGGAAGGGCTGAGGAGATCCCCAGACGAGGGGTCACCCAGTAGCCACGGAGCAGAAGCCAGAGGGGGCTGCACTGGCGCGCCCACCGGCTCTGCCGGCAGCCAGCTGTGCCAGAGTGAACCGAGTTGCAGGCCCCGAGGCCGGAGGTTCGAGGGCCCCCTTTGCCCCGGAAGAGGCCTGACCGAGCGACAGGCACCAAAAAACAGGGGAGGGCATGGTGCTGCTGCCGGAGAGCAGCAGGTGTTAGCACGGCCCCTCCCGAGAACCCTCAATGTCTACATGGATTTAAAATTGAGAGGTGGGCACCGGCGCCAGAGGTAGGGTTGAATACTCAGACCATTCACTGGACGCCGTTGACGTGGTCACCCTCAAGGTAATATATATATGTGTGTGTTATGACAGTGTGAATAATGTGGATGTTTAAGTTGTGGAATAAAATTGAGGCACAGGTGGCCAGAAGGGGACAGAGGGGGGGAATGTCTCCCCTGCACCCTGGTGACACACCCGCACCCCAAGGCCCTACCTGTGTGAGTGGGTGTGGTGGAGCGGGAAGAGGGAGGCAGCCGGGGATGGGGAGGAAAAGAAAGGAGGGGCAAGATGCTCCTCCTTAGGGCTAGCTCCCCCGCTGACCCCAGTAGGCACCCCCGTCCTCTGGCACCCACCAAGGCAAGGGAGTCCAGGCCCATCCAGACCGGGGCCTATGGCGGCAGCACCGCCAAGCCCCACAGTACCCAGGGAAGCCCACCCTACCCCACCGCAGAGGAAACTGTACCCACCCCAACATTCAATCATCTCCCAGACTACACAAGACAACAGACACCCAGGTTAGGTTTGTTCTCCACCTCTCCTATGTCTCTCCCCCGCCTGCAGAGTGAACTTCTGCAAGGATGGAACAACCTCCCTGCCAGTTGAAGAGCCCCCCAGTTAGGCCGATGCACCAGAGGCCCCCTGCGCCAGGGCTGAGCCCCCGTGCACCCACCCGCCCACAACCTCGGCGACACACCGACGAGGACCGAAGCCCCCAAGGCCCAGCCAGAGCCCCATCACGGAGACGAAGCACCCCCTAACCCCAAGCCCCCCCGCCTGCCCCAGATCCACTCAGGGGCAGCCAGGCCACCAGGCCAGTAACCTACGTCCGCCAGCACAGACCATCCCCCAGCCCCGCTGCATGCAGCCACGAGGAGAACACCCTCTAAGAGCGACCAGAGCCACTGACCAGGTTATGACCACAGCCCCCCGGGTTGAGCCCCCCTGGGATAACATCTCTAGGGGTTCTCCAGGCGCCCTAAGCCCATCCCAACCTCTACATCAACCACAATAGCTAAGACGGGACCAAACAAGGACCCCCCACCCCCTCTAGGTGATGGAGCCGATCAAAGGAGCCCAGAGGGATTGATCTAATGTGGTGGCAGAGGCTGTATCGAGGCTAATGTGATCTATTAGATGGTTTCTATATTGGCTAGAATTAAGATTATTTTTATTTTTCCAATTCATGAGAACCGTTTTCTTGGCGATGCATAGGGCAGTAAAAACCATGTGGACTGTATTAGTTTCTGTAGCGACATCATCCAATTTTCCCAACAAGCACGCTAAAGGAGAGGTTGGAATTTTACATTTCAGACACTTTGATAAGTCTTTACATATCTCACGCCAAAACTTCTGCACTGGTGGACAGAACCAAAGAGCGTGGATGTAATTGATGTAAGTGTATTGCCTTGACAGTGTGAGCAGTTGTTGGAAGATGTAAAGCCCATCTTGAACAGCTGATGACCAGTATAGTGCACTCTATGTAGTATTTTGTATTGTATTAATTGCAGACTGGGATTTTTAATCAATTTAAAGGTTTTTAAGCATACCTGAGACCAGAGGTTTTGGTCTAAGCTTACTGATAAATCTGCTTCCCACTTTGCAATAGGAAGGGATATTGATTCATCTATTTTAGAAAGTGTTCTTTATATTTTAGATAATAATTTGGGGGATTTAAGAGTAAGAAAATGTACCACACTTGGTGGTGTTTGTAATTCAGCTTGACTGGGGTAAAATTTCTTTTTCACTATGGATTTAATTTGTTGATATTCTAAAAACCTTTTCTTGTTGATCCCATATTGTGCAACTAGTCTGTCAAATGGAATAAATTCTGTTCCCTCTAATATATGTTCTAAGTATTTAATTCCTTTACAACTCCATTCTGGAAAATTAATCATATTATTGTTTTGTAATATGTCAGGGTTATTCCAGATAGGTGTACGTTTGCATGGGATTAATGAAGACTCCGTTATTTTTAGAAACTCCCACCATGCTGTCAGAGAAGAGCTGATGTTAACACTTTTGAAGCATTCATGTCTTTTGATGTTTGAGCTGATAAATGGTAGGTCTGAAATCTCTAGATCATTGCATAGTGCCTGTTCAACATCTAGCCAGGGCTCATCTAAGAGGGTATGTTTTAACCATTCTGAAATTAACTGAAGCCTGTTGGCTAAGAAGTATTGTTGAAAATTAGGCAGATCTAATCCTCCTTTATCCTTGGTTCTTTGTAGCGTTTTTAAGCTGATACACGGGGGTTTATCTTTCCAAAGGAATTTAGAAATATATGAATCCAGAGATCTGAACCAATCTTGTGATGGTTTGTTAGGGATCATTAAAAATAAGTAATTTATTTTTGGCAAGATCATCATTTTTATAGTGGCGACCCTTCCCATGAGTGATATGGGTAAAGATTTCCATCTAGTCAGGTCGCCTTCTACTTTCTTAAGAAGTGGGATGTGGTTTAATTTAGTTAAGTCTGAAAGCTTAGGAGAAACATTAATACCCAAATATTTAATCTTTCCAGATTGTAGTGGGGCAGAAGAAGAATTATGGAAGGAGCAGTTAATGGGAAGAGCTGTAGATTTTGGCCAGTTAATTGAATAATCTGAAACTCTTGAAAACCAGTTTATTAGAGTAATTACCTCAGAAAGGTTGGTTTGTGAGTTTTGCAGAAAAAGCAACACATCATCTGCATAGAGACTGATTTTATGTTTTACGTTCTTACATTTTATGCCCTTAATTGTTGTAGCCTGTCTAAATGCTGCCGCTATTGGTTCGATAAAAAGTGAAGGGGAGAGTGGGCATCCCTGTCTGGTGCCCCTCAGGAGACAGAAGCTGGAGGATGTCTGGTCATTTGTTCTGACACAAGCTGTTGGGGAATTATATAATATTCTTAGCCAGTTTATGAAAGAGGTTCCAAAACCAAATTTGTGTAAAGTTGCAAATAGAAATTTCCAGTTTACTCTGTCAAATGCTTTTTCTGCATCTAGAGATATTATTATGGTTTCAATGTTTTTACTGCATGAGTAGTCTATTAAATTAAGTAATCTTCGAGTGTTTGTTGATGAGTGCCTACCTTTTATGAAACCAGTTTGGTCAGGATGAATTAAAAGGGGGGTTATTTTCTCTAATCTTTTTGTGAGAGCTTTGCAGATTATTTTGAGGTCTACATTTATAAGAGATATTGGACGATAGCTTGAGGGAAATAAAGGGTCCTTGCCTGGTTTTAGTAGGAGACTGATGTTGGCAGAATTCATATTTAGTGGTAGTCTGCCATTTTCCTTGACTTCCTGCAACATTCCGTGGAATACTGCTGCCAAAATTGTCCAGAATTCTTTGTAGAATTCTGCAGGAAAGCCGTCGGGACCTGGAGCCTTATTATTGGGCATACTTATCAGGGCTTCCTGGAGTTCACCTGGCGTTAGTGGCGAATCCAGTGCCATTGCTTGACTGTCTAGTAATTTCGGAAGATTTACGTTGTCAAGAAACTGATCAATTTCATTATTAGACGGGTTTATTTGTGGTGAATATAAAGTTTCATAGAAATCCCTAAAAATGTTGTTTATTCTTCCAGGGTCATATATTGTGTTCCCCGATAGATCTTTAACAGCACATATAGTTGTTTTTTATTTATTTATTTTTAACTGGTTAGCTAGAAATCGACCGGATTTGTTACTGTGTTCAAAATTCTGCAAGCGCAGTCTTTGTACTAGGAATTCTGTTTTTTTTATTAGTAATTTCATTTAATTCTAGTTTTGTTTTGCATATTTTGTTCATTATTTCTTGATCTTGGTCGGACGCGTAGGCTTCTTCTAAGGATTTGATGTTTTTTTTTCTAATTCCTGAATATTTTTGTTTTATTCTTTCTTTTTATGTGATGAGAAAGAAATTATTTTACCTCTCATCACAGCTTTCCCTGCTTCCCATAGAACAGAAGCAGATGTTTCTGCTTCTGTTTTTTAAAATATTTAATAAAGTCTTCATCTTTGAGCAGTGATGTGTTAAATCTCCAGTTTTTACTTGGTGTAGTATTATTCTTGTGCATCAGTCTTAAAGATACAGGAGCATGATCGCTGACAGCTATAGGGTGAATCTCAGTGTCTGAAATGTCACTCAGCAGTGAGCTGGTGACCAAAAAATAATCCAGACGAGAATAGGAGTGATGAACATGTGAGAAGAAAGAATATTCCTTACTGTTGGGGTGGAGGGAGCGCCATGCATCGCAAAGGCCATAGTCACTCATATACTGTTTGATTATATTTGTGGACTGCCAATTACGCTGAGTTCCTGTTGTGTTGAGCCTATCAATTTCTTCATTTAGTCCAAGGTTGAGGTCTCCCCCAAGAATGAGTGTGCAATCAAGGTGTTCAGAGAGTGCACTAAAAAAACCGTGGAAGAATGAGGGATCATCAACATTTGGACCGTATATACTTACAATGCATAGCTTTTTGTTCAATATTGATAGTTTAATAATTAGAAATCTACCCTCTGGATCTATAACTGTATCGAGTACTGTAAAATTAACATTTTTATGTATTAAAATTGCTACTCCCCTTTGTCTAGAATTATAACAGGCTGCAAACACAGTAGGAAACTCAGGTGTTTTAATTTCATTTAAACCTGTGACAGGTCTGTGAGTTTCTTGTAATAAAACAACATCTGCCTGTAGTTTTTTAAGCTGGTTAAATATCTTTAACCTCTTTCCTCTGGTGCCAGCTCCATTCATATTCCATGTGACAAACCTCAGTGTGCCCATAATTGTGTGTGTATGTCTAATCATATATGCTGGGTGTTTCCTTTAGACAGGTGAAGAGAATGTGGAAACATCACTTGTTTGTAAATAGAAAGAGAGGAAAAAAATGTGGTGAGAGGCTCCATAAGTCTCACTATGTGTGTGAATATTCACTAATATGAAGAGCCGTGGCTTGCTTATGTGTCCTGTAAGTCTGTGCGCTGTGTGAGGTTGTTGTAGATGTGCTGCCGTTGAGCGCATGTGTTTGCGTGATCGTGGTGTGTGAATATGCAGAAATAGAGGGTGTTGTTTGTAGGTGAGTGGGGAAGTAGGTGATCACAGCAGTGGAAGAAAAGAGAAAGAAAGAAACCACATTAACTGTGAGCGACAACAACAAAAAGAAAAGAAACGGACACATTCCAATTAAAGCAGTGACGGAGGGTGACGGTGTTATATCTGCTATGACATCATATTGATATTACTAGGTTAAACACATGTCAAAGGAGAGCGTGTGAGTGAATAAGAAAAGAGTGTAGCGGGTTCTTATCTGGAGTGCAGTCAATATAACCACAGAGTGGTGCCGGGGCCGCGGTAGAGCTGTCCGTCCACGTAGAGCCGGTCCACGGCGATGACAGCCCGGGAGCCTTTCTGAATAAAACTACGTCGGACTGGGAACAGGACCCTGCGTCGTTCCAGGATCTCTTTGGGGGAACTGGTCGTTCACGCTGAAGTCCGTTCCTCTCAGCTCCCTGCCGCGACTCTTCACCTGCTCCTTCTGTTTGAATTGGCCAAATTTGGCCACAATGGGACGTGGTCTCCCGGTCCGCGACCTCACGCCCCCCAAGCGATGCACTCTATCGAAGTCGATGTTCTTTACGGTGTCCTCCGGCAGCTTCAGGTGGATTTTAATGAAGCTTTTCACCGTTGCCTCCGCGTCCTCTCCGGGAGATTCTGGAATACCAGAAAACACAAGATTATCTCTCATGCTACGAGCTTGTAGATCGATAACAGATTCTTTTATTTTTTAGTTTTTTGTGTTTAGCTGGGTCACGTTATCAGTGAGAGACTTGAGCGACTCCCGTAGCGTGGCATTTTCAGCGGCAAGCGTTTCCACCTGCTGCTGGCTGAATTCCAGGGATTCTCGCAGAGATTTAAATTCCCGGTGTAAAATCTCCACCAGAGACAGCCTTGCATCGAAACTGGACAATCGCCTGTCGATTGACTCCAGGATGTCTGCAATGTCTTTGCCGGCAGGCGATGTTGTTCCGGGGGAGTCTGCCGGGCGACATATCTTCGATGACTGCGTCTCAATTTTGGCCGGGGAAGACTTACTCTGGGCCTTACTCATTACTATATCTTGGAAACAGCTGTCGATGTAATCTTGGAGAGCGTCTAAACTCTCCCTGTTGTCCTCCAGGGTGTTAGAGGTGATATGACAGAAGTAGTTAGTTATATGACAATTTGATTAGTATATTTGGTAATAGTGAAGCTAAAGAAACTTTGTTAAATTCTACACTACCATTCGTTTTTTTTTTCCGCCAAATCTCCGGCGTCTGACGTCACCTACTACATGGGTCGCTTACCTTACCCGTCACTTCCTCTGACCACCATCGATGAATTATTGTCAAAGTTTATCATCTGCAGTCTCTCATGTAGAGTCCACTCTGCTCCACCTCAGTCTGCAGCTCTGCCTCGTCAGCCCTGAACCCGTCTGATTGGCTGCTCTGCTCTCACTTCTCTCTGGATTTGCTCTGATTTTTTCTCCACACTCTGGACTCTGTTCAGCTTTGTAAGCGTGTCGCTATTAGGAGTGATACACTTCCTGTTGTCAGGCCTGTGATGTGTCTTAATGTCTGCTGGTGGACAGGAACTATTTTGTAGTGGCACAAATCATTTGTGCACTATCTTATTGTATATGTACTTGATTGTTGTGGAAACACTTTAAAGTATTTGTACAGATAATACCTGATTTTGCGTTCGCTTCCTTTCATGTAAAGCTTGTATATAGATTTGGTGTTTGGAAAGATTTTGGACATGAACAGTTTATCTAAGTTTTTAAAAACATTCATTAAACAAATGAGACGCTCATGAACAAATGCCGCCACCTGGTGGACAAATTAAAAAATTAAAATTTTAAGGGCCGGCCTCCAAAGTGTCACCCTCACTTGGAGGATGGCATTAAATGTAGTTATAGTAATGGTGCAATGAAAAATAGCATTTATACTGGTTTTCAATGGGGCACAAATCGACCACTAGGAACACTAGAGGATGTGTTTCTGTAGCTTAGCCACTGAAGCGATATTAAGGAAGTCAGACTGAAGCTGTAAAATGAAATACCAAAAAAAAGTGAGTTTTGGAAAAATTGGCAAGATTCCATTCAACACAGTGATAATGGCTTGCAATTACAACCCACTATAGGCCAGAAAATGGTCCCAGGAACACTCAGGGTTAGATTTTTTGTAGGGCTTGTCTTTCTGGATCTGTCCAGATCGGTTTTTCTAGGTCGTTCTAGATCAGTTTTTCTAGATCTTTCTAGAACGGTTTTTCTAGATCCTTCTAGAGAGGGCTCTAGATCACGAAAGATCTAGAAAGATCTAGATCTAGATCTAGATCTGGCAAAATCTAGAAAGATCTAGATCTTTCTAGATCTTTCGTGATCTAGAGCCCTCTCTAGAAGGATCTAGAAAAACCGTTCTAGAAAGATCTAGAAAAACCGATCTCGAAAGACCTAGAAAAACTGATCTAGAACGACCTAGAAAAACCGATCTAGAACGACCTAGAAAAACCGATCTGGACAGATCCAGAAAGACAAGCCCTACAAAAATCTAACCCTAAGTGTTCCTGGGACCATTTTCTGGCCTTGAGCATTTTTTTAATTTCAAGTCATTTTCACTGTTGCATGGAGTCTTCCGAAACTTATTTTTTTGGTATTTCCTTTTTACATTTCAATCTGACTTCCTTAATTTCGCTTCAGGGGCTAGGCTACACGAAACACATCCTCTGGTGTTCCTAGTGGTCGATTTGTGGCCCATTGAAATATAGAGGTGTTTATTACGGTGGCCTTGAGAGGCCAAACGGACTGCATCTTCAGAAAACACTTGCAAAAAGAAAAATGCTGCAAACAGACAAATGCGGCAAAAGCACACAAGACACAACGGACATGTTTCTAGGGAGAAAATAATCTGACGGACCAGTTGCACGAACCAAAACATGTAGTATGGCTGTATCCCAATTCAGGGGGCGTTTATCAATATGCGTACTTGTGCGTACTTGCGTTCTCGTGTACTCGTGATATGTCATCAGTCGGAGACCAAGTACTGTTCCAATTCGAAGTACGCATCAAGCCGAGAACGCGAAAAAGTCCCGGATGTGTTCTCGATCCGCCCGTTTTATCGAGCATGTATCGGTGTGGACTTGGGACAGCTATATATCCCATATATCATGCCATATATCGTCCAAAACTCAACAGTGGACTCCCGGCACATCGTTTTCAAACCCCCCCCCCCTGCTCACGGACTTCTCACTATAGTATTGAGTGTCCACTGAAATAAAAATATTTATTAAGGTATGTACACGTATGTACATGTACACTATTTTTATTAATAGAGGTTTCACTACAGTTTACAAACAGCGCCCCATATATATAAGTCACTTAGATCACTTCTAAATGTTAATGTTTGGTTTATTTCAGTGTTTTATTTGTTCCTGAGTAAACCGGTTTGGCTGTGATTAAAGTTAAGCTTCATAACATGTTACTCACAGTTAAATTAGGAGGGGACGGCAGTAAAAACTCCGGACCTGTGACATCATCACGTACACAGGTGTTCCAATTGTACAAATCGCGAGTCTGTGCTCGCGTTCTCGGTGGGTACGTACTCCCGTGCGTTCTCGGCGAGTACGTACTCACCGAGAACGCGAGTACTTGAGAATTGATAAACGGCCAGGGTCTGCAGCCTTAAAGTACGCAGCCTTAACAGTCCTCAAGGGCCGTGTACTCAAAGACCGCTAAGGCCGGAAGTGCGAGGCTTGTGAAATGGGACGGTCTAGCCTCCGTTGCGCTGCCCAGGTTGCCTAGCAAACATAACACCAACCGCTGGAAACGTTTCATACAGGTTTGTTTGACAGAAATGAAGGAGAACATATTTTGTTCATTTGTTTGTTGTTGTTTTTATATGAGCTTTGTGTGATTTGATAAGTATCTGAGGCTGAGACCACAGGACTGTAAAAACATGATTGTTGGGCTTCATTTCTGTACTGAACAGTCATTTTAAGATTAGCTAGTAAATAACAATTAGCTAACGTTGTTTATGAGACTAAAGTCATCTCATTTTGGTAATGTAAATATAATATGGCCAACATTAAAGTTATTATTATATTAATCAATATTAGTTATTACAGCAGTTAACTTGAACTGTGTCAAATACTGAGCTTCAGTAAAGATTCAAGTTTCAGTTATTTATATGTCCTATCAATTTATATCTTCACTCAAAGACAAGTATTTTTTTCAATGTATCTATAGATGTATTATATATGAGAGACAAATATTGTTATTTTATCATGTTGGCATTACAAAATTTGGCTCAGTGCTTACATATATGTGTAGAAAGAAAATGTACGAGCTGTGATAACTGTTTCTGATAGAATGAAGAGTAGACTGATATATGAAATATTCCTTTATTGGGTGAGAAAATCATACCATGTCATAACTATGTCACACAGAATAGATATCAAAGCCTTAAACAGGCTGACTTCTGCTAAATGGGTCAAACTGGGCAGAAAGTATACAAACACATAACATCCTTATAGAATATGATGTAACACTATAGATCAACTTAACTCAGAATATATAAAGCATATAAACAATTACAGCAATATGATGCAACAAACACAGCAGTGCTACTAATCCAAAATACTCAAAGCTTCATAGAACTGAAACAAACATTTATTTTTAGCTCCATTCTGCTGCTGATGCATACTTTAGGTTTCTGAATATTAAACTTGTTGCTGCCTTTCATAGTGTGTAACTTGAAGGCCCTGAGTACTTTCTCCCACACTGAAAACACTGGAATGATAACATTATTTGAACATTACCTAATAAGACTGATTCAGGACAGACAATTAGTTATGTTAAACTTTCCTAGCAGTCCTTCACAAACAGGGAACAGTCTGTCTATTCTCTCCATCTGTCAGCTGCTGCTGGATCTTCCTCCTCCTCTTCCTCACACACTGCTGAGTGAGCCCGTTCTCACTCCAAACGTTCCTGAGGAACGCGAAAGGTGACCTTCCACGTTGGTATGGTACGCGACGGGTTCCAGCCCTGTATTGGAGCCCTAAACCTAACCTTATCCCCAAGCCTAACCTTAACCATAACCTTGTGCCTAACCATAACCTTATTCCTAACCTTAACCATAACCGTATCCCGATGCCTAAACCTAACCTAACCTAACCTAACTCTCGGTGCGAACCCCCTGAATGTGTCGGCGGCATCCTCACATCAACATTTAGACAACTCGAAACAAATGACAAGGAAGGAGAAAGACAAACAGGTATATTTTCCCAACATCCATAAGGCCCGTAAGGGCAGAAAAATCACAGATCGGCAGTTCAGATGCACTAAACCAATTTGGTTTCTGGGAGACTCTAATTTATCCCGGATGCCGCCACATTGCTCTGCAGAGGTCCAGACTGACAGCTACCCAGGTGCATCATTCTATCACTTTAGTCAGATCTTGGAAAAAACTCCCTTACACGCGCTGGTGAAGTTGGTGGTGCTGTTGGTGGGCATTAACAATAAAGATCAGGACCCACATAAAACATCCATTAAACAACTCAGAATGCTTTATAGGAAGGCTCAATCTGTATTCCCTAATGCTAATATCTATTTTACACTGATTAATTATTCGCAAGCTTTACCTCGGGAACAGAAACAAAACCTGGACATTGTAAATGAGTTTGCGCAGAAACGGTTGCCTGTGTTAGGCCGTCTAGTCGAAGATCAATTCCATACGGTCTCAGACAATATACACTGGACCCAAGACACAGCGGCGCAAATGTTCAAACACTGGTGTAACGAACTGCAATTGGGTTTTTAATCCATAATGAACCTAATACGGGGTACTGCCCCTTAGATCTAAATCAGGATAACTGTAAGGAGAAACAGGCCTCCATCTTCGGTATACAGTCTTTTACTACTCCACCTAATAGAACTCAGTTAGATCCTCAATTGCCCACAGAGGGGCCACATAGTTTGAAATCCTCTATACACAATTTGTATGCTGAGGAGAGCAACATTTTGAATTTGTCAACTCTATTTCAACCCACTAAGAGACAAATAGAGTTGCTAGAAAAAGGGCTTTCTTACATTCCAGCCCCGAGCAAGTTGGATAGGGAGGATTTGTGGAGAGATATTTCCTTATATCACAGGAGAATCAAACTCTTAGACTATTTTGGGGACGATAAAAAGGATGGGGATTATGAGACTCCTCTTACACTACCCTCCAATTGGGAACCGACCTGGGGCCAGCTGGATGGGAGAGTGAGAAGATTAATTGAGGCCGACTCGCGTGATTTTGCAGGATTTCGACCATGGACAGGGTACACAGACGGTGCTGGTAGGGAGGAAATCGAACTTGTTAGGGAGCTTCAACAAAACAAAAACATTATTTTTAAACCAGCAGATAAGGGCTCGAAGATCGTGATCTTAGATAAACATCAGTATATGCTGGAAGCCAATAGACAATTAGCGAATGTAAAATACTATAAGTCTATTGAAAACAGCATTCAACAAAATACACAAATTCAAGTTCGTAGTATTGTGAGTGAGTTATACGGAAAAAAATACATTACTGCAAAACAAAAAGATTTTCTATATGGCCCGGATGATCCCCGAAACAGACAATTCTACCTCCTCCCGAAGATCCACAAGGACCCGCAGACGTGGACAGTACCAAATGTGATCCCGCCAGGGACGCCGATTGTGTCGGATTGTAGCAGCGCGACTTATAATATCTCCCTTTATATAGACAGATTTTTGGGCCCTCTCTCTTGTAAACACCCTAGTTACCTGAAGGACACATACCACTTTTTGGAACTTATTAAGCCAATCCGCTTACCAATAAATGCGCAACTGTTTACAATTGATATCGAGAGTCTTTATACAAACATCAATACAGAATTAGGTTTAAGAACAATTAGAAAGATTTTTGAACAGCATCCGGAACCTAAGAGACCGGATGAAGAACTCTTCCAATTATTGGAAATCTGTTTAAGATGCAATGACTTTGAATTTGCGGGGAGACAGTATTTACAGGTGCAGGGTACAGCTATGGGGCACAGGTATGCCCCTTCTTATGCTAATCTATATATGAGCCAATGGGAACGTGAGGCCCTGAGGAAGTGCCCGCATAAACCTAACTTTTATTTCAGGTTCTTAGATGACATCGTAGGGGCGTGGTCCCATGGTGAGGAAAAATTCATTGAATTTGTTAATATCCTGAATAATCACCACCCCTCTATTAAAGTCAAACACGAAATGCATCCGACACAGGTAAATTTCCTGGACACCACAGTATTCTTAGAACAGCTGGATCAAAATTTGAAGAGGATTTCCACTAAGGTTTATTTTAAACCTATAGACTGTCATGCTCTTCTACACAAGAGTAGCTGCCATCCTAAACATACTTTCACGGGCATTATAAAATCATAAATCATCAGATTCCATAGAATATCTTCAAAGGAATCGGACCTCCAAGACTCAATTAGTGTATTATTTCGGAGCCTCAGGAGGAGGGGCTATTCTAGGAGATTTCTTAGATCAATTAAAAATAGTACCCTTGCAGGACTCAACATTAACAAAATGAATATAGGTGGAGCCGCAAAGGACTCAGAGGGAAATCAGACTCAAAATCAAGTGCAACCATGGGAATCTAACAGTCTTGTGCCACTAGTAACCACCTACTCGTGTCATTACCTGCCATTGCATCACAAATTTAAAACAAATTTTGAGAAATATATCTCTGGTTTGACACAATTCCAAAACTGCAGAGTAATCTCAGCCCATAGGAGGAATAAAAATCTAAGAGATATGCCAAATTATCGGTACAGATGAGGCAAATAAGATCAGCGAAACCCGATCATTGGGCTTTTAAGCCGAGACGGTTCATGTATAACCCCCATGGAAAAACAGGGGCACCTATTCTACATAGAATGACACTAAAAATGAGGAACATCATCTATTGCATCCGGTGTGAAAAATGCTGTCTACCTTATGTAGGGGAAACAGGTCAAACCTTGTTGGAGAGGTTAAAACAACATATCTATAGTATTGAGAGGAACAGACTGGGTACTCCGCTAGTATTACATTTTCAAATACATACATTACAACATCTGAGTATAACGGGGCTTCAAACCTGCATGACGTGGACGGACGGCCAGAGGAGGAGACATGAAAGGCTATGGATCTCCAGACTGCAGACGTATCATCCACAGGGCCTGAACGCAGTTGGAAGTGCTACCCTTTAAATTGTATTGATAATTCTTGCTTTTCTATATAACTGTTGTCATGACAATAAAAGCAGAACAGGTACCTCCTGGGGTAAAAAAAAGAAAAGAATAATTGTGTCTTAAACCTTCTTTGCTAGGCAAATTACATTATTGATATAAAACTTAATACAATGTATATATTATATATAAGTAATCATTGATTATGGACCCTGAAAGTTATAATATTGTGTGTGTGATTATGGTTATTACGGATAACTGAGGGTGAAATACAAGCAATAGTGAAAGGGGGATTTCTTAATTTCCTCCTTCCTCCCTTATATATAATAAAAAATTTTAGTAGTTATTGAACTATGGCCTTCTTAATAGGATAGTGATATTAGCCTAAGTTGACACAAAGGGGTGAAACATGAACGACAGTGATCAGACACCTGTTGCCAGTGCACCGGACTCACATTAATGAACATATAAGATCAATAGGCCCCTAACCTAACCTTAACCATAACCGTATCCCGACGCCTAAACCTAACCTAACCTAACCTAACCTCCCTAGGCGAAACGTCAGGGACCCAGTAGACCAGCAGGAAGGGACTAAAACTTAACAGTTGTCCTATCCTATGGACATTTTTTATTCCTTCTTTAGTATTAATTTTAATTTTTTTAATCCCAAATTTTTAAAGGATTTTTTTTTAAGGGGAGCCCCCGTTATCAATTTTTAAATACCTGTTTTCTCCTGTGCGATTTGTTCCGGCCGCGGGTGTGGATTAAGCTGTTTCTCCAAGCTTCATTACAAACAGTTCTGTGAGAGAGGAGCAGGAGGAGAATCACGGCACGGGATGGCAGGACGCCATACAGCGCCGACGTGGGAGCAGCGACAGGAGACAGAATATGACGCCTGGTTGTTCCCACAACGACGGAGAAAGCCGCGGGGTCGGGCAAATCCATCCGACAGTTTCGGACCGGTTCGGCGGGTGCAGGAGAACACAGGTGAGCTCCCCGGTAATTCTAATCTTTTTAATAAATTGTTTCAGACTGGTCGGGGAGCGTACAGAGTGGGGCCGGGAGGGACGGGGCAGATTGAAGTACCAATGAGGCCGGATAGGCCTGGGGTGAGACGGTTTAGGGGTCGGGGAGCCGATGAGACGCCTGCCAGAATAAATCATGCACCCGATGCTAATACCAGACAGCATGCAAAAAATGTTTTCAAGCTGATACAAACTATACATCATAGAAATAATATAAAAGAAGCATTGGAAACGGGCATTTACCCGCGGGGCATGGCAAAGCAGGCGGCCAGGCTCTCGGACTTTATTAAACCAGCAGCACCAAATGACATGATAAGAGCGCAATTAGCGCGCAACACGGACTCTTGGATGAGAAATAACATGAATATTCTCTATGAACATTATGAATCTGTGATCCAGTCTTTGAAATGTTTGAAAAAGAATAAGGTGGCACTCGACATTGCAAAGGGGTGGGCGGGTAAGAGATATGGGGCACGGTTAAAATCTTCCACTTTGATAACCGTGGAATCTCTTTTAGTTGTGGGAGAAGGGGAGGGTGGGGAGCAGCTGGGGTGTGGACATCCATTAATCGAGAGTGAGAACGGAGGGGAGGGGATAGTGACTAAAGGACTAGATTTAAACGATGAGGAGCAATTTCCTGCGTTGCCGACCAAGGCACCCGGAAAATCACAATTTGCTCAAAAGAACACGTTAACTCTAGGCCAGCAGAAAACGCTCCTGGAAGAAATTCAGGACAGTAAGGAGCGGCAGGAACGGGATGCCCGCACCCAGCCTCAGGTGGGTGGGAGGGAAGAGGTTTATGAGGGAGGAGGGGGAATGGTGGAGAGGGAGAAATCGGCCCATTTTAATGTTTTAATACGCTCCGATGTAGCTGTGGATCTGGAGGATGGAATTGAGAGCTTACCAGCGACATTATCTGCCTCTTTTTCGGCGCGCTCTGGGATAGCGGCTGATCTAACACGATCGCCTTTGGTCCCTAAACCATCAGCGCCTGGCTCTGCTCGTCCACGCTCACGCGTTCTGCCCGGCCCGACGGAGTTGTCTTCGCCGGACGATTTTTGCCGACCCGCAGCTAACCAGCATAAATGGCCTGAACTCACAAAACAATCTGGAACAGGTAAAAAAAACTAAAGGGGAAATGACGAAGGAAATCCCGAAACAACGGGAAAGTGCGGCACACAGCGATTTGCTGGACCGTTCTGATCCCCTCTTCCTCAATTTCAGTTCTAATTTTGATCTGACCAATAGTGACGACGACTTCCTTGAAGTCGAAAATGAGGGATCACAGGCCACAGGGTCACACGCGCATCCAAAGGAAAGTCGGGCTGGGGTGGGTGGCGTGGGGGTGACGTGGAGTACACCACAAACTCACCGAGCCCGGAGGAGTAGAAAGCTACAAGATTGGAAAATACGGGCAATTAAACCGGTAATCTTCTTGGGGGGCTCTAATTTGAGCAGAATTCCAGCATTCAAAAATCCTCATATTCAGGTGGACAGCTACCCTGGAGCCAATTTTTATCATTTTTATAAAGTTTTTGAGATGGCGCCCAAGTATGCGGAAGTAGGGCTGGTGGTATTAGCGGTGGGTTTTAACAATAGGGATCAAGACCCACGCAAAACATCAATTAAGCAGTTACGTATGGTGGTCCGAGGCGCGCAGTCCGTGTTCCCCAATGCGGACATTTTTGTGGCAAAAATACATCTCACAGACTCACTCACTGAAATCCAGAAACAAAACCTGACAATAATTAATAACTTCATAGATAGTCATTACAATCATTTTCCATGTATTCATCCACAGCAATTTCATACTGCAGCCAATGGAACGCACTGGACGGGGGAGACAGCAAAGACCATATTCTCAAGATGGTGTGAGGGGATACAATTAGATGCAGGCTGGGAATAGCAGCCGTCTAGTTGATATCGATCTCCTCCGTTTAAGTTTTTAATTGCAATTTTAATTTTACTTTGTTTTAATTGATCTCCATCGGCTGCAGTAACCAAGCCAGTAGTGAGTATGGCGGTCCGCACGGGGGGACGCGGACTGTGCGCTTTTTAAACCTCTGCTTGGGGTACACCGCCGCACAACAGATTGGGCAATCTACGGAGAGGTTGGATGGACAGATTGGGGACTTATGAGCCGACAGGCCTTAATGTCCCCACTTGAAAGTATCCCGTCATCCAACTGTTTTAATAAAAATGTTTTTATGGACACATGTGTATGGTTTTATGTCTTTTAATGGTTCTTAAGATATACTGTGAACAGGTGAAATATAATGAATATTTTTCTTAAGCTGTTTAGGTCTGACAAGCAGAATGATGTTCAGCGTTTGAAGTAGGCTTTTAATTTCCAGAAACCCTGTTTAAATTATTTTTTAGGAACAGGTAGGAAGAAGGGAAGTTGATAGACCTTGGGATTTTGATGCCACATGTAACCCTATGGAGGTTCAATGGTGCCCAAATTAGGAGTGGCATTAGAGAGGGGAGAAGGAGCAGTATGCTGTCTTCTTCACTCAAGAGAAGCTATAACAATTTGCCCCCCCCCCCCCAAAAAAAAATTTTTAAGGTCTTGTTTTATGGTGGAAATCAGGTTTTTAGTTTATTTTAATTCTAAAGGTTATTGTAAAGTAAAAGGGAAACATTGTATTATACCAAAGATATTAGACAGTTTCCTCGGACACTGAAAGCATGGATTTTTTTTAATAATTAATTTTATAACTAACAGAGTTGTGTGGTTTTTTACTAACAAAGAATGACCTCACAGTATTTTTATATTTATACAAAAAGCACAAATAAAATACAAAAAAGTACTCAGTGTCTTGTGGGGGCCATATCCCCTCCACATTTTAAAGAGGAAATTGTCTTTTACTTTGATTTTAATATAATGTTCTGTTTTATGTTTTTTAATTATTTATGAGGGAATTTTAACCACCACTCTTCCCGAGAAGCCCAGGAGCTGAATATTTACAGTTTTTTATATTAGAACTTGTCAGCCACACAGTTTTATAAGGTATATCAAGAGAGGACCAAGGAGGAAAGGAGAAGAAGAACAGTTGAGTCTCGGAAGGAAGTATGAAGGAGTCATTTGGATGATCCAGCGGCCCCTAGGACCGTGCAATGAGAACTTGAATAAAGTTAACTGAATCACACTTACTTTATACCTAACCTTAACCATAACCGTATCCCGATGCCTAAACCTAACCTTATCCCTAAACCTAACCATAAACTTATCCCTAAGCCTAAACCTAACCTTATCCCTAAACCTAACCATGACCTTATTCCTAAACTTAACCAGCACTTTAATGACGTGAAATAGTGTTTTCCCAAGCGATTTTAAGGGAAAAAGCAAAGATGTGTAGATTGAGTCCAAACGGTTCTCATGTGTTCTCATTTTCCGATGTCGTCACGTAGGAACGCGTTGGGTGTTGACGATTTGTCACCTAGCGTAAAATGTTACGTTTTGGGAGTGAGAACTTGTTGGCTGAGTTTGTCCTGGTGGATCATCAGGGGTGCAAAGCCTCACAGATGATGTGCAGCAGTGGGTCCCTCAGTCTGTCCTCACTCTGGACACTTGCAGTCGTCACACATGGAAATCAAATGTGTGATAAGCTGCAGGATTCAAACACAAGTGTAACTTATAAACAGTGTTGGGGAGTAACGGAATACACGTACCGCCGTTACGTACTTAGAATACAAAATATGAGTAACTGTATTCCGTTACAATTACCGTTTAAAAAGGTGGTATTCAGAATACAGTTACTTTGTTGAAATAAATGGATTACACGGCGGTACTTCCCTGTTTCATATTGTCGCGGGTCAGGACTGTTTGGGTTTGTTTGACAGCTATGTTCTGTTGTTCCAGGCGGCAGCGTTACGGTTGCCATGGTTACAGGGCGACGCTCTCTCTCTCTTTCTCTGCATGTTTCCTGGGTGAGAGAGCGCCTTTTTGTTATTGTTGTTGTGCTAAGCTAATAGACAGAATGCTACAGGCATAGCTCTAAAGAATGTAGCCTGATGGGCAGTGTAGTCCGTGCTGCAGGGAGAATGGACTGCCATACTCGTTATGTGTCTGTGAGCGAGGGAGGGAGAGAAAGGAAAAGTCCGAGCTGTCACGGAGCAAAGACGGGAGCTGGAAGCATGTAAATATAATAATAACCACAGCAGCCAAGAAGAGTGCCTGATGAGCCCATTTGTAAGTAAGCTATTAAGACTCAACTGTACACTGTGTTCGTGTTTTCCTCCGAAACAATAAGTTCCATTGGAGCAGCCTTTCAACGCCTCTCTCCATCTCCCGCAAGCAAAGTTGACCCACACAACAAAGTAAAGCTAGTTTTCGGCTACCAGCCTGACACGGAACCCGACGTATTAGCCAGAGGTCCCTTTACTACGTTTCGGAGCCGCGGACCTTCAGTAACAGTAATAAATCACAGCAATAGTACAATCGCGTAGTTGTAAACAGCATGATAATATATTAAGTAATCCAAAGTATTCAGAATACGTTACCCTCATTGAGTAACGTAACAGAATACGTTACAGAATACATTTTGGGGCATGTATTCAGTATTCTGTAATGGAATACATTTTAAAAGTAACCTTCCCAACACTGCTTATAAATACATGTTCATACTTTTTATTCCACAATCAGAGAGAAAGAAACTGAGAGAGAGTGCAGGACAGACAGACAGGTGACAGTCTCAGGTGTATACACTGCTACACAACAGCACAAGAGGAGGATTTAGTGTTTGTGTTATTACGAGTGCTAAACAAGAAGAGTTCCAGATGGTACAGTGCTGTGTTATTTGGAATGAAAGTACAACACAAATCCCCAAACATCATGCAAATGCCCCCTTTTTTCTCCCAGCCACATGTCTAACGCCATCAGATTTTGTACTGCCATTAAAGATGTGGACCCAACTGTTCAGCAAGCCCTTCAACTGCATCCCTGGTAAGGTTCCAAGCCCTTCCAATAAGTGTGATAGGGGTAGCCAAGGTTCTGATTGTTACACTCTATATCTACCATTGAATTGTAACCTACCCAGACATATCCCCGCCATGAACTGTTTAACCCCTACATTTAATGACAGCACAAAGATTGAACGTATACGAGGTCGTGGACCCTTTAATGTAGACCAGCTCAATACCGCCATTCACTTGTAAGAAAAATCATAATTACAATAACAACAGTTATCCCTACTAACACTACAATTTCCAGCCACAGCCTGAGGAGAATCTCCACATTGTAGATGACATTGTCTTTAGCTCCTTGGAGGATTTAGTGCCACTGGTTCCATGGTGGCTGGTTCGTGCTGTCAAGGCTCGTGAGGCGAGCTGTATGGAATTATTAAAGGACCCAAGGTGCGGCACAACTGAGGTGAGGAAGCTTTATTTAAGGAACGTGCTCAAACAACAAAGCCAAGGTTGGCCAAAAATAGAACTGAGTAAAGCTAAGCATAAAAAATAAACCGGAGATGTGGCGAGACAACGGAGGGAGATATGCAGCCGAACCAGCAACACACACGTGAAAACACAGGGCTTAAATACACACAGGGCAATCAGGGAATGGGAAACAGGAGTGAGGCACGGCTGGGAGTAATTGGACATAACGAGACAAGGGGAGGTGAAACTGGAAACACTGACAGGAGACAAAGACCTACAAAATTAAACAGGAACTCACACATGCAAAGACAGACTAAAAAACACGGACTTGACACAGGAATACACAGGCAGAAATGACACTTACACTAAACTGAGGAAGAACTGAACCAAAAACCAAAGAAATAGAAAACCAGAACCAAAATACATCACAAAAATAGAAAACACAAAACGCTGGGTCCAAAGACCCAGGATCATGACATCCAATCAGCAAGAACCCTGTTATCATGGTTCCGAAAAGGTAGATATCTTCAATGTCCTTAATCAACATTTCCTCCAGGCACACGACCCTGTAGTTTTGCCACCTGTCCATCGTGTATCTGGCAGGGAAAGTACTCAGGCTCACCCGAGCCCAGGCTTCTCATTGAGTAGGGGGTGTCAATTGTATTCAGGGACCAGTTGATGAAATCCATAATTCCTCTTTTAGGTTTTAGAGAATAGACTGTGAGAGAGTGTTCCAGGGAAAGCGTAAAGAAAAGATAGATGAGACTCGACAAGGACACAAAAAGCTAAGTGGGGAAGATAAGGTCTTGATGCATTCTCAATCATCCAGGAAAGTAAATCTCCAAAAGTTGAATCTGTTCATCTGGACGTAGCGTTTTGTGGGACAAACGTTTCGTCACTCATCCAAGTGACTTCTTCAGTCTCAGCTGACTGCAGGTTTCCCCAACCCTTATAAACAGTACATTTGCATAATGACTGAAACGAGCCCACTGAAGGAACAATGGGCTGTGAGGTCAGTTCCTTTATCATAATTATGCAAATTCTTATTGTGAATTGGTGGTGTGATTGGCTGGAAGATCTCCAGCTGATTTAAAAGTGAAACGCTGCATTAAACTGAGTTTCTATGGAAGACCAGATAAGGCACAACTTCATCATTCTTCTGATGCAAGTCAAAATGGTTATGGAACAGTTTCATATTTAAAACTGGAAAAGAATAACATCTCACATGTTGCCTTTATCCTGGGAAAAGCTAGAGTTGCTCCTCTTAAGAAAACTACAATTCCCAGGCTGGAATTCACTGCTGCAGTTCTTGCAGTTCCAGTGAACATGCTTCTGCAAAAAGAGTTGCAGGTAAGGTTGGACAAATCATTATTCTGGACTAATAGTACAAAAGTAATACAATGCATCTCCAATGAAAACCGAACATTTAGTATCTTTGTTGCAAACATAATTTCTGTCATTCGAGAAGCAACACATGTGAATCAGTGGAGAGATGTTTCCTCCAAGGAGAACCTTGCAGAGATGACCCATCCAGAAGTATGAAAGCTGGGGATTTCCTCAAATGTGAGGATGGTTAAATCGTCCAGAATTTCCCTACAAGAAGAGGAGGAATCGCCTGTATATGGATCACAGTGTGATTCCTGCAGATGACCCAGGGATCAAAAAGGACCTGACAGACTACCTTTTCAGTCAGCTTTCTTAGATAATTATGGGCTATCATTGACCAGTTTTAGGTTAATTATGGAGTTCCACGCAGTTCAGTGTGTGTGTGTGTGTGTGTGTGTGTGTGTGTGTGTGTGTGTGTGTGTGTGTGTGTGTGTGTGTGATGGGCGATTACAGTGATTGCTGGAAAGTTTTAACATGAGAGTCTGTGGGTCTGACTTACTGCTGCCTCTGCAGCAAAGGAACTGCTTGATTTCTCAGCTCGGGTTGGTGAGCATGTTTTTGTTTTTTTGCTTCAGACTACGCAGTATTTTAATCAGCAGATTAAAATGCTGATTTCTGATTTTTCACACTGACAGTGACACAGCAAACCCTGACTTGTATGTGAGGGTTTGCTGCCCCCTTGAGGACAGATTATGTTCTTACAGTTTAGGACAGAAAGTCCTGCTTTTTCCTCTGTTCTGTTCACACTGAAAAATTAAGCCTGTTAAAGTCCTGATGTCCTTTGATTGATTATAAAAGGCTTCAGAGCAGGTGGAGTAATTCTTCAGTCTCAGTCATTAGAGCTGCACTTAGATCTGTTTTAAGGCTTCATGTGTAATAGTCAGCAGAGGCGTGAGCACATTTCATACTTGCCTCATATTACCCAGTCTTCCTCTTCCTGCCATCTTTCACAGCTGCTCGGATCAGAAACCCTCCAAAGCATCATCAGCGCTCCTGTTTCTGTGTAAGTGTGAAACACATTCCCACCTTCTGCTCACGGCTTTAACTGACCTGACGACAGCTTATTCTAGTTAGTAGTAGTAGTTAGTAGTATTATTAGTTACTAGTTAATAGTAATAGTGTTTGAGTTTTACAAAGTCAGTGCTGTCTGAACAAAGAGAGGGACTTCTGGGTTATTTCTGTCACAGCCACAGTCATGCATGAACGATCACCGACTTGTATAACACTTTTTATCTGATTTATCTGCTTTTATGGGGAATAAAATGCACTTCCTGACATTTACTCTGAAGAAATATGAGAATAAACAGGAAATTTCACAAGTTCAGAAAGTTCCCTTCAGCTGTAATCTCAGAGCAGCACAATGAAAGGGAGAAGTCCTCTGTTCTATTTATCAGTGTATATATATGTACTCTATAAATTACTCATTTACACTTAGAACTATTTATATTTAAAGGTGATTACATTATTATTGATGCTGTATTTATGGTGACATAATTAGCTTACAGCGACACCCTGTTGCTTTTTTCATATTGTATTTTTCAACCATGAAGTTGTTTCAGATTAAAGTCTATTATTAGACAAAGAATTGACAGATGATTTTCTTACATTTGTGTTTAGGCATTATAAAACAGATGAAAAATTAGATAATTTAGTTTAAACATTTAAGACAGTTCCAGCAGGTGGGCAGCATAGCCAGGTCACCAGGCACTGAGGAGGATCCGGGGGCTGTTTTTGATGGTGGTCATACTCTGAGTTAGATTGATGCTATTGAACTATTTTGCTAATAGTTTGGCAAAATAGCTGCTAATAAACTATTCTACAGACTATACTCCTGTGCTAATATACAGTGTTTGTTATTGTAAGGTTTATTTTACTGAGGAAACTTGTTGTTATTTGGGGCAATATAAATAAAGTTGAATTTAATTGAATAAAGCCATGCCAACTTTATTTATAAAGCAAAATAGCCAGCACTGAAAAAAGTGCTGAACATAAAATGAGAAAATGTCACAGTCCTGGGTCAGTGACTGAGTGTTTTGTGTATTGTTATTGTAATTTGTTATCTGTAGTGTTTAATATAAGTTTAGTTCTGTGCCTCTGAGATTTGTCTATGGATTTCCTGTTTTTACTTTTAAAGTCTTTCTTCTGTTGGTGTATTCTGTTTTCCGTACCTTACCCAATTGGTTCCAGCTGTGTTTTCACCTGTTCCTCGTTCTCCCCCGTTCCTGTCTGTGTATCTATAGTGCGTGTCCTTTGGTGCTTGTTGTCGCGTCATACCATCATTTCTGCCTGTTTGTTCTGTTCTTATGTTATTTCAGTTTTGTATTTTGGCCAGCAATAAAGCTGTGGATCTGTTAAGTTCACTTTTGCCTCCATAAGTCCTGCACTTGGGTTCTCTTCCTGCCTGCCTGCACACAGACCATGACAGAAAACATATAGATACTAAAAACATAAATACAGTACCAGTGAACAATATAGAACACCAACATCAAGAATTAAGTATTGTACTTAAATCAACATAACTGTGGCTCCACTGGGCCATGCAACAATAGTCATTATTAATACAATCGTTAACATCACTCTATTACAACCAGAAATTATGTCAGTTACATAGTTATAATTTTAACATTTTATGTATTCGTGTTATACTAATAATATATAGAAGCGCGGAAAACTCAGATCTGTCTGGCTGTTCCATACTTGCTGGCTTAACGTAACAGCTAATCTATCTTCATTCAGCTGTGATGATGTCAGAGGACCTTTTAAACACTCTGGAAGATCTGGGAGATGAAGACTTTAATAAATTCAAGTGGTTCCTACAGCAGACCGACGTCATCCAAGGCCCCATGACCATCAAGAAGAGCCGACTGGAGACAACAAGCAGGTGGGACACCGTGGACCTGATGGTGCAGACCTACAGACTTTCTGGAGCTGTTGAGGTGACCAGAAGGGTTTTAAAGAGGATCGGCAGGAATGACCTGCTGCTCAGTTTGTCTGTTATCAGGTCCAGACCCAAAGGTGAGTCACAGCAAGGGACAAACAGGAAGTCAGTGCAGACTGAGAAAGTTTCATAGAGCTTTAACACTTTCAACATCTGTTTGTCAGTGAATGTCAGTGATTTGACCTCTCAGGCTCCTGTTCCTCAGACTGAAGGTAAGTCACTGCTTTGTTTTCCATACATTCCAGGCTTCTTTACTCCAAATATCTCAATGTGAAGTAACTGTGTGAGCATGACATTGAACTGTCACCTGGTTTTACCCATAATTCTTGGTTGTTTTATAGTCACTTGTAATGTTGAACTCCACTGTCCACTGTAAAGGAACTTATACAAAATTCCTGAGCCCTTTGAGGTGCACAGCTCTAAACCTGGTATCCTCCAAGTTTACTTAAAAATGTTTTTTTTTCCAGTGTTCCTATTATCTTTATAATTATGTAGTTTACTACAGTATACTATTACAGCCTCAGTTAGTGCAGTTCTTTAACGACAGCTTCTCTCCTGTGATCTCCATCACATTCTTGAAAATATCCTGGCAGACACAGCAAATCTTTCTACATGTACTGATATGCGACAGGAGTGCCATACGCCTGCGCTAAATGCTTCCCATTTTCAGGGGTTGTCCTGTTCTTTCTCCAGTTCACCAAGCAGCTGATATGGAATCACAATGGCTCGCTAGACATTGTGAGCCCTCAAGTTCATGATGATCAAGCGAAATTCCTACCATTCACATTTACTCATTTCAGTTCAAAAGATGCAGACCACTAATAGACGTGTATAAAATCACTCCAGAAAAATGGTCAGCTGCAGATAGCCAATACATGTCCAGTCGTACAGTCATAGTGTTGCATTTTAGAGAATGACATGACAGCAATATGAGTTGCACACAATATGTTTATCATCCTGTTTGACACAGATGTGATGGTTCCAGTACCAGAGCCTCAACCCATCACGCATTACCAACAGATGCTTCGATCAAACTTCCAGGACAAGTTTATGTGTGCACAAGAAGGGTGGGCAGAAGATAAACGGCGTCTGGCTGATATCTACACAGAACTATACATCACAGCTGGGTATGACATACATATCAACATACAGCATGAGGTCCGGCAGATTGAAAAGGCATGGAAGCCGGAAGAAACAGAGAAAGTCGTTAAACCCACAGACATATTCAAACATCCTTCTGGAGAATACAGACCAATTAAAACAGTGATGACCAATGGAATCGCAGGAATTGGAAAAACTTTCCTTGTTCACAAGTTTGTGTTGGACTGGGCTGAACAAAGATCCAATCAAGATGTGCATCTGGTTTTCCCCTTCACCTTCCGTCAGCTGAATCCACTGAAGGGAGAAAAGTTCAGTTTGGCAGAGCTCATTCATGAATGTATCCCAGAAACTGTAGGCATCACAGAGGAGGCTCTTAATTACATCTTTAAAGATATTCAGTCATCAGGAATCACCAACTATGACAAAAGTAAATTCAAACTTCTGTTTGTGTTTGATGGGCTGGATGAGAGCCGCCTTCATCTCGACTTTCATTCTGAAGATATTCGCTCTGTCGATGTAACAAAGTCAACTAAAACAGATGTCTTGTTGAGAAAACTCATCAATGGAAAATTACTACGCTCTGCTCACATCTGGATAACCACACGGCCTGCAGCAGCCAATCAGATCCCTCGAGAGTTTATCAGCAGCACAACAGAGGTCAGAGGGTTCACTGACCCACAGAAAGAAGAGTACTTCAGGAAGAGATTCAAAGGTAAGGAGCAAGCTGTCAAAATCATCTCCCACATCAAGACAACAGGAAGCCTCCACATCATGTGCCATATCCCAGTCTTCTGCTGGATCACTGCTACAGTTCTAGAAGATGTGCTGAAAACCAGAGGAGGACAGCTGCCCAAGACCCTGACTGAGATGTACGCAGAGTTCCTGGTGTTTCAGATTGATCAGACAAAAGAAAAGTATGGCCCACAGAAAAGCATTGAATACATTAAGTCATTAGCAAAACTTGCCTTTCAGCAACTGGACAAGGGCAACCTGATCTTCTATGAAAAAGATCTGAGAGAGAGCAGCACTGATGTTAGTGAAGCCTCAGTATGCTCAGGAGTGTTCACAGAGATCTTCAAAGAAGAACGAGGAAGGAAAGGGAAAGTTGAGATGTTCAGCTTTGTCCATCTGAGTGTTCAGGAGTTTCTGGCTGCTCTTTATGTAAGGATGTCGCTTAATAACAGCAACATAAATGTCATGCCTTTACCACAACCATCACTGAAAAACCTTCGACTGCTTTTAAGTAAGACATCTTCAAAGAAGATCCACAGGATTTCCATTGACAGGGCCTTGCAGAGTTCAAATGGACACCTGGACTTATTCCTTCGCTTCCTCCTGGGTCTATCACTGCAGACCAATCAGGATAAACTGCAGGACCTTTTAATGACAAAAGACAGTGGCACAGAGAACAATCAGAAAACAGTCCAATACATCAAGAAGAAGCTCAGTGAGAATCTGTCTCCAGACAGATGCATCAATCTGTTCCACTGTCTGAATGAGCTAAATGATCGTTCTCTGGTGGAGGAGATCCAACAGTCCCTGAGTTCAGGAAGTCTCTCCACAGATAAACTGTCTTCTGCTCAGTGGTCAGCTCTGGTCTTCATCTTGCTGTCATCAGAAAAAGATCTGGATGTGTTTGACCTGAAGAAATACTCTGCATCAGAGGAGGCTCTTCTGAGGCTGCTGCCAGTGGTCAAAGCCTCCAACAAAGCTCTGTGAGTGCATGAATAACTGTGACACCGGGCTGTTATCAACTAGTAATTCTCAGTCAGCAGATCTTCATATAACTACATGCTAACATTAATTATGGCTTTAGATTTAGTGTAAAGCTTACTTTAAGTTTAATATTTGAATTATAGCTGAGATTATCCTGTGAAAAAGCACCATAAAAGCACTACTCAACTACCATCTTTTTTTCCTCATGAAAACTTTAACTGAAATAACCCAACAGCGTTTTACACTGTCTGTCATAGAATCAGTTTCACTGTGTGTCTTTATCTGTTCTCCAGGCTAAGTAGCTGCAATCTGTCAGAAAGAAGTTGTGGAGCTATGTTATCAGTCATCAGCTCACGGTCGACTAAGCTAAGAGAACTGGACCTGAATAACAATGACCTGTGGGATTCTGGAGTGAAGCTGCTGTCTGTGGGATTGGAGAGTCTACACTGTACACTGGAGGCTCTGAGGTTAGGGTTCGGCTTATCTTTAGTGGATGACTAGCAGTTGACTTTCTTGATATGTAGCTTTATATACACATTAACTGCTTAAGCGGTATTTGATGATGCAGTCATAATAAGCCCTCTTTTATTTGTGTATTTAGATAAATGGCATATAAAATTCATAGCCATATTGATGTCAATCATTGGTTTGTGGTGCAGAATTATGAACCTTTTCGGTTTGCATTTTGGGCATGCCAACAAGGCGCATTCATACAATGTATAGATACAAGGTACAAATACAGATACCCACTAATTATTGCAAATGTGTTAAATAATATTTTCATTTACTACCAAAAAAGTAATGTGCCTTTATTGTCATTGATGTAGAACTTACGATTAAATCAGGAAATTTGCTCCACTATCAGGTGCATTAAAAAGTCACAATCACACACATTCACACAAGATGACTAAAATATATGTATATAGAAGGGCGTAGATTTGGCATGGACGAAAGGCACACGTCCCCACCAATATCCAGCAATTATTGAATTGTCCCCACCAATAATTTGATCTCTTCAAGTGAAAAAGAAAAACCCAAACCCGATAGAAAGAAAAGAAAACCCGATCTGTCAACGTCTCAGTCACCCAGCGGTGCAGAAAGTTCTCTACTGGAGTCCTATGTCATGTGACAATTATGGCAAATGTGATTGGCTACGCCTTTCAGGGAGCTCTGTTTAGTTTCAGCAGCGGCAAGCCTGCACTGAGAGGAGGACAGCAGCAAAAAGGAAGAACCTGTATATAAGAAAGTATTTTTCAAAGAAACCTGTAAGTCACTTAAAGCCAAGCTCACTCATAAAATGTGTCCGCCATAATAACGTTACAGGCTATGCTAGGCTTTGGCCCACATCAGTCTAAAAAACAGTTGCAGGAGGTGAGCTGGCTTCAAACAAATGATGAACGCACAGAGATGTGGTGCAAAATATGCCGTGAAAATCCCACTGTAGCGGACAAAAACAGTGCCTTTTATATGGACGCAAACGCGCGTTGCAACTTCTTATCTGGTGCGCGTCTTTTATTTTGACAGCAAATGCGCACATGCGGACCACTTACGTGCACCCATGTAAATAACATAATGTTCTGCCGGGTGTGTTGTTAGTTTTTCCTCGATTTCTGAGTGGACAAGTGCCTTTGTTACTGGGACCAGTAATTTTAAGAAAGACCCCCATTAGAACCCATGAGAAATGCAAGAAATGCATTATTGCTCAGTCTGCAATATCTTTCCCAGAACAAACACCAATTGCAAAGAACATACTAAAAATAAACCTGAAAAATCTGTTTAGAATAGCGTACTGTGTTGCAAAGACTGAACTACCACTGGCAAAATTCAGCAGTCTTTGCAAACTTAAAAAAAATGGCCTAGATCTTGGTTCCACTTATCTCTTACCCGTGACTTCAGTGGAAATTTCAAATTCAGGATCTGACACAGACTGATTCCTGTTTTACAGTTCTTACAAGTTCATAGAAATTTCTGTTCAATTACAACCAAGTATTTGAGTTGATGATCATAATTTTTATACAATGTTGTAATTTGTGTTTCAACAATTTTTTGATTAATGTTTTGTTTCCATTACAATATTATACTTTAATGTATAATATTGTAAAAGAAACGAAACAGGAAACAAAACATCAATCAAAAAATTGCTCTCTTTTTTATTTGGGCTACTTAAATTTATTTTGGGCTACCACAAACTGAAGAGTCCCTGCCCGAAGGGCTACCAGGGATTTTGAAATTTTGCGCGCCCTGCATATGTAGGCAAGTATATTTCTCCTTTCTTTTAATCAAGAAGCAAAGACAAAAAGGAAAAAAATAAGAAACAGGGCAGGGTTTGGTGGTTGAATCATCCATCCTCACCAATGCCAAAAACAAATCTACACCCTTGTGTGTATATATAACTAAACATATAAAATGAGAACCTGTTAAACAGAATTGTATAAAGTGCACTGTAATTGTCAAGGTTGTCAAAAAAGGACTTAATGGGTCATTCACTGTTGATAGCAACAGGAAGTGTTTACGGCCAAAGTGTGAGGAGCCTTTTATGATATGCCTGGCTCTGGTGAGGTAGTGGGATGTGACAATATTCAGTGCTATTTATTTTTTCATTCAACTTTAGTGCCAAATCACAACAATAGTTGACTCAAGGCACTTCATATTGTAAGGTAAAGACTTAACATAATAGATTGAAGATAGGACAAAGACATGCTGTGGAAGAGAGCCAGAGATTAATAATACCGAAAGATTATACACAGAGTACGCTGGACCTCAACATGGAAACCAAAACAAACAGAAAAACAGCCAAACTGGAGCACACACAAGCCATAGCACTAACACACATCACCATACAAAAGGCATGATCACGGACTTTAGATAAACACATTTAAAGTGCTACAAAAAGCACAAATATGTTAGCTGAGTCACAACCAAACAAATGGCTAGCAACAGGGATGTCCTCGATCATTTAGAACTTTAAATCTTAGCCCAGTCTTAGTCCCTTCTCCTGTCCCTTTACACCTGAAACAAAAGGGAAAACTGTTTCTAGAGAGCAATTTGTACGATGCTTGAAACATGCTGCTGCTACACTTTTTAACCCTGAAACAAATTACTCAAACAGTGAATCTACACTGTAATAGAAGCATGTTGTATTTACAGTGCTCTCAAATCCAGCTTCCTCAAGTATTATAGATCTGTGTGATTCAATACATCTTCTGGAGACAATGGTTCAGTAAAGAATCCATGTGCCATAGAGTGAATCAGTATCTCTGAAAAAATAAAAGCATATTTTTTTGGAACCAAGCTTAAAGATATATATCAAAATAAAATACATAATTCTCTTTGCTTTACGTTTTATATCTTTGTGTTTGTCCTCAGGCTCTCAGGCTGTCTGATCACTCAGGATGGTTGTACTTCTCTGGTATTAGCTTTGAACTCCAACCCCTCACATTTGAGAGAGCTAGACCTGAGCTACAATCATCCAGGGGACTCGGGCATGAAGCTGCTCTCTAGCTTACTGGATGATCCACGCTGGAGACTGAACACTCTTAGGTATGATAGTTTCAGTATTTATTAATGCTCGTCATCGATTAATCACATTGTTACATGTAATATTATATTAGTTTATTACATGCTTATTTTAAAAGTGCTGTTTTATGAGTAGTATAATATTCAGTTTTAAAGCTTGTAAACAAATAGCGTGCTTTTTAACAGCAGTATTCTCTTAACACAGTAGCACTTAGAATATTTGTTGTAGGTAAATCTCACCTGAAACATTAATCTGATCATCAATCAATCCGACTTGAGGGAGGAGTATTTATCTGACAAAAATGCTTTAATCTAAACCATCACCAACAAAATAGAAATTCACCTTGTTTGTAGATGGGTCAGATGTTCTCCTGGTTCTTTGTACTTTCCTTGAAATAAAAAGCTGTGAATCTTTTTTCCAATCTCCTGCGCTTTCGTCCAGTTTCTTATTGGACCATGAAACCTCAGCCTCTCACTTCATCATTCCAATTTTTTATTTACTCAGTGCTGTTCTGGTGTCAGTGGAAGGTGGGGACTGGGACAGTACACCTGTTAAAGTGTAACATAGGAGCACTAACACAAGCTCAGGACAGACAGAAACCTCCCATAGAGCAGAAGGCCAGGAGCTCATTGATCTTGATTTTCCATGATGTAGAGGATCAGAAACATGTATTGATATTCTGGATGTTTCATATATTTTTATACCACTAACTAGTTCCCATGTTCCTGTCTCAGCGTCTCTGTTGGATCCAGGGTTACCCATGGCTGTTGGTACCACACAGCAGAATTGCAATTTGAAAGTATTTTAAATGAGTGGAACCATTTTAAGGCCTTTCATGTATTTCTTTTATGTCCATGTGTCTCTTTGTCTCTGCTTTAAAGATGAATTCAGATATGTTTCTTCTTCCAGGCTGGACCATGGTGGACAGCACAGGCTGAAACCTGGTCTGAGGAAGTGTGAGTGTGTGCTCACTTTGATTTATGAAAATAAGATAGCACACATGACACTAGTTTAAATCACACTAAAGATTCTACAGGATGAATCACTGTGAAGTTGTCTCCATCAGTCTGTGGATAAGGCAGCAGATGAAGTCTTCAGGTGATAAACTGCTGTTGTTGTTTCTTCTTCTCTCTGTCAGATTCCTGTAATCTTAAACTGGACACAAACTCAGTGCACAGAAAACTTAAACTGTCCGACAACAACAGAAGAGTGACGGCAGTAACAGAGGAGCAGCCTTATCCTGATCACCCAGAGAGGTTTGAGTACTGGCTTCAGCTGCTGTGTACAAACGGTCTGACTGGTCGCTGTTACTGGGAGGTTGAGTGGAGCGGAGAGGTTCACATTTCAGTGACTTACAGAGGAGTCACAGGGAGAGGAGGCAGCAATGACAGCAGGTTTGGAGTAAACAGTCAGTCGTGGAGTTTGAGGTGCTCCGATGCTGATCAGTACTCTGTGTGTCACAATAACAGGAGAACAGACCTCTCCTCCTCCTCCTCCTCCTCCTCCTCCTCCTCTGTCTCTAACAGAGCAGCAGTGTATGTGGACTGTCCTGCTGGCACTCTGTCCTTCTACAGAGTCTCCTCTGACACTCTGATCCACCTCCACACCTTCAACACCACATTCACTCAAACTCTTTATCCTGGGTTCTGGTTATTGTCATACGGTTCTTCAGTGTCTCTTTGCTCTCTGTAGTGGGGAAAGCCTCCACAGAACCACTTCAGCTCAGCGTGGTACTCAAAAATCAGTAATCCCAGTAACCTCGGTGTGTCATGGGTCTGGGTCATTTGACCCAGGACTATGACTTTCTTGTGTTTTGGTGATTGTTATGTATAATGATTTTAGGTTCATTAGTTAGTCTTGAGGTTATTCTGTGATCTGAGTTCTTTGTGTTTCCTGTTTACTTTCTTGTGTGTTAGGTTCCCGTTATGTTTTGGTCTCTCCTCTGTGTTTCCAGTATGTGTCTGTTGTGACATCTGTTTTAAGAGCCAATTAAAGGCTAGTTTCTTGGTACTGGTAAAATGATTATAATGAGAAATATAACTTTTTGTTGTTAAATATATAATTTCCAGTTAATTTCCAAATGCTGTTATGGTAAAAATGTAGGATATGGAAATGTGAAGTTCTGATGTGCTTACGTAGTTGTCAGATAGGCTGGAAGCAATGCAGTTTTTTGACCAAGTCTTTCCATGTTAATTTAAAGTCTCATTAAACATCTTTTTTGAAAGAAAAGTACCTGGTCTTCCTTGCGCTTCAAAAGCTTGTTGCTGGACTGACTCCTAAAGGTACAGAAGAGTGAAACGAAGACGAAGTGCCGCTGTTACATCTGTGTTTACGACTCCCCCCCATTGTCTCTCACTTCCTCATTCCCAGTTCCAGTCATGCCTTTGTGTTTGGTCTCCCCTTTTTGCTTACATGTTTCCTCACTCCATGAAACACATGTGTATCAAGTGTGTTCTCCCCAGCATGTCCCCCTTCATGTCCCTCTTAACGTGTCTCTGTCTCTCTCCTCTCCCATGACTGTTTCCATGTTTCCCACCATTCATGCTCACATTCACACTTACAGCCGATCACCAATTAAGTCCATGCATGTGTTGGGACTGTGGGAGGAAGCCAGAGAGAACCCACACAGACAGGCAGAACATGCAAACTCCACACAGAAGGAACCTAGACTGGATTCAAACCTAGGACCGAGTCTCTAAACATCAAAACGATCTGAGCCTAAACAGGAACACCCGTTTGCTTATTAATTACCAAATGATCCTGTTGCGTACAGACAAATCAGAACCAAGATCCACATGCAGTAGGATAACTTGCAGTGATATTAATAATAATGATAATAAACTGTAATAAGGTCTTTTTTTTTACTATTTGTAAAAGGAGAGAGTCTAAACTTAAAGATTAAAGATTAAAACAATAAAGATTACTTTATTCTACTCTATTGTGGGCTAACAGTGAGCCAGACAGACAATGCTGGATCACTGCTGGATTATATATGAGATCAGGATTTTCACCTGGAAGTCTCCTCTTTTTTCAGCAGCTTCTTCCTCTTCTTCTTGCTCAGGTTCTGCTGATCCATGATCTTGTTGTAGTTGAAGTGTTTGTGTTTGGTGTCAGCGCCGTCGTCCTCCATCAGCAGAGCTAAATGAGCCTGGAAACACACAGACGGGTTTATGTGGAGCACCCCGACAGAATCTGATCCAGGACCAGTCTGGCTGTGGCACAACCTCTGACCTTCTGTTTCTGCAGCTTCTTGTCTTTCTTCACTTTCTGTTTCTTTCTTCAGGTCTGTTTCAGAGCAGACAGCTGATCCAGGTGTTGTGCATTGATCAGTTTTACAGGGGTGTGAGGTATTGATAAAGGTCAGAGGTGAACAACTAAGAGCTGACATCAGTGATGTTTGTCTCTGAACAGGAAGCTTAGGACACACTCGGTCTGATGGACGACCTTCACTCTGCTCCTCTTCTTCTTCTCTTTGTTTCTCCTGAAGCTCAGTTATTTAAGGGATTTTACTTTGTTAGTGCAAAGCTGAGAGAAATAAACTTGACTTATGTTTTCACTCTTGTCTAATCCAAGTGACTTCTGAGTGATGAAACGTTTCTCCCACTGAAAACGCTACATCCAGATGAACAGAAACAACTTTTGGAGATTTACTTACCTGGATGATTGAGAATGCATCAAGACTCCTGTCTAATGTGTATTTATCCTACAGCTACATAAACTACGTGATGTAACTAACCCACGGCACAGGATGAGACTCAGTCCACTCAGACTCTGAGGTATTACATGTAATATTACCATGTTCTGGTACTTCCTGCTTCTACTCCCTCATATCTGAGACAATATTATCACTCGTGATCTTTGAGGTGTGTTTTGTTACGTGTGAGCTGCTTCATTGTGATTATATCTTTTATTTTGTTTCCACTTTATGAAAATGAATCCACCACAGAAGTCCTCTACAGTCTAAATCAGCCCCACCTTTCATCCACCCCGCATACCTGTAACTCCTGTCCCATATTTACCCACACACGCGTGATCCCCGGGAACTCCCCTGAAACCGAAAGTAAACAGCGCCACGTCACAGTGGGCGTGACAAAGCACCGCTATGAGAGCTGTCGGTGTTTTGCTGTGCTTTTCTGTGTTTACGGGAGTCTTCATGGAGGACAAAGAAGCCCCACGGTAAGAAACCCACTCCTATCCTCTCTGAATGGGCGCGCGCGCGAAGACCGGCGTAACTAAAAAGTTCAAAGGTGAGAAAGCCGACAGGAAAACATGGACCGCTCTAGCTAACCGACCCACGGCAGCACACACAGCCGCCAACAGACTGGCCTGTCGTGTCTGTGTGTGCAGGAGCCTCCTGACACACACACAGTGAGGTACAGACGGGTTACAGACAGCGGTGCAGTGATTTGTGCCGTCTGTAGCTCCCTGTGCGGCCTCCATGCCGGGTGGATCCCGCTGATACAATCAGCTCCCCGTGACACACGTGAAAGCCCGAAACACAGACACGTCTCTGAGCGGCATCACTGACGGAGGAGGAGACCTCCCCGTCAGTGATGGGAGGCTTCATTGATGGATGAATGTAGCATGTAGTTAGCAATGTTAGCAGCATGTGCGGATAATGGTTCGGCTGTTAACAGCCTGTTTCTAATAAAGCTTTTACAAACGGTTGTTGTGGCTTCATTCGTGATGTGAGGCTGTAATAAGGAAACATGCTTATAAGTCCTGGTGAAACAGGTTGTTCCTGTTTGTGGCTGCTGTGGTATGTGTGGCATGTTGTGGGTAAAGCAGGGCGTGACGTTAGGTGATAACAGATGTTTCTCTCTGCTGTAAAACCTAAGATCACACCGTCCCTGCTCTCATTATAAATATCAGCTGTGAGGTTATTATCAGCCTATTTAAAGTATAGTTCGTTAGATACAAGGGTGTGACTTTGTGTCTTTGTGTTGTGAGGTTTGTGCTGCATTCATGATGACTGGAGTTCCAGCTTTGTGGTATTTAGGTCATTCCAGTGTCTGCCTGAAGTCTTTGTCTCTGAGCTGTGTTTCCTGTTTTATTTTGAAAGTCCCTGGTCCAGTATGTTATGTTACCTTGTTGTCGTGTCTTCCCTCTGTGCTGTGTGCTCTCTGTTCCTGATCCTAGCCACAGTACTTCTTACTTTGTATTCAGTTCCTAAATTTCTCAGCTATGTTAGTTTTGTGTCCTGCACTCGTGTCCTCACAGCCGGCTCAGGACACAGCCAGTTCTTCCCAGGAGAGGGAAAGGGACCCAGCAGCCTATTAAAGCCTCTCTGCTGTAATGGGCTGTCATAAAAGTATAATGTGTTGTTAATACTGCAGTCTGCTGTTACACGTGTTGCCATTTAAAATACGCTGTATTTAAAGTACTGGCACCCCTCAGCTTCCCAGTAGATGCATCATCGTACGAATGGGAAAATCCTAAGGTGACCTCTGACCTTGGGATGGTCATGATGGTCACTGAGATTCAAACTGATCCAAGATGAAGCTGCACCATGGTATCAGTTTGGGAATCCTACGACTGGACCGTCAGTCTTTTATGGCTGATGAGTAAAAAGGGTGGGTGCACTAAGCCAAAGCTCCTACACTTTTTTCAGCTTGCTTGAGTTGTTTGAAGTCCCATTTCTGTGGGTCAGTTTCAAAAATCTGCTAATAGTGACTAAAATAAGAAAGAAAAACATTACATATGCTCTTTACTTGGAAATTTCAAAAGACTTCTTGGATTTGCATGGTGCTGGTTATCTTAGGGCTGCCTGTTTATTTGTAGCTGTCATGGTTTTTCTCTCCCTGGTGGTTTTTAAGGCAGAGAAGCAGCAGCATGAAGACTGGGCTCGGTCTTTGTAAGTTCCTGTTTTGTTTTGTTTTTTATATGGCTGTAGTTGCTAGCTTTATTCAGCCGGCCAGGGGAACCCTTGAATAGTTACACAAAGAAACAACTTTGAAACTTGGTGAACATTAAGTCATTGATATTTGAGAGACCTTCAGTAATGGAAAAAAAGAGAAGTAAATGTGTTTTCCAGCTTAAAACCAGAGTCTGGGTGAGAGTTTTTGGATCATTTCTATTCCCAGTTTTTTCCTGCTCTAGTTCTTTTGGTTTTGCCTGCTTGTGCACACATCTTTACATTAGTAAAGTGTTTGAAGTCATTCTCTGTCTCAAGGGCCTTAAAAACATCACAGCTCTCATCTGTTTCCTGTTTGTCCTCTCAGTTTTCAAGCATGCCTCGGGCTGGAGGTGTATGAGGGGGCGGAGTCTGTCATGCTGTTCTCAGATGGACAGCAAGTGGAGAGTGATATATGAAATGAAGAGATGAAGGGGGAAGACAAGCAAAGAGTAAGTCACAGGCAGAGCAGAGTTTATTTCACAGTTTTGTTTTGTTTTTTGCCTTATGGTTCCAAGCACTGTCACCAGTCTTTGCAGTTTGTAATTATCACATAACACTTGTTTAATCAGCTACCATCTCTCCTATGTACTTTTTACTGTCTACAGTCTCAGATCAGCACAGTCCTGCCCTCCTGCTCTATCAGCAGCAGAAACCCCTAATCAGCAACATTGTACCCCATCAGGTAAAACATAGGCCACCTTTGCATTGCCTTGTCGCCATCTCACAACAGTGATATAGTATAATGCGATACCATATTAGATTCTGAATGTATGTTGTTGTTATTCAGCCTGGTTCAATGTGCCCCTTTTTAACTTTGAGCGCCCGCCCCTTTAAAAGTCACCTGATTTGACTTTGACTTTCAGTTAAAACTTTGAATTCAAATAGTGTAAAATGAATTGTGGACACAAAACTGACTAACATACACTGCAAGAATTCCACCAGGTTCTTCGTCATTACCCTTCGTGATAGTTTTTATGTTTTATACAAACTTAAATGATACACGACATATGGAATATTTTACAGACATATTTCTAAGAATATTATAAATATACCAACATATACAATATTCTTGTTTACGTGTCTGTGAAAACGACAAGACTAGTTTCAAATGGTTAATGCAGTGTTGCTATTTATTAGATGACTCACATGCATTAAGATACCAAAAATACAATCATATTATGCTTATAACTCATTAAAAAAAACAAGTCAATTTTTTCCAACTTACATGGCTGAAGCATTTTTAAATGTGTAACTTACAAAAAAGGTGTGAAACAGTAAGTGGAGAGTTTGGAAAATACATTAAGAAAGAAAAATCAAACATTTGGATTCATTTTAACGAGCTCAGACTTGTTGAAAATGCAGAGGAGCTGGTTGTGAACTGAGCTTCAGAGACACACAACATACTGATATTCACTGTGAAGCTTTGAGTGGAAAAAGGAAAACAACATGTGGATCCTGGAATAATGGGAGCTTCCATCCTTAAAGGACTAAAGAGGAAGAAGTTTACAAGGAATCATTTAGAACAGTTTAAAACATCAACTGATTGGATCCATGAATCTGAAAACGTGTTTCTGAGTGAAAGAGACAGACATGCACAGACCAATGTTCCCTCTAAGCTGCGCAATTGCGCACTGCTGGCACGATCTCTGCACACAGAAAATCTATGTTGCGCACAAAAAAAATATATAACCTGAATTGAAATTAAAGTAAATACGTTAACAATTCTGTTTTGCAGTGTTAGTAAGTGACTGGCTGCTCCTGTATGGCATTAGAACGATGCCACCTTATCCCATAGTCCCGCTAATGATGTGATTCACATTCGTATATACGCAGCTAATCAACGTCGCTGACAGCCTATGACAGCGTCCTTATGTGCCGATACCGGTGTTTTAGCTAGCAAAGCGGCGTGGCTGATGTGGAGTGAAGCCAATGACAACGTGTACAACCATTGGAGATGTGAGCAGGACAGACGAACAATTGACGGAAAAAGTGTGGACTTTATACCAGTTTTTAAATTGTGTTGATAGGCCACGTAAAACCAGAGTTATGATAAAAATATTTGCAATGTTTGGTTTTCTTCCTAAATAATATCGTTGTTTATATTTACTGCGGGAAGAAACGGTAAAAACATGTACCAAGTCGACCAATCAAAAAAATGATATAGTATTTAGTTGTTTAGGAAGGGGGGGGGGGGGGGGAGTTGCAGCGGTGTTTTGAGATGTGAGAGATTTGAAACGTTTAGTGCAAATCTTGTGTAGTTAGTGTGTAGTGTAGTCAATAGTTTTGTTGTGTGTGTCAGAACAATGAGGCGACTGCTGAATGTTACAGGTGTTACAGCAGTGATACATCTCCTGTTGTCAGGCCTGCAGGTATCAGGCTGTTGTTCTGCTTTATCTCATAGTGGACAGAAATTAGTATTTGGAGTGGCACAAATAATTTGTGTGGCATCAGATTTGATGCAGAACAGCTGATTGTTCTGTAAATAGTTTGAAATGTTTATTTAAAAAAAAACACCTTGGCTGCATTTTTAGGTAAATAGCTGCAAAAAACTTTGTTGTTTGCAAAACTCAGTAACTTTTTGAAGAAGTAACTATATAATTAATTGCCCAACATTGGTCATTATATACTGTATTTTGCAGACAGAGAGTTACAGACTCTCTCCCAGACCACAGACTCATAATACAAGTCAGAGCTGTATATAAAAAAAAGAAAAAAGAAAGTTGTGTTTTCAAAATTGGAGTTCAAGTTATTTTTACTTCCAATAGTGTTAACATACTGCACAGGTCATGAACAAGATTTTTTTTTAAATTTTCATTGTAAGTGGGCTAAAGCAGTTTAAAAGTAGACTAACATAAATGTAAATGCTGTAATTTGATTATTTTAATAAACATGTAACTTGGATGGATTCAGTGCTGCTGTGACCACAGTGCACACGTCTGATGTTGCTCACAGTGGTCCAAGGGACCAGGGAGTTTGTGTGTTCGCTCAGACACATGAAAAATTAGAGGGAACATTGACTCTTGAACAGATAGTTCAGTCTGTACCAGAGTGTTTCTCTAACAGGAAGACACTCTTTACACTCAACTCAGCACAGACGCACTGAGGCACCAGGAGGATAAGAATAGAGTCTAAACCCAGGATAAAGAGTTTCAGTGAAGGTGGTGTTGAAGGTGTGGAGGTGGATCAGAGTGTCAGAGGAGACTCTGTAGAAGGACAGAGTGCCAGCAGGAGAGTCCACATACACCGCTACTCTGTTAGAGACAGAGGAAGAGGAGGAAGAGGGGGAGATGGGGGCTGATATCTTATTATGAGTGGTGGAATAAGGACCATCTTCAGAGCAGATCAGACTCCAGGACTGATCATTGTTTCCAAACAAACAGTCATAACTGTCTCCTTTTCTCCTGATTCTTCTGTAACTCACTGATATATAAACGTGTCCGCTCCACTCGACCTCCCAGTAACAGCGACCAGTCAGACCATTTCTACACAGCAGCTGAGACCAAACTTCAAATCTGTCTGGATGATCAGGATATGACTGAACCTCCTTCACACCTGTTACCATCTTGTTGTTGTCAGACAGTTTGAGGTTTGTGTTTACTGTGTTTGTGTCGATTGTGAGTTGACAGGAATCTGATGGAGAGAACAAACACAATCCAGCTGCAGTTATTGATCCATCATCTGTTCATTGATTGATACTTTGATGATGACTCCTGACATCAGAGATGTGAATGAGTGATGTTGTTGGATTTGTATTGTGATTGTCATTTATGCTTAGAAATATTTAACCATATATGCTTAGAGGTGTATAATGGATTGTGTAGTGATAGGATGTAGGCTTCAGTAGGCTGTAAAAGGCTTTGTGTGCATTCCAGAGCACTCTGGAATTCTTGGAGCATGGGAGAGGCCGTGCCTTGTCTTATTGTTTTATGGTATAGGAGGACACCCACTCTGTATCTGGTTAAGCATAAGAGCCTTTTGTTTAGATGGACTGCTAGACTCCTGGGTCACATCTTGACCCCACACACAGGTACAGTGTCAGGTCAAATGTCCATCCATACCACATAGACGCACGCACACACACACACACACACACACACACACACACACACACACACACAGACAACGTATTCTTTGTTCACATGTATACCTTTGTAAGATGTTATATGTTAATGAACCTATGCATATTCATGTAACCACAATAAAAGGAGTGCTATGGGGAACCTGGCTGAGAGTCTGATGGAGGTCAAGTGGGTGGAACGACACTTGGCTCCAGACAGGCCTCCTCATGCATGAGTAACACAAAGAACGTTGCCTACTTGTGTCTTGTTCTTGCTGTGTAATTACATTGCCTTCAACGTTCCAGCAAATAGGTTTAAGCTACAAACCTATCAGATGTGACAGTTTGAAGATGGTTGAATGTGTGCTGCTTTGTTTTCATGAATCACATTAAAAACACACTTACACTTCCTCAGACCTGGTCTCAACCATCGGACTCCAGCAGGCTCCACCCTGAAAGGAGGAGGGGGGTCAGACCAACACAGCCTCTTTCAGCATGCACACATGGACATTACATGGCTCTCATACACATACTGTTAGACACTGATAAAGGAACAGTCCAACATTTTCACAAAAAGACTTCAATATATATGTGGATCAAACTGCCCTTGTTAATAGCAAATGATAATTTGAAAAGTTTCCCCTGTTCTTTCAGCAGGTAAACAGCTAATGCTAAGTACACTACTTTACACTGCTCAGGATTTTTCTGACAAACTCTGCATTTACAGCTGAATACACAATAAATGTGTTCTCAAGTACAAATATTTTTGTTATTGGTGTCAAAAAGTGAATGAGAATGAAATATTGATTTTAATGGAGCCCATACAGTATGATAAGCTAATCCTGCTAAGATCAGAGTTTGAAGTATTTATGCTGCCATTTCTAAATGTCATCTGTTCCTGTCTGCCTCCTTGTCACACACACACAGACAAATGATTCACAGCCAATGTTCCCTCTAAGCTACGCACGTGCGCAATTGCGCACTGCTGGCACGGTCTCTGCGCACAGAAAATCTGTGTTGCGCACAAAAAAAATCTAACCTGAATTATAATTAAAATTAATACTTTAACAATTCTGTTTTGCAGTGTTAGTCAGTAAGTGACTGGCTGCTCCAGTATGGCATTAGAACGATGCCACCTTATCCCATAGTCCAGCCAATCATGCGATTCAAATTCGTATATATGCAGCTAATCAACGTCATCGACAGGCTATGACAGCGTCCTTATGTACCGACACCGGTGTTTTAGCTAGCAAAGCGGCGTGGCTGATGTGGAGTGAAGCCACGTTAATGACAACGTGTACAACCATTGGAGATGTGAGCAGGACAGACGGCACAATTGACGGAAAAAGTGTGGACTTTATACCAGTTTTTAAATTGTGTTGATAGGCCACGTAAAACCAGAGTTATAATAAAAAAATCTGCAATGTTTGGTTTTCTTCCTGAATACTGTCGTTGTTTATATTTACTGCGGGAAGAAACTGTAAAAACGGCATTTTATAAGAAAAAAGACTCGAAAGCCTGTGAGCAAAAACAAACCCCCACCCCTCTCTCCCTTTCCTATTGGTCCAAAAAAGTACCATGTCGACCAATCAAAAAATGATATAGCAACGTGGCATCTAGTTGTTAAGAAATGGGAGGAAGTTTTAGGAGTGACGGCGGTGTTTTGAGATGTGAGAGATTTGAGACGTTTAGCGCAAATCTTGTGTAGTTAGTGTGTAGTTAGTGTGTAGTGTAGTCAATGGTTTTGTTGTGTGTGTCAGAACAATGAGGCGACTGCTGAATGTTACAGGTGTTACAGGAGTGATACATCTCCTGTTGTCAGGCCTGCAGGTATCAGGTGTTCTCCTTTATCTCATAGTGGACAGAAATTATTTTTTGGAGTGGCACAAATAATTTGTGTGGCATCAAATTTGATGCAGAACAGCTGATTGTTCTGTAAATAGTTTGAAATGTTTATTTAAAAACGTCTTGGCTGCATTTAAAAAAAATAAATAACTGCAAAAAACTTTGTTTGCCAAACTGAGTTACTTTTTTGAGGAGTAACTATATAATTAATTGCCCAACATTGGTCATTATATACTGTATTTTGCAGACAGAGAGTTACAGGACTCTCTCCCAGACCACAGACTCATGCTCATAATACAAGTCAGAGCTTTATAAAAAAAAAAAAAAGAAAAGAAAGTTGTGTTTTCAAAATTGGAGTTCAAGTTATTTTTACTTCCAATAGTGTTAACATACTACACAGGCCAATGACTAAATTTTTTTTTTACATTTTTATTGTAAGTGGGCTAAAGCACTTTAAAAGTAGTCTAACATAAATGTAAACGCTGTAATTTGATTATTTTAACCATGTAACTTGGATGGATTTGATGCTGGCGTGACCACAGTGAACACGTCTGATGTCGCTCACAGTGGTCCAAGGGATCGCTCAGGGAGTTTGTGTGTTCGCTCAGACACATGAAAAATTAGAGGGAACATTGTTCACAGCCTTGTTTTTTTCTCTGTTTTCAGTTTATCTAAAGCTGTTCATGCAGCATGCAAAACACATTAAAACATTTAACATGGCCACACTTTACTAGCCCACACACCTGGCTGATGTTGTCAGGAATTCATATAAGCTTGTTGGAGCCATATATACTTGTAAGTGCAATTATGATTTTTTTTTTTATTGTTTCTGCCAAACACCCAACTTATTACTTGCAAATTTTACTTAATTACCAGGCACTTACACCTGCAGGTCATGTTATAAAATGTTACCAGAATTTTTGTTACAAAGCAAATGAACAAAGTTACTGTATGTGACTGTTCATGTCACATCTGCATTAAACAAACAGGAAGTGAGTGAAGGACACAGGAAATGTTTCCAGTTCTTCCTCCTCTATCAGACATTCTCTCCATACCTGAGAGTGTCCAGTCTCCAGCCTGGATCCTTCAGTCCAGCCAACAGCTGCTTCATTCCTGAGTCACCTGGATGATTGTAGCTCAGATCCAGCTCTCTCAGATGGGAGGGGTTGAAGCTCAGAGCTGAGGCCAGAGAAGTACAGCCTTCCTCTGTGATCAGACAGCCTGACAGACTGCAGACACACAAAACAACAATCCATCTGTAAAGACTGCACAGAACATCGTTTTATTTGATATTGTTTTTTGTTATTGTTATTGCTGATTTATTCTCTGATGCAGAAATGTGCTAGTCATTGACTTAAACCTTTCTATGCCCATAGTTGTGTAGTGATGTTGAATGCTGCATGTGATGACTAGGAATTGAATATGAAATTCAATTCCTATTCAATTGAAGAGGATAAAACATGTTAATCGGGTATAAGAAAGTGTGGTGAGGGAAGGGGTGAGAAGGACGGGAAAAAGCAACAAACAGCACATTGTCATGAAACGGCTGTGTGCAGGCAGGGGAAGGACCCAAATACAGACTCTCAGACACAAGGAATAACCTCAAAGAACCACAGCCTTATTTGTCGGCAGGGGAAAAGCATACAAAACCGAAAACTACACTGGGATATACTAAACTGACACAAAGAAACACCAGGAGAGGAACACAGCCATGAGGGAGATCGTAACACTGACTAAAGAGAAATACAGGGCTTAAATACACTGAAAGATAACGAGGGAATGAGACACAGAAGGAGAGAACAGCTGGGAGTAATCAGGCTAGATGAGACAAGGGAAGCAAAACTAGAAACACTGACATGAGACACGGACCTTCAAAGCAAAACAGGAAACACACAGACTGAACTCTAGACATGTAAACTTAACAGAGAGTGGGGAGACAGAACAAACAGTCCTGAAATGTGGGACAAAAAGACACAGTAGACACTGTGAAACCAAGTAACAAAACCTGAGAACTAGAAGTATTACAGAACTAGGGAGCTAGAAATACTAGGACAGAAACCAAAACACAAAGTCATAGACCATGATAAAATCAAAAGGAAAGGTACAAAACTCAGAACACTTGGTCACCGACGCAGTGCCGTGATATGCATAATCTCCCAAATAAGTTGTTTGTGACTTAACAGGAAAACATGAAAAGAGGTAAGACTGGGGGTTGAGAGATAAAAACTAGAAAACTAATCACCAAAGTTATGCAGTGGAGACTGATTTATCTATTATGACATGACTGAATTTATGAAATGACATGGATAAGACAAGATAGATGTTGGAGGGAAGAGCAGGAGAAAAACATGTAGTAGAAAGAAAACTGGTAAATCTAGTAAAACTAGAAAACTAGTCAGTTATGCTAAAGTCAGTTACTTTTAGTTCCTTCTCTTAAATGTATCCATTTGGTCACAATAAGTATGCACGCTTTAGACGTCAGTCATCCTGGTTCCCATCTGGTGGATTCTTTTCGAAGCAGATGCTTTTCACAGCATCCTCTAGAAACTTCAGGTGGGTCTTAATGAAGGCCTGAAATGCCTGAAAACACCAGCTTGTCTCTCGTGCTACGAGTCTGGAGATCGATGACAGTCTCTTTTATTTTTTTGGTATCTTTACTGAGCTGGGTGACATTCTCAGTTAGAGACTTGACCGAGCCCCATAGCAAGGCATTTTCAGCAGTGAGTGTTTCCACCTGCTTGCAGGATTATAAAGATCTCTTCATGGATTCGAATTTCCTGTGTAGAGTCAACCCAGCACTATTGCTGGAAAATTACTTAGCGATTGATTCCAGGATGTCTTTACTGGTCTGCCATGTTGTTCCAGCAACTTCTCTTGGAAAACATCTTGTTCTTGGCTGGGAAAGAAAAGATCTGGGTCTTTTTCATGACTATAGCGTTGAAGAAAAAAATAAATAAAAATACCTGCCCCAATTCCCTTTGGGGTCAACCATTGGGATCGATAAAATTTTTGAATTGAATTGAATTGAAGCAGTCAGTGTATTATTGGAACCCTTCCAAATTCTTCTCACTGTCCTCCAGGATATTATTGGGCGATCGTGGCTCAAGAGTTGGCAGTTCGTCCTGTAATAGGAAGGTTGCCGGTTCGAGCCCTGGCTCGGACAGTCTCTGTCGTTGTGTCCGTGGGCAAGACACTTCACCTACTTCCTACTGGTGTTGGCCAGGGAGGCCGATGGCGCGATATGGCAGCCTCGCTTCTGTCAGTCTGCCCTATGGCAGCTGTGGCTACAACTGTAGCTTGCCTCCACCAGTGTGTGAGAGTGAATGAATAGTGGAATTTTAAAGCGCTTTGAGGGTCTCGAAAAGCGCTTTATAAAAATGCAATCCATTAGAAATTATTTTGCAGATGTGGTCAGTTGTCCATCAATTGTTTTGCATAATTTAAGCTTTAAAAAATGTCTTGATGCATCAATCATCTAGGTAAATTATTTCAAAAGGTTGCTTCTGTTCATCTAGATGTAGTGTTTTCAGTGGGAGAAATGTTTTGTCAAGTGACTTCTTCAGTCTCAGCTGACAGCAAGTTTCCCCAACCTTATAAACAGTACATTTGCACAATAAATGAAACCAGTCCACTGAATGGCCTGTGAGGTCAGTTTCTTGATAATTAGTAGTATCAACAACAAATGATGAAAGACCACTGATCAATGGCCATGAGTATCATTCACAGAGAGTTGGGGAATGGCTGCAATCAAAGCATTGTAAGATGGAGACAGATGTACCCTTAGGCCCCCTCCTTGATTTAGAGATGGTCTTTCCCTTTTCACGTAAATGGCCTCCTTGACTCCGTGTTCAAACCAGCGTTCCTCCCTGTCCAGGATGTGTACATCCTCATCATTTAAAGAGTGTCCACTGGCCTGTAGGTGTAAATAGACTGTTGAGTCCTGGCCTGACAAGTTAGCTCTTCTGTCTTGTGTCATCTGCTTAGGCAGACGTTGTTTGGTTTCCCCAATGCATAAATCATAGCAATACTCCTGGCGCTTAACAGCGTACATAATATCATAATAATGATAAACACAAAACGCTGGGTCAAATGACCCAGGACCCTGACACATGTTCATGCTCATCAGTAATTTAAAAAATAATGGACAGTCGGTCTGCTTGCCTCCACCCCAGGGGAAAGGGTAACATCTCCTGGGTCTAAGTGCTGTTTCCCCCTCTGGGGGCAAGGGTACCTGGACCCGGGGTATAGAGTTTGTTTGGGGAGTGTGATTGTGTGTACAATGTCCATTTGTGTCTATCTTTACATTGGGTGAGTGCTGAATATTTGTATATGTGTGCATGAGGCTGGGAATGCATGTTTGTGTCTGTGTGTGCCTGTTTGTCTGTGTCTATATGTCAGGTCGGGTCTTAGACTCCACCTCTCTGGGAACTCCCAGGCCCTCCAAAGTATGGAGGCCTATCTCCCCTCACCACGCTCCCTGCCGGTGGCTGATGCCCTCAGGGGTTGGTGCATTGGTGGTTCTTCGTGTCCGGGGCTGGGCGCTCAGGTATGTACCAGCTCACTCCCGGTGGCTACTTGGCGGGGCGTGGCGCCTGTTGCTCGGTCAGGCCTCTTCCGGGGTGTAGGGGACCCCCCCAGGCCTCCGGCCTCTGGGCCTGCGGCTCAGTTCACTCTGGCACAGCTGGCTGCCAGCAGAGCCGGCGGGCACACCAGTGCAGCCCCCTCTGGCTTCTGCTCCGTGGCTTCTAGGTGACCCCTCGTCTGGGGCTCTCCTCAGCTCTTCCCAGGTGGGTGGCATGGATGCCCCTCCAGTGGTCCTCCTTGGGCTCTCGCACTCTGGGGCCTGGATCTCCTCCATGCCTGCTTCATGCCCTGGGGACGGGGCTATGGCTCCCTACACCCTCTAGCAGATCGTTACATGGGGAAACCTTTTGAATACAAGCGCGCTGATCCACACAGGTGTACACATGGGTGTTCACTGTCCATAGACATAAACTACACCTTTCTTGGCTACCTCAAAGCACATTGTGCGCTGTCGGTCCTGCGTGCTGCTCCACAACATTCAATATTTAGTATTTACTGCTGTTTACACTTAGCTAGATTAATGCGATGGTGTTGTGTTTATTATGTTGCTTTCTTTTTTTGCTTGTTTTGTCTTCTGTTTCTCTCAACAGGTGATTCAGGAGTTTTTTTTCTCTCTCTTTCTCTTTTTAAGTGCCCTTTCTCACTGTCTCTCTTCCCCTCTGTTTTTCTTTTCCTTCATCTTTCTTTCTCCCTTTCCTATCCCCTAGTCATGTCTTTCCCATCTGTAACAACTGAAAATAAAATAAAATAAAATAAATATTAACAACAAAGGTCGATCAAATGGACCAATACGGCAAGGCCGTGATGATCCACTTAGTAAAGTAAATCCATTGGGTATCCTTGTTGGCATTCAGACAACAATTCTGACGGCTAAAGAACCAAATGGGACAGGCAAAAAAAAACCCGAAAAAAAATGGACAGGAAAATCAGATTTTCTAATATAGATTAAAAAAAACAAAAAAACAATCCTGACCTGAGACTTTTTAGTGTACAAGTTGGACTCTTCAATCCAGCAGATAGAAGCTTTACTCCCGAATCTTGGAGGTCATTGTTACTCAAGTCCAGCTCTTCCAGGCTAGAAGACTGAGAGCTGAGAGTTGAGCACAGAGCTTCACAGCTTCTCTCACAGAGGTTACATCCTGACAATCTGAACAAATGAAATGGCTTATATTCAAGTGGTACAAAAAACACAAACATTTGCATGTGCACTTCATAAATAAGAATACGACTGTATTCTTATTTATGAACCACCATGGTGGTGGTGGTGGTGGGCTAAGGCGGGTGGGGGGGGACACAACAACACCAGACAACCTAAATCAATGAAGGAGGAGGACAACAGCAAGGTTAACAATTATGCAGGATTTATTGAATCCCACATCTGTTGGCATGTAACAACTTAAAATGCAAGTGTTGAAAAATAAACATTTTGAACTTACTTTGTAAACAAGTGAGGAGCTAGTACTTGTAATGATAACAGATCAACACTCACTGACACAGGTGAACATAATTTCCAAATTAGCATATCTATGACTTTTGTTCCTAGATATAGTTTAAAAATAATGTATATTTCACTACAAACTGAACGTTGTTGCATCTTCTGTTTGATACAAGCTGCCTTCCAGTAGTTACAGTTTTCTGACTAAATTAAATGCATTGTAAAGAAAGAATGGAACTCTTAGACAAGATTACGAGTGAACAACTTGAGTCGTGTACACCTGGAAGGAGGAACTGAAGAATCGGGCTAATGTTGTTATTTTGATTAACTGGAGGTACTTGTTGTTGACAGCTCAATTATGTTGTTAGTGCAGATAGACTTCTGGGTGACAATGTTACACCAAAAACACTCATTTAAAACTGGGAAAAATGCAATCAATATTAAGTGTGTGGAGAAAGATTTTTTTTTCCAGAATCAGTACGAATTTTCTTAGAACCAATAACAGAAAATCAAAAGCTAGGGTATATGATACCTATCCGGTCTTGAAGTGATGACGTACCTGAACCCTGCTTCCAGGCAAAAACTACTCTGTATTTATTATAGCTGTTGTGTTTTTAACATGTTTTATATTCTGTTCTATTTCATCTGAACAACACCCTAAATAAAGTCAGTGATCACTGTGGGCCTCTCTCTGTTTGTATCGCCACTATTCATCAGCAGCATGTTTTAAAGCTCAGTTTAAAAACCTTACGATGTATCTACAGCCCAGCCCATGCAGCAGTATATTAATGACTAACCTTGTTTTGTGAACAGAGTCAGGAGAATGTTCTCCTGACTCTGTTTACAGCATCCTGCCATGCAATTGCATTTGTCCCAAACAATCGGGACAATCATTTATGGACCTGTTGTTATGGCTGCCTTCTCTATTCCACTTTTATCAAGTGGAAAAAAGTTAGCGTTCATGCTCCAGCTTCACTGTGATTATATTATGTTTCGGTGGAAACTAGCGAGCTAAGTCTATGGTAACTTCCAATTGAGTTGAATTTTATAAATTCTGTTTTCACGGATGCCTGGATTTTAAAGTAAATTGTTACACCTGGTAGAGCAGCCTGATTGATCATTTTATTAAAGATGAAAGGATTTAGACAGTTTTTAACTCTCAGTGATGCTACGGTGTTCAATTGGATTTGGGACCTGAAGCGGAGTTTGGGCCCGGAAACAGCTAATGACGTGAGACTTAAAGACTGGATTATATTGCAGTATACCAGCAAGGCTGGCATACTTTTTATGCTGGATTTTATAACATACAAAGAACAAAGTTAGAACTCTGTGTGTAATGATAGAGATAATTTAGTTGACAGCATCAGACAGTGAGAACTAATGAGAGAAGTTTGCAGGAGCAGAACATTCATTCATATTTTTGAGGAGTTAAAGAAAAGCTTTGGGTCCATTGTATGGGTCTGGGTGGTATGTTTACTTACAGAGCTATGTTGGAGACGTTGACCACTGGCAGCAGCCTCAGAAGAGCCTCCTCTGAAGCAGAGTATTTTTTCAGGTCAAACACATCCAGATCTTTTTCTGATGACAGTAAGATGAAGACCAGAGCTGACCACTGAGCAGGAGACACTTTATCTGTGGAGAGACTTCCTGATCTCAGGGACTGTTGGATCTCCTCCACTAGAGAACGATCATTTAGTTCATTCAGACAATGGAACAGATTGAGGCTTTTCTCTGCAGACAGATTCTCACTGAGCTTTTTCTTGATGTACTGGACTGTTTTCTGATTGGTCTGTGAGCTACCTCCTGTCTGTGGCAGCAGGCCATGTAGGATAGCTTGATTGGTCTGCAGTGAAAGACCCAGGAGGAAGCGGAGGAACAAGTCCAGGTGTCCATTTGGACTCTGTAAAGCCTTGTCTACAGCACTCTGGTAGAAGTGTTTCTCTGCAGATTCTCTTGTTTGAGACTTCTTGGAGGTTCTTTGTTGTTCTTCCAGCAGATTGAATCCAGAGTTGATGAAGGTCAGATGGACATGAAGAGCAGCCAGAAACTCCTGCACACTCAGATGGATGAAGCAGAACACCTTGTCCTGGTACAGTCCTCTCTCCTCTTTAAAGATCTGTGTGAACACCCCTGAGTACACTGAGGCTGCTCTGATATCGATGCCACACTCTGTCAGGTCTGATTCATAGAAGATCAGGTTTCCTTTCTGCAGTTGATCAAAAGCCAGTTTTCCCAGAGACTCAATCATCTTCCTGCTCTCTGGACTCCAGAGTGGATCTGTCTCAGCTCCTCCGTCATACTTGACCTTCTTCACTTTGGCCTGAACCACCAGGAAGTGGATGTACATCTCAGTTGGGGTCTTGGGCAGCTGTCCTCTCTCTCTGGTTTCCAGCACATCCTCCAGAACTGTAGCAGTGATCCAGCAGAAGACTGGGATGTGGCACATGATGTGGAGGCTTCTTGATGTCTTGATGTGGGAGATGATCCTGCTGGCCTGCTCCTTATCTCTGAATCTCTTCCTGAAGTACTCCTCCTTCTGTGGGTCAATGAACCCTCTGATCTCTGTCACCATGTCAACACAGTCACAGGGGATCTGATTGGCTGCTGCAGGTCGTGTGGTTATCCAGAGGTGAGCAGAGGGAAGCAGTTTCCCCCTGATCAGGTTTATCAGCAGCACATCCACTGAGGTGGACTTTCTAGGGTCAGTTAGGATTGTAGTTTTGTGGAAGTCCAGAGGAAGTCGACACTCATCCAGACCATCAAAGATGAACACAACCTGGAAGTCTTCAAAGCTGCAGATTCCTGCTTCTTTGGTTTCAGTAAAGAAGTGATGAACAAGTTCCACCAAGCTGAATTTTTCCTCTTTCAGCACATTCAGCTCTCTGAAAGTGAATGGAAATATGAACTGGATGTCCTGGTTGGCTTTGTCTTCAGCCCAGTCCAGGGTGTATTTCTGTGTTAAGACTGTTTTCCCAATGCCAGCCACTCCCTTTGTCAGCACTGTTCTGATTGGTTCATCTTTTCCAGGTGAGGCTTTAAAGATGTCTTCTTTTCTTATTGTTGTTTCTGGTCTGTCTGGTTTCCTGGATGCTGTTTCAATCTGTCTGACCTCGTGTTCATTATTCATCTCTGCAGTCCCTCCCTCTGTGATGTGGAGCTCTGTGTAGATCTGATTCAGAGGGTTTGGGTTTCCTGCTTTAGCGATCCCCTCAAAGACACGCTGGAACTTCTTCTTTAGCTTAAATTTAAGCATGGGCTGACACCATTGGAAATTTTTTGTTGTGGTTCCTAAAATAACCATTAGTGAAAATACATAAATAAAGGATTTCTAACTCTACATATTTTGAATTTGAATTTTTGTATATTCCTTAAGTCATTTTCTATTGTTCCAGAAGCATAAATATTTAGATAAATAATCTCACCGCTCTGCAGGCACTCAGCCAGCTCCTTCTGATTCATTCTCTTCAGGAAGTCGACTGTGATCTTCACAAATGCTTCTCTGCTGCTCTTACTCTGCTCCTCATCCTCACCCTGTAATACCTCATCCTCACATTGGTCAGGTGAACAGCTTTCTAGGCCCTTGGGCCTGAGATCTCTCTGAATCTTCTTCAGCTCGTTTTTCACAAAAGAGATGATTTTATCCTCAAGTATCTGGAACAGAATACTGTATGAATTACCCAGAAGCGAGAAAGAAAGAGTATAAGAAAAGCTACCTTACATCAAACGAGTTTATTTATGTGCAATAAACACAATCCCCCAATAAATTGAAACCTTAAAAAAAAGAAATTCAGACATTTTTCTGTATCAGAGCTACACTGTCCAAAGGAGGAAATGGGAAATGCACAATTCCAGAAAATTGTTCATATGTCTCTCTCCCGCTCTCTTTCCCTCCTTCTCTTTCTCTCTCTCTCTCCCTCCTAGAGCTAGGGCCAGTAGTGCTAGCATCAATGCCTCCCCTTCTGATGGCCCGGTCTACAGCCATCTCTCAGCAGCATTGTACAGCTTCGGGCCCACGCGAACCGTCATCTGACTGTTTCGGAACCAGTGGTGATGGTCTTCCGGGAAGAATCCCAAGTGAATCCAATACTTGGGCATTGATGCTAGCACTACTGGTCCTAGAACAGTTCGTGGATGACCACAGAAAACTGTGTGTGTTCCAGTTCTAAAGATTATATACTGAGCAGTGTAATACTTCTAAGGACTTTTTAAGTACTATGATTACTGTGAGATTATTATATTATCTTATGCCACGTTATAATTAAAGATTGTGAAATCATTAAGTAGTTTTAGGTTGCATTATTCTCCTGACTTAGCAGAAGGTGACAACTATTACATTTATTAAACCGATTTGCATTGTTATATTATTATACTGCTGATTCATAAGAAACACTGTTTTCAGAGAATCATGGCCTTATTTGTCTGATTAGAAAAGAACAGAACATACTGCACAGGAAGCCAAGGTCATAACTTAGGCTCACTGAGAGAGAAAGAATGTGGATGTTTAGGTTTTATGACTGTGGAAGGGGGGCCAAAGCTATAAGAATGTGAGAAACAGTCAGACATTTCGAGATCTGCTGTGACCCTCTTCATGCACATCTCCCCATTGTTTTTTCCATACAAATTGTTTGTATGGAAAAATAAGAATTGTATGAAATAAAGAGATCGTTGATTGAGCATTTATATACCGAGTGTTGTTCTTCAGCCCAAAGATCAAAGAATTGGAATTTAACATTACTAATATACATCAGCAGCTCTCTCAACGTAATCTATATAAATATAGTACATATTCTTTCCTTACTTTCTATTTCCTTTCAGACACTCCAATTGCTGAAGAAATATATTGATTTATTAATTAATCTAAACCTTCTACCTGATGCCTTGACCCATTTCCAACACAGTTGGTTTAACACTGTTAATTGTCCCTCTTCTTTAAAAATTGAGATTATTCACATTTCCCTAACATGCATCTTTTCCCCTCTACCTCTTAAAATAGCAATAATGCCAGTTATCCATCCAAATGCATATTTACCTCTTCTTTCGAAAATTATTGAAAGATTTTGATGTACAGATTTACTGTTACTACCAATCATCCATTTGAAAAATTTCAGTCTGTTTTTTAGGCCACTTCACAGTGCAGAGACAGCCTGGTCACAATAACAAGTTATTTACTAATACTTGTATTCCTCGATCTGGGCACTCTCTGCCTGTAATACAGTGGCCTTCCTATGCCTGGTTTACATTGTATCTCTCAGATCATAATTAGTATGTGCAGTTCAAAACTTCCAGATCACAAGCTTGCAGAGTTGTCAGTGTTGTTCCTTTACTACAGAAACTTCTCCACAGACTTCAGCTTGTGCAAACTGCAAATGCTCGTGTAATTGCCACAATGCTTTCCATGGAGCATATTACTCCTGTCCTTCAACAGCTGAGTTCCTGTAAAATATCTCATTCATTTTAAGATTCTGCTTTTTACTTTTAAGTAAATCAAAAAAAAAATCACCATTGCAGCAAATTCACAACATTATTTTTCTCCTTGTCTTCTAAGCTAGCCTTACAACATATCCATTCTGACCATGAACATCCAACATTATGTTCTGAGTCAGAACCCAGCATGGAGAGGACTGTGAACAGAATAGATGTAAAAGTAGTTGTTGTACATATACAGACCATAAATATAGAGTCCAGGTGTGTGTGATGCTGCTGGGCAGACTGAGCACTGGGAAGCTCTGTGGACTCTGTGACTCTGTGGAGGAATTAAAGAGTCAGAATAATACAATAAAACGTAAAAACCTAAACACATTGCTAGTCCTTTGGTCTGACATGAAGGCTAGGCATGAGCACTAACTGAACACTTAACGAGCATTAAAATCATGACCAATGTTGGATAATAGTCTTGATGTCTTGAGAAAAAGAGAACAGAGCCCCCCTCCTCTGCTTTTATTAAACTCAATGACTCGGTCCTGCCCAAAGCTAGTGCAGGCTGGTGGCTGTACTGCAACGTAAGGCATGAGTTGATGTAACCAGCTTTCCTTTATGAACATCTGATAATGAATAAAGAAAAAAGAAAAAAATTTTCAAATTAAACAAAGAGTGTGAAACCTATGTTAGACTTGTATTTGTTAACTAATGCTGTGTAGCTTTGTGGATTTTATACTTATTGGGGTACATACATATTTATTATATGAACTATATTTTTTACATAACTGTAATGTTTAATAATGTGGGCTAAAGAAAATCAGAAACTTATAGACTATGATATATATAAACACCCAGCACGCCCCTGCGGGCGGTTTATCCTTCAAGCTCGGGTCCTCTACCAGAGGCCTGGGAGCTTGAGGGTCCTGCGCAGTATCTTAGCTGTTCCCAGGACTGCGCTCTTCTGGACAGAGATCTCCGATGTTGTTCCTGGGATCTGCTGGAGCCACTCGCCTAGCTTGGGAGTCACCGCACCTAGTGCTCCGATTACCACGGGGACCACCGTTACCTTCACCCTCCTTCCTTCCGCTTAGCGTACAGCCTCAGGGTGCTGGACTTGGGGTGAAACCCTCCATGCATGGTCAGGAGCTTTCTTGTCTTTATGTCAGTGGCTTCTATCTCCTCCTTTGGCCAGCCTATTACCCCAGCAGGGTACCTGATCACGGGCAGGGCGTAGGTGTTGATGGCCCGGATCTTGTTCTTACCATTCAGCTGACTCCTCTGGACTTGCCTGACCCTCTGCAGGCACTTGGTGGTTGCAGCTTTCCTAGCGGCCTCTTCATGGTTCCCATTCGCCTGCGGGATCCCCAGGTACTTGTAACTGTCCTCTATGTCTGCAATGTTCTGACTACCTTCCCTCTCTTTGTTACCATCCGACTACACTTCTCCAGTCCGAACGACATTCCAATGTCATTGCTGTATAGCCTGGTAGTGTGTATCAGTGAATCGATGTCTCGTTCACTCTTGGCATACAGCTTGATGTCATCCATGTACAGGAGGTGGCTGACAACCGCTCCGTTTCGTAGTCGGTATCCGTAGCCAGTCTTGTTAATGATCTCACTGAGGGGGTTCAGGCCTATGCAGAACAGCAGTGGGGACAGAGCATCTCCTTGGTAGATCCCGCACTTGATGGTGACTTGTGCTATGGGCTTGGAGTTGGCCTCTAGTGTTGTACGCCACATCCCCATTGAGTTCCTGATGAAGGCTCTAAGGGTCCTGTTGATCTTGTACAATTCTAGGCATTCCAGTATCCAGCTGTGGGGCATTGAGTCATAGGCCTTCTTGTAATCAATCCAGGCAGTGCACAGGTTGGTCAGTCTGGTCTTGCAGTCTCGGCTGACTGTTCTGTCTACCAGTAGCTGGTGTTTTGCACCTCTGGTATTCTTGCCGATCCCTTTCTGTGCCCCGCTCATGTATTGACCCATGTGCCTGTTCATCTTAGTCAATATGATGCCTGACAGGAGCTTCCATGTAGTACTGAGGCAGGTTATTGGTCGGTAGTTGGATGGGACCGGTCCCTTTTGGGGGTCCTTGAGGATCAGGACCGTCCGACCTTCGGTTAGCCATTCCGGGTGTCTCTCGTTAACTAGCAGCTGGTTCATTTGTGCTGCCAGAAGCTCGTGGAGTGCAGTCAGCTTCTTCAGCCAGTAGGCGTGAACCATGTCGAGCCCTGGTGCTGTCCAACTCTTCATACTGGAGACCCTTTCTTGGATGTCTGCCACTGTGATGGTTACTGGACCCTGTTCAGGGAGGTCGCTATGGTCTGCCCTCAGATCCACTAGCCACTGAGCATTGCCGTTATGGGTTGCGTCCTTCTCCCATATGCTCTTCCAGTATTGCTCCGTCTCCAGCCTTGGTGGTGCTGTTCTCTTATTGTTCCCTTGCCACTGAGAGTACACCTTTGCTGGTTCTGTGGAGAACAGCTGGTTTATTCTCCTGCCTTCTATCTCTCTGGTGTACCTCCTCAAGCGGCTGGCCAAGGCTGTGAGTCTTTGCTTGGCAGTTTCCAAGGCCTCAGGTATGGACAGCTTGCTGTATTTCTTATGCACCTTCTTTGTCACGCCTTTCTGCAACTCCGTTAGTTGGCTAACCTCCCTTCGTGCTACTTTCTTGCCCTCTAGCCTCCTTCTCCATGGAGGGTACTGCCCCTTGTGGCTGTTCAACTTGTAGCCAAGCATCTCACTGATCACTGCTGCCGTATTGTAGATCAGCTTGTTAGTGTCGGTAATCGTGGTTGTAGGTATCATCATTGACATCATCTAGCAGACCTTCTGAGGGTACTTCACGTAATCTTGGTAACCGGCTACGGGGGATCCAGGTTTCAAGCTTGGCCATGATCCTATCTTTCAGGTCAGTTCCTCTCACACTCAACGATCCTTCTCCTATCGCACTTGGGGCTATGTACCCAATCTCGGGTGGGGGGTGATAATATCTCCCCCCTGACCTGGTGTCCTGACTCCTCCTTGCAACATACAACATAGCATTTATGTTGTACCTCGTCAATCTCTAGCTGTGAGAGCAGTCCTTTCTTTCGAATGTTGGAACACTGAGCTACTAGTTGTTTCGCCGTCATTGTGGATGTTGGGTATCGAAGAATCCATAGGTCCCTCATCCTATTCATTTAACCCCTTCCGCCAGGGTTACTTGAGTAGTAGCATTCCAACAACGCCCTGTTTTCATCTCTTGCCCACCGATGCCTTCTTGTTCCAGTAGCCCACTTGTCGTCAGGGGAACAAGACGACCTTGTTGATCCGGGCGACGTCCGAGCCGGCATGCCTTCATATTTATCTGTCTCGCTCATGTCTGCGGTAGGCTTGCTTAGCATGACACAGGAATTGAACTTGCGATCCTCTGCTCCAAAGGCGTGTAGTCTAACCACTACGCTATCCAGCTGCATCTGATATATGTATGTATATGTATGTATGTATGTATGTATGTATGTATATATGTATATATATATATATATATATCATAATATATATATATATACAGTGGGGCAAAAAAGTATTTAGTCAGCCACCGATTGTGCAAGTGCCCCCACCTAAAATGATGACAGAGGCCAGTAATTTGCACCAGAGGTACACGTCAACTGTGAGAGACAGAATGTGAAAAAAAATCCATGAATACACATGGTAGGATTTGTAAAGAATTTATTCGTAAATCAGGGTGGCAAATAAGTATTTGGTCAATAACAAAAATACAACTCAATACTTTGTAACATAACCTTTGTTGGCAATAACAGAGGCCAAACGTTTACTATAGGTCTTTACCAGGTTTGCACACACAGTAGCTGGTATTTTGGCCCATTCCTCCATGCAGATCTTCTCCAGAGCAGTGATGTTTTGGGGCTGTCGCCGAGCAACACGGACTTTCAACTCCCGCCACAGATTTTCTATGGGGTTGAGGTCTGGAGACTGGCTAGGCCACTCCAGGACTTTCAAATGCTTCTTACGGAGCCACTCCTTTGTTGCCCGGGCAGTGTGTTTTGGATCATTGTCATGTTGGAAGACCCAGCCGCGTTTCATCTTCAAAGTTCTCACTGATGGAAGGAGGTTTTGGCTCAAAATCTCACGATACATGGCCCCATTCATTCTGTCCTTAACACGGATCAGTCGTCCTGTCCCCTTGGCAGAAAAACAGCCCCATAGCATGATGTTTCCACCCCCATGCTTCACAGTAGGTATGGTGTTCTTGGGATGCAACTCAGTATTCTTTGTCCTCCAAACACGACGAGTTGAGTTTATACCAAAAAGTTCTACTTTGGTTTCATCTGAACACATGACATTCTCCCAATCCTCTGCTGTATCATCCATGTGCTCTCTGGCAAACTTCAGACGGGCCTGGACATGCACTGGCTTCAGCAGCGGAACACGTCTGGCACTGCGGGATCTGATTCCCTGCCGTTTTAGTGTGTTACTGATGGTGACCTTTGTTACTTTGGTCCCAGCTCTCTGCAGGTCATTCACCAGGTCCCCCCGTGTGGTTCTGGGATCTTTGCTCACCGTTCTCATGATCATTTTGACCCCACGGGATGAGATCTTGCGTGGAGCCCCAGATCGTGGGAGATTATCAGTGGTCTTGTATGTCTTCCATTTTCTGATGATTGCTCCCACAGTTGATTTTTTCACACCAAGCTGCTTGCCTATTGTAGATTCACTCTTCCCAGCCTGGTGCAGGTCTACAATACTTTTCCTGGTGTCCTTCGAGAGCTCTTTGGTCTTGGCCATGGCGGAGTTTGGAGTCTGACTGTTTGAGGCTGTGGACAGGTGTCTTCTATACAGATGATGAGTTCGAACAGGTGCCATTCATACAGGTAACGAGTGGGGGACAGAAAAGCGTCTTACAGAAGACGTTACAGGTCTGTGGGAGCCAGAGATTTTCCATGTTTGAGGTGACCACATACTTATTTGCCACCCTGATTTACAAATAAATTCTTTACAAATCCTACCATGTGTATTCATGGATTTTTTTTTCACATTCTGTCTCTCACAGTTGACGTGTACCTCTGGTGCAAATTACTGGCCTCTGTCATCATTTTAGGTGGGGGCACTTGCACAATCGGTGGCTGACTAAATACTTTTTTGCCCCACTGTATATATATATATATCGTATCGATATTGAACCGTTCGATGCAGTGCTTTCGGTTCGGTACGTATATGTATCGAACAATACAATTTTTTAAATTTATTTTATCAACTTTTTTTCTGACGATGCTGTTTGTGTTGAGCGCTCAGTGGATCTGCGTTCGACTACTCTGCCTAGGCTGCACTGTCAAGTGCAGATCCACTGAGTGCAGCGCAAGCTAGCGAGACAGAAGCTAAGCTTGTTGCAACATGGCAACTGCCTCAATGAGCCTCCCCCACCCTCATTCAGATCTGGCGTTTGAAACTATCTTGGTTTTCATGTGAAGCATGACGGTAAGCGCGTCATGGACAAAAGTAAAACAGTATGTCGGATGTGCTGCGCAATGCTCAATTTGTGGGAATTAGTGCGTTAGCGCAGTTAGCTTGCTTGTTAATGTGTTGACGCCATCCAGCCCCACACAAGGGGCGATCCCCGGTAACTCATTAACGGAGATTTGTGGTGTTATGGCGTTAATGTCATTTTAACGAGGTTAACACTGACAGCTCTAGTGGGAACACAACGAATATGACTGCACATTTACGCCGACATCATCCTAGTGCAAAGACAAGTGGAAGCAGACAAAAACAACAAGCACGCATGCTACAAACTTTACCCGAGTCATTTAGACAGCTGTTAGGACATGATTCTCTTTATGGGGACCTGATATGTTTAATATGCAGCTGAGAATATTGCCCAGAAGAAGCGTATAGTATAGCTTTTATTTTGGAAAGAGCCATTTCTCTGTAATGAACTCTCTTTTCCAAAGATGAGTGATTTCTCGATCAGATGGATTTTTTTATTATTATTATTGTTATTTTGTTATTTATAATTTTAATAAATGACAAATTAAAAAGGCATGAACATTTTTTTATGTATATATATATATATATGTCAGTTGGTTACCTTCTGCTTTAATACATGTTAGAATAAAATGTTTTTACATATTTCACTTCCTGTTTGCTGAAGTGGATTTTTAGTTTAAATGGGATTGAAGCAATGACATGTTTGCACTGCAGTTTATCCAACAACATCAAGCAGTTAAATTAAAGAGTTCATGTTACTAACAGCTCACCTCTCTGCAGCAGACAGAGGCTGGACTTTAAACTGAATGTAGCCATCTTTAGACCGGTCACTCTGTAAGGACACAGAGCTGGGTGGAGGTCCAGGTGGGTTCCTGTGAATAATGATGGAGCAGTGATGTAAGTGCTGAGCTGTGACATGGAGAAGAGTCATGGACAGTTAGAGATGGTCATCTCACCTCTGAGCTTTGGTCTGAGTCTCATGTTCCCCACACAGAGTGGTTTTAGAGGGAGGGACTCCCTCCTCTCTGTCCTCACACTGATCCATGCTGCTCAGCTCACACACACTTTCTACCTTCACCTGCAGAGGAAACACAAATCATTCATGTGCACATCAACTGAAATCCTCCTTTCCATGATGTGTGCTGTCCAAATATCAGCTGCTTCTTTACTGCTTAATCTCAGTGTCAGCTGAATGCAGTCAGACAGCAGTGTGAGGCAGAGGAAGCTGCCATCAGCTGCTCTACTTCTACTATCAGTCCACTAGATGGAGCCATGAAGCACACATAATGCATTCACTGACACACACTGATTCACTGTTTATAAGAAAAATAACACATGGTCTTTTGTCTCTGTTAGTTCAGGATTAATATGGACAGCAAGCCAAAGGAAGGTTGAGGAGGCAGATTTTGACAGTAAGAGGAGTCAATGCCACGCTGGTGCTTTCTGACTGTGCAGCTTTAATTTAGACCAGAGGAGTTTAGAAGTTACAGGTCTTTGTTCAGTACCACCTCCCCCTATGAAAGCTGGGGGTGTTAGAGTTAGAAATGCTAAGATTTTCATTGGGAGAGACCTAAAGGGACACAATTTGAAATGAGAACATCAGAGGGACAGCTGGGGTCAAAGACTTTGGATGTGGAAAGTGTTAGGGTCCCTGGGTCTAGTGACCCAGTGGTTTTGAATTTGTATGTTATATTCTTTGACTTAGTATTTCTATTATTTAGTATCTGTATTTCTTGCTCTCTAAGTTCTTTATTATCTCCTGTTTTCTATCTTAGGTTTTGTTTATATGCCCTCTCTGTGTTCTTTGTTATGCTTTTTCACGTCTGTCTCAGTGTCAGGTTCGCGCTGCTGTGTTATATTTCCTGTTTTATTTTGATAGTCTGTGTCCTATGTTTTTGTGTCTGGTTTTGCATTCCTTGTCTCGTTAGTCCAGAATTGACCCAGCTGTCTTTCCCCCCTGTCTCCCATTCCCTGATTGCTCCCTCTGTGTACTTAAGCCCTGTGTTTTCCTTTGTGTTGCAATCTACTGTCTACTATGCTGTATGTTATGTCTTCCTTCATGCCAGTTCAGTTTTTTGGTATTTTCAGTTTAGCTATTTTATGTTTCAGCAATAAAGCTGTTTTGAATGCACTATTTCATCTGCGTGAGTCTGCACTTTGGGTCCTCCTTACCACCACTCCTGCATGCGCACAGCCTTCTCATGAGAGAGAGAGACTAACATCTGCACTTTTGTCTTAAATCATAGCTATGTCTCTACAATCTGAAACTGTAACTGTTAGCTGGTATTGTTATATAGCATCTGTCATAGCTACTTCCTGTTAAAGCAGATCCAACATTTGTTCTCAAGCCTCATTCAGTGTGTCAGTGAGAGTAGCATTTTCTCTCCACCTCCTACACAAAGGCAGGAAAATCACTCTGGATTCAAATGATAACAGATCAGTCCTGCCTTTACAACCGTGGAGCTCAGCTGTGTCATATTTACTGAATCCTGAAATCACATGAATTAATGCGACCTGACGTTCAAACAGCAGTTGCTTTCTAAAACATCAGATATGTATCAGATTCAGTACCACATACGAAAGTGACCCAGATCGGATTTGAAAATATCGGATTTGTGCCGTTCACACTGTCATACCATGATTGGATATGGGTCGCATAGGGTCAAAAAGTCGAATTTGATATGCTTTCGCCTGCAGTGTGAACGTAGCCTATGTGTCTCACATCAAACTGGATTTGTGTGCGAGTATGCCACACCTCCATGTGTTGATTCCAATTACTTTTTACTTAAAAGTAATAAGATAAGATAAGAACCTTAATTAGTCCCACACGTGGGAAATTTGTTTTGTCACAGCAGGAAGTGGACAGTGCAAAAGTTATGAAGCAAAAATTAGAATAAAATAAGAATAAATACAGTACACAACTGTACAGAATAGAATAAAATAAAATACTATATGCAGTAGAATAAAATATACAATAAGATAAAAATAGAATACAAATGCTATATATGCAGTACATTATGGAGTACATTATTTAATTACTTAAGTAAGTAGTTTGTTGCAATACCTGTTATATTATATTCATAGACTTATACATTGTTCTTGTACATTCTTCAATCCTGATCCTGATGAAGGTTCCCGATCTTTACACTTTCACATAAGAGCTGCTCAATCTGCCAATAATTTAAAATGTCTTTTAAAAAAACGCTGTTCAATCTCACTGGTGTTCAGTTCTTTCTGAGCAGACTATTGTTGCCTTTATTCTGGAGTCTTATTTACTTCTGAATTTGTTTGATGATGTTGAATTTTTGATCGAGGTTTATTTCATATTTCAGTGTGTATTATTTGTCAGTTTTTGATTATTAATTAAGCATAGTTTGTTTAGTCTGTGCAGTTTTTAGTCAACTGCGGTTATTTTAAATGTGCTAAAGACACAAATTTTTGACTTGTTTCACTCACATATGCTGTGAAATTAAATATGTGACATTTAAATGTTAAAAATAATCTCTAATACTGAGTTTTGTTCCTGCACTTTGAATGATTGAAAGCTTTAAAAAATCCTTTCTATTCTGTCTAATTTTTTTTTCTTTATTTAACCCAGTTCATCCTCTGTCTGAAAGTCTCCTCCTTTTAAGATTCTTTCTTTTTGAAAACAGTCTCTGTTGATGGAGACAACATCTCCTCCACCTGCTGCTGATTCAGACAAAATAATCTGCCCCCCGAAAAAGAAAAGAAACAGATTTTCTCTTTTGTTATTGGATGTCTCTGTTTGTGACATATTCTAGTTATTCCCCTGAACCTGGTTAGTGACCTAAATCAGTGTTTTTTTTTTTTTTTTCCATGAATGCAGCAGATATGAACATTAAAGAAAAATGTTGATATGGAGAACATCAGCAACCGATTTGGAATTTTGTTTGTATGTGGTGTTGATGCCTGTGTGAACAAAATCTAAACAGTTATTTCACTGGTGTCAAATCTGATTTTAGCTTTCACATGCAGAAGAAAACTAACAGCAGTGATCTGGTTTTGGATCTCAGAGTTGAGCCTCACATGTTTCTGATCCTGGAAGTTTAACACAACAGAGAAAAACTGTCACAATAACAGACAGCTCAAAGCGTGATATTAGGTTACTAACAGACAGATGTAGGTTTAATATAGTCGTTTTTGTTTAGCCAGTCTGAGAAATGTAAAACCTGTTTAACAACCTTCCTCTTTGTTTTGGCCTGAACAGTCCGTTGGAGCAGAGTCAATAATTTGTGTCGCAGTATTTTTAACAGAGGCCAACATGCTGAATCAAGGCAACGTCTGTTTTAAATAGTACTTGAGAAAGTCTCCTGTGAACCTCTGCCCTCCCATCTGCTGCCTCTGTAAGCATAAAAACCCTGAACCTGTAAATTGACATTGTGGCAGATATGTAACCATCTTTAAATGATCTGAGTGATTAACAGAGAAATGTAAGTTTATTATAATAATGTTGTTGGTCTAATTCACTCAATCTGACTAAAGCAAAGTTCATCAGAGGCAGTGTCTTCACATTTGGTGGCACAGAGCTCTGTTGTTAGTGGAGGCAGTTTTCCAAAGACCAGCTGTACCACATATTTTGTAGAGTCTTGGTTGTGTTGAACTCTAACTCACAAAGAGCTGAAGTGAAACTGAGTGTTTGAAATTATGAAACGTTTTACTACAGCCTGTCTGTGCTGATCATGTTTTATTTTTTTTTTATTTTTCATGTTTTTTCCCTGAACTCAGCTTTGTCTCCACTATTCCAGTCAGCTCCAATCACAATTGGTTGACATCCGTACATCTGTACTCATCTGTTTCCAGCAACATGCAGTCAGGATCTTGGATGATTACACAAGAAAAACCACCCAAGCAGAGTAATTATAGTTTTGTATATTCTATTTTTTATTTTTATTTTGTTTGACTTTTTGTTTTTAATCCTGTTTAGTTTCAGTTACTTTCCAGAGGCAATTGGGAGGTTTCTGTTTAGGTTTTAATTTTTGATTATTGATTTAACAAAGAAAAAACTAAAACTAAGGATGTTTCCCCCATTTTTTTATTTTAGTTAGTTTACTTAGTTGTACTTATTTTTAGTGTTATTGTAATTTTAGCTGGTTAAAAATGTTTTTTCCAATCTAGTTTTACCTTTTAGTTTCGTTTCAGTGACTAACTTGACATTGTGTGTTTTGTGTGTTCCTGTTGGAACAGAGCCAACAGTTTGTGGCGCAGTATTTTTAATCAGAAGCTGACATGTTCAATCTTTATCTCAGATACACCTGTAAGAAATAATCATTGAAAAAGTCTGCTCTCTATCTCTTTGTGTCCTGTAAATATAAAGGCTCAGAACTCAGGACACATTCATTGTGTTTAGTTTAGGACTCTGATCACACACTAACAGAAAATGGCGGACACACCTCGTTGGTCCAGCTGTGAGGCCGTTACCGTGAACTATGGAGCAGCAGATTTGTGCTGACACACAGCACAAACACAGCTGATGTTAGCCAGGAAGACATTACACACTGACTTTAATGGAGAGACCCGAAATGCAAACACACACAGTTTGTTGTGTGAAGAAATCCAACATGAGCTGTTCATCAAACTGTTTGATTCCACTAAACAATCTAAGGATGATACAAGAGACCCTTACAGTTTCTTCAAACAGTTCAGAAAGAGAATCACCACTCCTGTGAGTTTTAAGCATGATGCTTTCTTAACTTGTGTTATTCTTGTTTGGAATACCACTTTATTTATAGAGCACTTAAAAACAGCAACAGTGCTCTACAGTAACATAAAGAAAGATACAGCTACACAAGTGTTGTCGAGCACTAAAAGGCAAAATAAAAAGTAACTTAAGATCATAGACAACAACTCTCACTGAGTCAATGGTGGGGAGTAAAAGTGTGTTTTTAAATTAGATTTAAAAACAGCGAGCAAAGGAGTCGGACATCAACGGCAAATTATTCCGCTATTTTTGTGCCACGGCTGTGAAACCTCTCCGAGTTTACGTGGCATCTTTGAAACAAGCAAAAGCAGCTGATCTGCTGACCTGAGAGAATGAGGAGGGACATACAGGTGCAGCAGCTCACACAGATAAAATGAGCACAACCATTAAGAGACTTAAAGACCAACAGAAAGGATTTTAAAATGCATTCACAAACAAACTTTAAAAAGTCTTTAAAAGTAAGCTGACACTAAACGCCATATAAAAATCGAGCAGCAGTGTTTTGCATTAATTGTAGATGAGCAGCAGAGGCCAGGCTGATTCTGATAAAAAAAGGGGCTCTAATCTAGACGAGAAGTTAAAAAAAGAATTTGGGTAATATTTAAAGGTTGTGTTTGTTCTTTCTTTAAACTTTTTTTTCACCACAGTGTTCACATGAGCATTAAGCTGTAGAGAAGAATCCATTTTCCAACCAAATATTAAGGCAAAGCATGTAATAGACACCATGGTGTCTATTACATGCTTTGCTATGATACTGGGTTCTATTTTTACACCTAAATCAGTAGTAATGGATTTCTGATAAGGGACCAGACAAGGAAAGATGCAGTGGATGCTGTTGGTGCAACTGGGTCTGGACAACTTCAATTCTGTCTTTTTTCATTAAAATTCAAAATATTTAACATGCCATCCTTCTCCTGATGTCGATGAGGCTGTTCAGGAGAGACTGGACAGAGGATGTAGCAGGGTGCTTCAAAGGAAAATAAACTACTATAAATATTTTGGTCTTGTGAGTTTGGTTGATTATTGTGAGAGAGGAAAACAAGAGACTGATATCTCCAAACATGCACAGAAAATTAAAATTCTTAGTATTTATATTTCTAAATTTTACACTGACAGCAGCAATTAGTAATGAATAAAGGACTTCATAGTCTGTGGACCCTGAATCATTTAACTGCAAGTTCTTGCCCCCGTGTGTGTGTGTGTGTGTGTGTGTGTGTGTGTGTGTGTGTGTGTGTGTGTGTGTGTGTGTGTGTGTGTGTGTGTGTGTGTGTGTGTGTGTGTGGCAAAGAGTTTCTGCGCAGTGTACCAGGGGCATGTGGAAAAGCTGTCGTACCATATGCACAGGAAGTACATGGCAAAGTGCTGCTGAGCAGCGTACCAGGGGCACGGGGAAAAGCTGTCGTACCATATGCACGAAGAGTGTGTGTGGCAAAGGGTTACTGCGCAGTGTACCAGGGGCACATGGAAAAGCTGTCGTACCATATGCACGAGGAGTGTCTGTGTCTGTGTCTGTGTGTCTGTGTGTGTGTGTGTGTGTGTGTGTGTGTGTGTGTGTGTGTGTGTGTGTGGGCCACACCTTCATGTGTTCACTCCTAAAATATGCCGTCTGACTGAATCTCAGTCAGAGTAAAGTTCACATGATGTGTCAGGGTGGGATCTCAAAAACAAAAGTCATGTACTACATACTACTGACTATTTTTCTTTAAAATAATGCAGAATGTTGCCTAAATACACACTGGAGTATTTTGCCGCTGTTGTACTATTTTCCATTTCACCATAAATGACCTGAAACTGTCTCACAATCACCATTAATCAATATAAACCTATAAACTACAGTCCGACACACCAACACAGATCTCTTTACTAATGAGGACACACATCTTTCTCATATGAACAGAAAGATTGCAGCACAAAGACAGTTTAAAGCGATCACCACAGTGTTTCTACTTTAGAAACATTAGGAGGTAGAAAAGGAGGCTGCGGCCTGACTGGTCATCACTTGAAGTTCTGACTCTGGCTGCTGTGCTCGGATCTGCAGAGACTCAGCTTTGACATCATTATGTGATCCTGATTTTGCAGTTATAGATCTGGGCTCAAAAGCAGTGAGTCTTTTCAATGGTGGCTCCTAATATTTAGCCTGCCCTTTCACATAAGAGCTCCCTACAAAACTTGATAACTTATTCTCATTGGCTTTCAGCTCTTGTCGAGCAAATACAAGATTTTATTGTGGAATTTAAAATCACTTAAAAAATGTTTATTTTCAAAGTATATTTCAGAGTGTACACTGTGTACAAAAATCCCATCAGGATCTCTCTGTTTGGGAAATATTACCCTCATTCCTCTGAACCTGTTTAGTGAACTGAGTCAGTGTTACACTGTAGAAATGCTGTTTCAATGGATGCTACAGACACTAACAAGAAAACATGTTCAGCAGCTTTACATTTTCTAAAATGAAGAACAGACACTAGATATAGAAGGAAAAAAAAACAAAATGGGAGTTGCTTCATGAGGGAAGTAGAAACAGCTTGATACTACTATGATCTACTACCAACACAGTGTCAATCCTAACTCAAACAATGAACTCTCTGATCTCTGGAGTGAGGGGAAAAAGCTGAACAGACAGACCAAGAGTACCTATAATAATATCAGAATTAATAATCTAGACTTTATTAATAGACCATAATTCATGTGTAGACAACAAGTTCTTCACGTGAGAATCAAATTAATTCAGGGACACAGGCATAAAGGAATATAAACTAAAGCAGTTTCTATAATATCCCTGTAAAGTTTATAACAGGAACACAGCCACGTCAGAAGAAGTGGATCCTGAGCTGTTCCAGTCAGCATTAGTTCCCTCCTCTGTTTTCCATTTTCGTGAGAAACAAAAATGCTTTGCATGATGTTTGGTGTTTTCAGTTAAGGTAATAATCTTCATGGACGTTTAAACTAGTAAAACAGGTATTTCCAGTTTGCGACACACCTGACTTTTAGGATGTATCAACAACAGGTTATTTAACAGAGCTGTATAAAGGCTAAAAAACATCAGGAGTAATTGACTTATTAATTCAGATCATACATCAGATTTATTTTGGGGCGACCGTGGCTCAGGGGGTTGGGAAGGGCACCTGTAACCGGAAGGTCGCCGGTTCGATCCCCGGCCTCTCTGTCCTGGTCGTTGTGTCCTTGGGCAAGACACTTTACCCTACCGCCTACTGGTGTTGGCCAGAGGGGCCGATGGCGCGATATGGCAGCCTCGCTTCTGTCAGTCTGCCCCAGGGCAGCTGTGGCTGCAACCGTAGCTTGCCTCCACCAGTGTATGAATGTGAGTGTGAATGAATAATGACATTGTAAAGCGCTTTGGGTGCCTTGAAAAGCACTATATAAATCCAATGCATTATTATTTTATGGAAAGTAAATGATAAATGTCTCCCTGCCTCATTCAGCTCTATCAGCTCCATCAGTTTCTGTGGTGCCTCAATCATCAGCTGCCAATAGAGGGATGTTTAACTGACACTTCCTCATGTCTGAGTGAGTCACAGTATGTGTTTGTTTGAACATTACCCAACTCATTAAAACTTCATTCTAGTCTGTTCCTTCTACTTTTAAATCCATTCTTCTGTTTTCATTAACAAACCTGAGTCATTGTTAAAGTAAAGCGCTCTGTAGGTCCTCAGCTCTGCTGACTACAAGGTCTCACACAAACTCAGACCTTCTGAACACAACTGTGTAGTCTTTGTTAAAGTGGTTTAGATCTTCACTGACATATGGACTCTTGTGTTCTCACGGTGATATTTCAATTAGTTTAGCTGTTCTAAAACTGTCTTTTTAAAGAATAATGAGGTTGCCCACAGAGCACAGACTGAGGGTGCAAAGAGTCAGGGGGTGTCTCGTTTCATTAGACTTTTTAAAAAGTATCACGGTTAGGTTCTACTTTACATCTTACATGTTCTTCAGTTCTGGAGGAACAGGGATAAATGTGTTTGAGACTTTACTCCAAGAGTAAAGTCTGATTCACTAAGAATATGTCAAAACAACAAGCAGAAGTTTAACATGCATCAGTTCCACTGAAGATCAGGTTCATTTAGATGAAATTGTATTCAAATTCATCTAAAATGTACCATTAAGGAACTATATAAACGTATTTAACATAAGATTATTGTCATTAGCTGGCAGAGGTTTGTAACCAAATGCAAGACAAACTCAAACAACTTAAAACAAACCTTCACTGAGACTGAAAACAATTTAAAAAGGAAAAGAATTTGAAAGTGTTTAAAAACAATCCAGAGACGAAGGGCCTTAAAAAAGAGAGAAACACAAAAGACCAACTATTAATAATTAAAACCTTCAAATGCTAAAGAAGAAAACTCCAAATCCACTAATTAAAAACAAAAAGCACAAAGTGAACATGTCAAAGACTTGGCTGTTTTTGAACATCTGTATTTTCTTTTCATTAACTTTGCTCGCAGTAACCCGGAACTAAGCTGAGCTACTTTGTTTCCTGTTTTTTCAACATCACTTCAGTAAAACCTGAATGTCGACTTCTGAACAACAAATTGATTTTATCTGATTGTTTCCAGTTAAAAAGAAGAACAATGTTCCATCAGATTAATGATCAGTGTCTGATGGGTCTAAAGTTTTAAACTGTTTAAAAAAAGTATGTTTACTGTTTAGTAAATGTTTCAATACAGAGTTACTGACTGATAACCAGTGTGGATTTCAGTCAATCAATAATCTATAATCATGTGGATTTGTCTCCAAACACAAGAGCGATCAAAGTTTGTCCTGAAATAAGAGGTGAACATCAGGTCCAAACATCACAGAAACAAGCAGTCAAACTGTTAAAGGAGGAAACAAAGCAAACTTACAGTTTCTTCAAACACACACAATAACAACAAGCTCCACTCCACACTTGGACACTAAACACGGACACACAGGTGAGCTTCTTACTGGAAGGAGGCGGGACTCCACCTGCAGCAGGAAAAGGTGGGAGGAGCTCAGCTCTGTGTGTGTTGATGTTGTGAGGACTGGAAAAGTTTGGTTTACAAACCTATTTTAAATCAGTCTAACAGTTAATTGCACTACTGAAAATAAAATTCACTCAAAATAAACAAAGTAGAAAAGTTGTAGACACATGATCGAGGGTTTTTGTTGCACACTTGGTGGAAGGCTGTGTGCAGCAATGGGAATGCAGGAGCGAACCAGAGCAAGGTCAAGAAACACTTAATGAACTTAATGAATGATGGAGCTCTCTGTCTGTGCTGATTTGTCGCCCTCTGGAGGTCAAAACACAAACTGCATCATGTCACTGTAACCACCACAGTGACAGGAAGTGTTTTTAAATGACTGAAACACTGAAATGATGCTCACGGCTGTGGTTAGGCTCACTGATAGCAGTGCTGATGTGTTCATGTCAAACACTGACTCAGGTCAGACTCCTTCATCCTTCTCCAGCGTGAGGCCGCCCTCAGACCCACAGGAGCTCTGACCTTTGACCTCTTGACCCTAACCATTTTGCTCTCTTTGCATCTTTACATGAAAATCCATCCAAACTGTAGCCGAGCAAAAGAAGCTGGAAGCTGTTCTATGAATAATGTTCATACCAGAGTTTGTGTTTCCAACTCAGACGTGTTAAACGCTGCTGTGCTACATTTGTCATTTCCTGCTTTCACTACCATCCATGTCAAAGCACTGAAGTCATCTTATCACTTTAATGCAGTAAAACAGGAGCTGTAAGTCTGACATTTATTTACTGTCATCGCAAACACACACAGCTGGAGCATTCAGCTTTCACAGCAGCCAACATCCTGTCACACTGAGCATGTGCAAACACAGCTCTCAGCTTCCATCACTCACAATCACCAGCCCTACACTTAAAAGCCCAGAACAAAGCTTGTGACCAACACAGCACAGACAGAGGTGACGTTCACGCTCTGTTCCTGGGTGGGAAACTCACGTGTGGTTGTGGCTGTTCCTCCCCTACAATCTCTGATGTCATAGCTGCTAAATTAGACTGAACTGAAGACAGCCTCAAAGACTCAGAGAGAGAGCACTGCTCCATCTCTGGACACAAATATATGTTCCAGCACCACGCTGCAATGAATTTTGGGATGGGGGGGGCACCTGTCCTTCAAATCCGGGGAGAAGGAGGACACGTTTGTGGGAGCCTGGGATTCTGGATGGCCTTCATGACCTCGCTGTGATGTCATGGACCTTCAGAGGAAGCAGAGGCTGAATTTAAAGACTATTTAAACGCTGCAAAAGAAGAATGGATTGGAATAAAAAAGTACAAGTTCTAACCTTAATTAGGGAGGGAACTCACTTCACAAGCGCATGGCACAACATAGAAGAGCCACCTCCACAGGACAAGACTCAGCTGTTCATCTGCATCTAAAGGACAAAGGTCACTCTTTCGAGGATGCCAACGTTCACATTTTGGACAGAGAGGACAGATGGTTTGAAAGAGGAGTGAACGAAGCCATTTACGTCCACTGTGAGCGACCATCTTTGAACAGAGGCGGTGGTTTACGTCACCAACTGTCTGCCATCTATAATCCAGTTTTGAGATCCCTTCCCAGACACCTTAATGCCCACTCACATCCTGGGACATCTGACCTCAGGAAATCACATGATAGGGTGGGGCCAGGTTTCACAATGAGCTCACCCGAAACCCTGGCTGATTGGAACCCACCCGCTTTCACACCTTGGCTCATGTGATTAGAGGATCATCAGGGGGTCCTTTGTCCCTCTTTGGGGGGAAACTCCCACTGGGTTCAAATCTGGGACTCTCCACCATTTGACCTTAGAACTGAAGAAGCTTCTCGGATGAGAGGTGAAACGTCTTCAAGCAAGTCAAAGAAGTCCAGACGCTTTTCTTTGCAAACTCCTTTGACGGCTTAACACATTGTTCTCCTGTCACGTTTGAGTTAAAAGATAACACACCAATTTGGCGCTCACAATACAAACACAGTCAAGAGGCGGAGAATGGGATTGCAGAAACCATCTCAGGGCTTCTGCAGGTGGGTGTGCTGGAGCTGTCTTCCTCTGCGTGGAACACTCCTATCCTCCCAGTGGAGAAACATGGCACATGACCTCAGGGCAATCAATGCTGTCCTTAAGACGCCAACAGGACCTGTACTAAATCCATACACAGCCTTGACTAATTTATCTCCAGAGCAACGGTGGTTCACCTGCATAGATCTGGCGAATGCTTTCTTTTGTCTCCCACTGCACCCATCCTTGAGAGACATTTTTTCATTCACTCATAAGGGCCAGCAGCTGCGCTACAACCGTTTGCCGCAGGGTTTCGCCCTATCACCTGGGATTTTCAATCAGGTACTAAAACACGCCCTCTCTCCATGTGTACTGCCCGAAGGATGCACACTGATCCAGTATGTGGACGACTTGCTGATTGCCGCTCCCACAGCTGATGCCTGCTTTAAGGCCACTATGACAGTGCTCCGCCAGCTGGCTAAAACTGGCTTTAAAGTGAGTAGAGACAAACTCCAACTAGTATGAACTGAAGTTACATTTTTGGGACGTGTGGTGGCAATGCAGACGGTGGGCATGTTGGCATCCCAGAGGGAAACAATTATGTTCCACCCACAGCCATGAACTATGAAAGAAATGTTGTCATTTCTTGGCCTTACTGGCTACAGTAGACACTATATTCCTGATTACGTGGGAAGAACCAAGCCTTTGAGGGATTTGGTGAAAGAACATGGCATGAGAGATCTCACAGCTAACTTGAACTGGACCACTGAAGTTGAGATGCAGTTTATTGAGCTTAAACAAGCTCTGTCTTGTGAAGTGGTTTTAGCAATCCCTGACTACCACTCAGACTTCTTTTTGGATGTTTCTGAAAGAAATGGGGTGGTAAATGGAGTATTGTTTCAGAAAACAGGGGGAGGGAGACAAGTGCTGATGTATATTAGCATTGGTCTTGATAACATGGAAAAGCGACACCCCATGCACACAGCATGCGGCGGGGGTAGCAAAAATAATTCAGAAAGTGGCTCACATAGTGAGAGGACACCCACTGAAAGTGCTAACTACACACAGTGTGGTGGTCTATGTGAACTCACAAGCAATTACAATGACCCCATTGAGACAACAGAGACTGACCAAAATTTTGGAGTCTCCAAACTTGACCTTCACACATGAAGGAATTAACATGGCAGATCAGATGGGAGTGGGAGAACCTTATGACTGTGCACAGATAGTGGAAGTGGAAGAGAAAATAAAACCAGATCTGAAGGCAGAGCCTGTGAATGGTGGAGAAGATTATTTCACAGATGGATGCTTCTTTAGAGATCCAACTGAAGGATTGAAAACCAGCTATGTAGTGGTGAAAGGAGTTGGAAACCAGCTACAAGTGGAGAAATCAGGAACGCTGGAAGGACCTCAATCGGCGCAGAGAGCAGAGCTTGTTGCAGTGATAGAAGCTCTGAGACTGGGAAAAGGAAAACGAGTAAACATCTACACAGACTCAGCATATGTGTTCGGAGCAGCACATGTGGAACTTAGACAATGGAGGAGGGCTGGATTTAGAACAGCCTCAAATAAACCTATTAAACATGATATGGAGATGAAACAACTGGAGGAGGCTCTGAAAGAACCCATGGAAGTGTCCATCATAAAGTGTAAAGTTCACGATGATTCTAACACTTGGGTGGCAAAAGGTAACAGAGCTGCTGATGAAGAAACAAAACGGGTGGCAGGGTATCAAGAAGGAAAACAATTGGTGAGTATGGGAATGGAAAGGGGAGACCTGGCACCCCAGGATTGGGAGGATATTGAAAAGGCTCAAAACGGGGCCTCGCCAGAAGAGAAGATGATGTGGAGAGAAAGAGGAGCTGTACAATCAGAAGGGCTGTGGCCAGTCCTGACAGCAGAAATGGCCCGAGAGGATCAGAGAAGCTCATGGGCTAGGACATGCAGGAGCAGCCCAGATGGAGAGGGACTTGTGTCATTGGTGGCACCCGTTTATGAAGAACATGGTGAGAGAACATATGAGAACATGTTTGATCTGTGGGCAGTACAATTCAAAGCCCACAGTGAAGCCATAAATGGGTAAGTTTCCTCTGCCAGAGAGACCAGGGCAGGAGATTGTGATTGACTACACAGACATGATAACAACAGTCAGAGGGTTTAGATATCTGTTCGTGTGTGTGGACACTCTGACTGGCTGGCCAGAAGCGTGGCCGACACGTCGAGAGGATAGTAAAACTGTGATAAAATGTCTGGTAAATGATTATGTTCCCTGGCATGGATTTCCAGAGAAATTGAGATCAGATAATGGCACTCACTTTAAAAATAAAGATCTTGCAGAAGTAGAATCCATGCTGGGGTTGCAACATAGATATGGCACTGTATATCACCCACAATCTCCCACCCACCCACAAAAAAAAAAAAGTGGAGAGAATGAATCAAAACCTCAAAAATAAATTGGCTAAAATCTGTGCACAGACAAACATGAATTGGGTTGAAGCACTTCCGATAGCACTGATGAGTGTGAGGTGCTCAGTTAATCAGAGCACCGGATTCACACCATATGAACTCCTGACAGGGAGACAATTTCCAGGACCTGCAGCTGGAGTAAAAGAGTTGAGAGAGAAAATAAATGTGTCGGAACATGTTAAACAGTTTAAAGCACTAAAAGCTCTAAAATCTATCTTCATTCAGCTGTGATGATGTCAGAGGACCTTTTAAACACTCTGGAAGATCTGGGAGATGAAGAGTTTAATAAATTCAAGTGGTTCCTACAGCAGACCAACGTCATTCAAAGCCCCATGACCATCAAGAAGAGCCGACTGGAGACAACAAGCAGGTGGGACACCGTGGACCTGATGGTGCAGACCTACAGACTTTCTGGAGCTGTTGAGGTGACCAGAAGGGTTTTAGAGAGGATCCGCAGGAATGACCTGTTGCTCAGTTTGTCTGTTATCAGGTCCAGACCCGAAGGTGAGTCACAGCAAGGGACAAACAGGAAGTCAGTGCAGACTGAGAAGGTTTCATAGAGCTTTAACACTTTCAACATCTGTTTGTCAGTGAATGTCAGTGATTTGACCTCTCACACTCAGGCTCCTCTTCCTCAGACTGAAGGTAAGTCACTGCTTTGTTTTTCATACATTCCAGGCTTCTTTACTCCAAATATCTCAATGTGAAGTAACTGTGTGAGCAAGACATTGAACTGTCACCTGGTTTTACCCATAATTCTTTGTTTTATAGTCACTTATAATCAATGTTCCCTCTAATGTTCACAAAACTATTGACTACACTACACACTAACTACACAAGATTTGCGCTAAACGTCTCAAATCTCTCACATCTCAAAACACCGCCGTCACTCCTAAAACTTCCTCCCGTTTCTTAACAACTAGATGCCACGTTGCCATATAATTTTTTGATTGGTCGACATGGTACTTTTTTGGACCAATAGGAAAGGGAGAGGGAGGTGGGGTTTGTTTTTGCTCACAGGCTTTCGAGCGTTTTCCATTCAAAACGACGTTTTTACCGTTTCTTCCCGCAGTAAATATAAACAACGATAGTATTCAGGAAGAAAACCAAACATTGCATATTTTTATCATAACTCTGGTTTTACGTGGCCGATCAACACAATTTAAAAACTGGTATAAAGTCCACACTTTTTCCGTCAATTGTTCCGTCTGTCCTGCTCACATCTTCAATGGTTGTACACGTTGTCATTAATCTGGCTCACTCCACGCCACTTTGCTAGCTAAAACACCGGTGTCGGCACATAAGGACGCTGTCATAGCCTGTCAACCACGTTGATTAACTGCGTATATACGAATGTGAATCGCATCATTGGCTGGACTATGGGATAAGTCGGCATCGTTCTAATCCCATACTGGAGCAGCCAGTCACTTACTGACTAACACTGCAAAACAGGATTGTTGAAGTATTAATTTTAATTTCAATTCAGGTTAGATTTTTTTTGTGCGCAACACAGATTTTCTGTGCGCAGAGACCGTGCCAGCAGTGCGCAATTGCGCACGTGCGCAGCTTAGAGGGAACATTGCTTATAATGTTGAACTCCACTGTCCACTGTAAAAGAACTTATAAAAAGTTCATGTGTTAGCCCTTTGAGGTACACAGCTCTAAACCTGGTATCCTCCAAGTTTACTTAAAAATGTTTTTTTCAGTGTTCCTATTATCTTTATAATTATTTAGCTCACCACAGTAGTAAATGGAGTTACTGCAGTACACTATTACAGCCTCAGTTAGTGCAGTTCTTTAACGATAGCTTCTCTTCTGTGATCTCCATCACATTCTTGAGAATGTCCTGGCAGACACAGCAAACCTGTCTACATGTACTGATATGCGATCCTGGACAAGCCGGATTCCCTGTGCATCCTGAATGGATTGCAGTTACCATCTCATGCTAGCAATGGCAAGGAACAACAAAAACCAAAACTATTGAAAGATCAGAGAGCAATGATATGCTCTATGGCCACCACATGCTAAATCAGGGGTGTTGAACTCCAGGCCTTGAGGGCCAGTGTCCTGCAGGTTTTGACCCTGGGTCAACACACCTGAATCAAATGAGTAGTTCATTACTAGACCTCTGGAGAAGTTCAAGCTAATTAAATCAGCTGTGTTGAATCAAGGACATCCAAAACCTGCAGGACACCAGCCCTCAAGGTCTGGAGTATTTGTATAGCGCTTTAATAGTCCCTAAGGACCCCAAAGCGCTTTACACATCCAGTCATCCACCCATTCACACACACATTCACACCCTGGTGATGGCAAGCTACATTGTAGCCACAGCCACCCTGGGGCACACTGACAGAGGCAAGGCTGCCGGACACTGGCGCCACCAGGCCCTGTGACCACCACCAGTAGGCAACGGGTGAAGTGTCTTGCCCAAGGACACAACGACCGAGACGGTCCGAACCGGGGGTCAAACCGGCAACCTTCCGATTACAAGGCGAACTCCCGACTCTTGAGCCACAATCGCCTGTGCTAAATGCTTCCCATTTTAAGGGGTTGTCCTGTTCTTTCTCCAGTTCACCAAAGCAGCTGATATGGAATCACAATGGCTCGCTAGACATCACGGACTTTAGATAAACACATTTTTTAAAGTGCTACAAAAAGCACAAATATGTTAGCTGAGTCACAACCAAACAAATGGCTAGCAACAGGGATGTCCTCGATCATTTAAAACTTTAAATCTTAGCCCAGTCTTAGCCCCTTCTCCTGTCCCTTTACACCTGAAACAAAAGGGAAAACTGTTTCTAGAGAGCAATGCTAATTTGTACGATGCTGGAAACATGCCGTTGCTACACTTTTCAACTCTGAAACAAATCACGCAAACAGTGAATCTACACTGTAATAGAAGCATGTTGTATTTACAGTGCTCTCAAATCCAGCTTCCTCAAGTATTATAGATCTGTGTGATTCAATACATTTTCTGGAGACAATGGTTCAGTAAAGAATCCATGTGCCATAGAGTGAATCAGTATCTCTGAAAAAATAAAAGCATATTTTATTTGGAACCAAGTTTAAAGATATATATCAAAATAAATAAAATTGTATACATAATTCTCTTTGCTTTATGTTTTACGTCTTTGTGTTTGTCCTCAGGCTCTCAGGCTGTCTGATCACTCAGTATGGTTGAACTCCAACCCCTCCCATTTAAGAGAGCTAGATCTGAGCTACAATCATCCAGGAGACTCGGGCATGAAGCTGCTGTCTAGCTTACTGGATGATCCACGCTGGAGACTGAACACTCTTAGGTATGATAGTTTCAGTATTTATTAATGCTCGTCATCGATTAATCACATTGTTACATGTAATATTATATTAGTTTATTACATGCTTATTTTAAAAGTGCTGTTTTATGAGTAGTATAATATTCAGTTTTAAAGCTTTTAAACAAATAGCGTGCTTTTTAACAGCAGTATTCTCTTAACACAGTAGCAGTTACAATATTTGTTGTAGGTAAATCTCACCTGAAACATTAATCTGATCATCAATCCGACTTGAGGGAGGAGTATTTATCTGACAAAAATGCTTTAATCTAAACCATCACCAACAAAATAGAAATTCACCTTGTTTGTAGATGGGTCACATGTTCTCCTGGTTCTTTGTACTTTCTTTGAAATAAAAAACTGTAAATCTCTTTTTCCAATCTCCTGCGCTTTCGTCCAGTTTCTTATTGGACCATGAAACCTCAGCCTCTCACTTCATCATTCCAATTGTTGATTTACTCAGTGCTGTTCTGGTGTCAGTGGAAGGTTGGGACTGGGACAGTACACCTGTTAAAGTGTAACATAGGAGCACTAACACAAGCTCAGGACAGACAGAAACCTCCCATAGAGCAGAAGGCCAGGAGCTCATTGATCTTGATTTTCCATGAGGTAGAGAATCAAAAACATGTATTGATATTCTGGATGTTTCATATATTTTCATACCGTTAACTAGTTCCCATGTTCCTGTCTCAGAATCTCTTTTGGATCCAGGGTTACCCATGGCTGTTGGTACCACACAGCAGAATTGCAATTTGAAAGTATTTTAAATGAGTGGAACCATTTTAAGGCCTTTCATGTATTTCTTTTATGTCCATGTGTCTCTTTGTCTCTGCTTTAAAGATGAATTCAGATATGTTTCTTCTTCCAGGCTGGACCATGGTGGACAGCACAGGCTGAAACCTGGTCTGAGGAAGTGTGAGTGTGTGCTCACTTATATTTATGAAAATAACACTAGTTTAAATCACACTAAAGATTCTAGAGGATGAATCACTGTGAGGTTGTCTCCATCAGTCTGTGGATAAGACAGCAGATGAAGTCTTCAGGTGATAAACTGCTGTTGTTGTTTCTTCTTCTCTCCGTCAGATTCCTGTAATCTTAAACTGGACACAAACTCAGTGCACAGAAAACTTAAACTGTCCGACAACAACAGAAGAGTGACGGCAGTAACAGAGGAGCAGCCTTATCCTGATCACCCAGAGAGGTTTGAGTACTGGCTTCAGCTGCTGTGTACAAATGGTCTGACTGGTCGCTGTTACTGGGAGGTTGAGTGGAGGGGAGAGGTTCACATTTCAGTGAGTTACAGAGGAGTCACAGGGAGAGGAGGCAGCAATGACAGCAGGTTTGGAGTAAACAGTCAGTCGTGGAGTTTGAGGTGCTCCGATGCTGATCAGTACTCTGTGTGTCACAATAACAAGAGAACAGACCTCTCCTCCTCCTCCTCCTCCTCCTCCTCTGTCTCTAACAGAGTAGGAGTGTATGTGGACTGTCCTGCTGGCACTCTGTCCTTCTACAGAGTCTCCTCTGACACTCTGATCCACCTCCACACCTTCAACACCACATTCACTCAAACTCTTTATCCTGGGTTCTGGTTATTGTCATACGGTTCTTCAGTGTCTCTTTGCTCTCTGTAGTGGGGGAAGCCTCCACAGAAACACTTCAGCTCAGGGTGGTACTCAAAAATCAGTAATCCCAGTAACCTTGGTGTGTCATGGGTCTGGGTCATTTGACCCAGGACTATGACTTTCTTTTGTTTTGGCGATTGTTATGTATAATGATTTTAGGTTCATTAGTTAGTCTTGAGGTTATTCTGTGTTCTGAGTTCCTTGTGTTTCCTGTTTACTTTCTTGTGTGTTAGGTTCCCCTTACATTTTGGTCTCTCCTCTGTGTTTCCAGTATGTGTCTGTTGTGACATCTGTTGTAAGAGCCAATTAAAGGCTAGTTTCTTGGTACTGGTAAAATGATTATAATGAGAAATATAACTTTTTGTTGTTAAATATATAATTTCCAGTTAATTTCCAAATGCTGTTATGGTAAAAATGTAGGATATGGAAATGTGAAGTTCTGATGTGCTTACGTAGTTGTCAGATAGGCTGGAAGCAATGCAGTTTTTTGACCAAGTCTTTCCATGTTAATTTAAAGTCTCATTAAACATCTTTTTTGAAAGAAAAGTACCTGGTCTTCCTTGCGCTTCAAAAGCTTGTTGCTGGACTGACTCCTAAAGGTACAGAAGAGTGAAACGGAGACGAAGTGCCGCTGTTACATCTGTGTTTACGACTCCCCCCCATTGTCTCTCACTTCCTCATTCCCAGTTCCAGTCATGCCTTTGTGTTTGGTCTCCCCTTTTTGCTTACATGTTTCCTCACTCCATGAAACACATGTGTATCAAGTGTGTTCTCCCCAGCGTGTCCCCCTTCATGTCCCTCTTAACGTGTCTCTGTCTCTCTCCTCTCCCATGACTGTTTCCATGTTTCCCACCATTCATGCTCACATTCACACTTACAGCCGATCACCAATTAAGTCCATGCCTGTGTTGGGACTGTGGGAGGAAGCCAGAGAGAACCCACACAGACAGGCAGAACATGCAAACTCCACACAGAAGGAACCTAGACTGGATTCAAACCTAGGACCGAGTCTCTAAACATCAAAACGATCTGAGCCTAAACAGGAACACCTGTTTGCTTATTACCAAATGATCCTGTTGCGTACAGACAAATCAGAACCAAGCTCCACATGCAGTAGGATAACTTGCAGTGATGATAATAATAATGATAATAAAGTGTAATAAGGTCTTTTTTTTTTACTATTTGTAAAAGGAGAGACTCTAAACTTTGTTGTTGCTGTATGAAAACAATAAAGATGACTTTATTCTACTCTATTGTGGGCTAACAGTGAGCCAGACAGACAATGCTGGATCACTGCTGGATTATATGTGAGATCAGGATTTTCACCTGGAAGTCTCCTCTTTTTTCAGTAGCTTCTTCCTCTTCTTCTTGCTTAGGTTCTGCTGATCCATGATCTTGTTGTAGTTGAAGTGTTTGTGTTTGGTCTCGGTGCCGTCGTCCTCCATCAGCAGAGCCAAATCAGCCTGGAAACACATGCAGACGGGTTTATGTGGAGCACCCGGACAGAATCTGATCCAGAACCAGCCTGGCTGTGGCACGACCTCTGACCTTCTGTTTCTGCAGCTTCTTGTCTTTCTTCACTTTCTGTTTCTGTCTGCAGGTCTGTTTCAGAGCAGTCAGCTGATCCAGGTGTTGTGCATTGATCAGTGTTACAGGTGTGTGAGGTATTAATAAAAGTCAGAGGTGAACAGCTAAAAGCTGACATCAGTGATGTTTGTCTCTGAACAGGAAGCTGAGGACACACTCGGTCTGATGGACGACCTTCATCCTTCACTCTGCTCCTCTTCTTCTCTGTTTCTCCTGAAGCTCAGTTATTTGAGGGATTTTAATTTGTCAGGTTTATTTGTCTCAGCTTCAACACCACTGCTCTACAGCTGCATAAACTGTGTGATGCAACTAACCCACGGCACAGGATAACTCAGTCCACTGACTCTGAGGTATTACATGTAATATTACCATGCTCTGGTACTTCCTGCTTCTGCTCCCTCATATCTGAGACAATATTATCACTCGTGATCTTTGAGGAGTGTTTTGTTACGTGTGAGCTGCTTCAGTGTGATTACATCTTTTATTTTGTTTCTACTTTATGAAAATGAAACCACCACAGAAGTCCTCTACAGTCTAAATCAGCCCCTTTCATCCACCCGCATACCTTTAGCTCCTGTCCCATATTTACCCACACACGCGTGATCCCCGGGAACTCCCCAGAAACCGAAAGTAAAAAGCCACGTCACAGTGGGCGTGAGAAAGCACCGCTATGAGAGCTGTCGGTGTTTTGCTGTGCTTTTCTGTGTTTACGGGAGTCTTCATGGAGGATAAAGAAGCCCCACGGTAAGAAACCCACTCTTATCCCCTCTGAATGCAAGCGCGCACACACAGGCGCGCGCGAAGACCGGCGAAACTAAAAAGTTCAAAGGTGAGAAAGCCGACAGGAAAACACGGACCGCTCTAGCTAACCGGCCCACGGCAGCACACACAGCCGACCACAGACTGGCCTGTCGTGTTTGTCTGTGCAGGAGCCTCCTGACACACAGACAGGCCGTACAGAGTGGGGTACAGACCGGTTACAGACAGCGGTGCAGTGATTTGTGCCGTCTGTAGCTCCCTGTGCGGCCTTCATGCCGGGCGGATCCCGCTGATACAATCAGCTCCCCGTGACACACGTGAAAGCCCGAAACACAGACACGTCTCTGAGCGGCATCACTGACGGAGGAGGAGACCTTTATGTGGGGAAGCTTCATTGATGGATAGATGTAGCATGTAGTTAGCAATGTTAGCATGTGCGGATGATGGTTCGGCTGTTAACAGCCTGTTTCTAATAAAGCTTTTACAAACGGTTGTTGTGTCTTCATTAGTGATGTGAGGCTGTAATGAGGAAACTTGCTGGTGAAACAGGTTGTTCCTGTTTGTGGCTGCTGTGGTATGTGTGGCATGTTGTGGGTAAAGTGACGTTAGGTGATAACAGATGTTTCTCTCTGCTGTAAAACCTAAGAACACACCGTCCCTGCTCTCATTATAAATACCAGCTGTGAGGTTATTATCAGCCTATTTAAAGTATAGTTCGTTAGATACAAGGGTGTGACTTTGTGTCTTTGTGTTGTGAGGTTTGTGCTGCATTCATGGTGACTGGAGCTCCAGCTTTGTGGTATTTAGGTCATTCCAGTGTCTCCAGTTCATGGTTTCTGGCTCGATGTTTCATTTTCCTGTCTCTTTGTCCTCAGCGTCTCCTGTGGAAGCCTCTCTCTGCGCTTCGTCTCTGTGGTTGTTCACCTTGTCCAGTGTCAGGTTTATATGCCTGAAGTCTTTGTCTCTGAGCTGTGTTTCCTGCTTTATTTTGAAAGTCCCTGGTCCAGTATGTTATGTTACCTTGTTGTCGTGTCTTCCCTCTGTGCTGTGTGCTCCTGATCCTAGCCACAGTACTTCTTACTTTGTATTCAGTTCCTAAATTTCTCAGTTTTGTTAGTTCTGTGTCCGGAGTCCTGCACTCGTGTCCTCACAGCCGGCACAGGCAGTTCTTCCCAGGAGAGGGAAAGGGACCCAGCAGCCTATTAAAGCCTCTCTGCTGTAATGGGCTGTCATAAAAGTATAATGTGTGGTAATACTGCAGTCTGCTGTTACACGTGTTGCCATTTAAAACACGCTGTATTTAAAGTACTGGCACCCCTCAGCTTCCCAGTAAATGCATATATGGTATAAATGGGAAAATCCTAAGGTGACCTCTAACCTTGGGATGGTCATGATGGTCCCTGAGATTCAAACTGATCCAAGATGAAGCTGCACCATGGTATCAGTTTGGAAATCCTATGACTGGACCATCAGTCTTTTATGGCTGATGAGTAAAAAGGGTGGGTGCACTAAGCCAAAACTCTGTGTTTTCCAGCTTAAAACCAGAGTCTGGGTGACAGTTTTTGGATCATTTCTATTCCCAGTTTTTTCCTGCTCTAGTTCTTTTTGCCTGCTGAGCTGGATCAGTCACTTGTTCTCACATTTTCACATTAGTAAAGTGTTTGAAGTCATTCTCTGTCTCACAGGCCTTAAAAACATCACAGCTCTCATCTGTTTCCTGTTTCTCCTCTCAGTTTTCAAGCATGCCTCGGGCTTGAGGTGTATGAGGGGGCGGAGTCTGTCATGCTGCCCTGTCAGGTACCAGAGGATGTTTACCAGGACGCCACAGCAGTGGTTTGGGACCGCAAGGACCTCAGCATCCCAACAGTGCATCTGCGTCTGCAGAGCGGGGATGATCTCACGAAACAGAATGGTATTTACTTCAACCGAACATCAATGAGAGCCGACGCTCTGCAGACTGGAGACCTCAGCCTCACTCTGAGGAACCCCATAGTCAATGACACCGGCACCTACACCTGCACCACCCGAAAATATGGACAAGATCAGAGCAAGACCCATTTGCAACTGAAAGTGGCAGGTCAGTGCTGTAGATAAAGGTCAGAGGTCAGAGTCATACTCTGAGAATCTGCTGAGTGATCTTCAGGTTGTTTGTTTGTGTTGACAGAACGTCCTCCTCCTGGTCCCACTCCTCCTCCAGTCTGGCCCAAAGTTGTCTCAGGTGTCCTGGTTCCTGTGGTTCTCCTGGCTGTTGGCTTTGGTGTCTTCATGTATTTTAGATATAAAAAGTTAAAGAACAAAGAAGGTATGTGTGTTATTAGACCACTCCATGAACATCACTCAGTGTTTCCCACTCATTCATTCACTCATTACAAAACCTTATGATGACATACAGCACTTTAGATTGTTAATGATCTAACCTATGTTCTGAGTTACAGGCCCTGACAGTACATTTAAATTAGTATTATTTCTGTTACTGAACACTGAATATGCAATGACATGGAAATCCTTTTTTTTAAAGAAATACTATTTTACCTCAGACACAGCAGAACTATACTCCTGCTGAAATGGTTTCTCCTCATATGTGGTCACAGCTCTGCTAACAACAGTTCAGATGTATGTAGGTTACAAGTCAAGTTCGGATCCATACAAATCAGAACTTAGTGTCATTTTTATGCAACACACTCACACAAGACAAGTCAAAGAAAATTTCCTCAGTGCTGCTGATGCCGTCTGTAGAGCTCATGTTGTGCTTTGTTCTCTTCTCAGTCGTTCAGGTCACAGCAAAACCAGGTGATGAGTCCGTTGTGCTGACCTGCAGAAGCACAGTTCAGCCCCTGCCTGATGGTGCTAAAGTGGTGTGGAAGGACAGAAACGAGAGGAAGGTCCACGTGTGTCAGAAAGACTCTGAGCAGGCTGAAAAACAGCACAGACGTTACAGAAACCGAACAGAGATGAAGAAAGACCCGCTGAGGACCGGAGACCTCAGTTTGACCCTGAAATACCCCACAAACACAGACAGGGACACCTACACCTGCACCATCTACAGCGGGGAGGGAAAAGAACTGATGGAGAAACAGGTGGAGCTGAAAATCAAAGGTCAGTGCTGCACATACAGAGGTTTGGATATTATTTTCTGTTTCAATAGATGGGATCATTATTGACAGGTTTTTTCTCACAGTGCGTGTCTTTGACTTTGTCTGCCACACACTACAGAGACTTTCCAAACAAATGTCGTCACACACCTGCTCTGCAGCAGCTTTGTTGTACTGACAAACACAGAGGCCATCTTTGTTCTTCCTGTCAGAGGAGGGACTTCATTAGGTCTTCCTGTTCTCTCACTGGTAGAAATATGACCAGTAGTGGACCTTGTCTTTGATGGGATGTTACAGTGCAGGTTTGAACAGCTGCTGAACAGATGTGAGCTCAGGGGAACATTCCCATGCTCTCAGACAAACAGCAGTGAGTCTTTGAGGACCATGATGCTGTTTTCTGTCATTTGGCTGATGAGTTCTATCAGTGATGGAAACAAGAGATTTAAAAACAACTATATAACAATATCATTTCCATTTGTCATCATTGTGACTTCAATGCATTTTTTAGTTAGACTGATATGTAGATGAACTGCAAACATTATGGCTTTTTTAGTAACAATGTAACTGCATTTCTGAACGAAGTCACTGATCAGCCATCTTCAGGACCCTTGTCTTCAAATGACTGACTTGATCAATCCAACAGAGCAGCTGGGACATATGTAGAGATGAACATATAGAGATGAACCTGATGTCTTAGTGATGTTGCTGCTGAGACTTCGATGTGATGATTCTGTGGCTTCATGATGAACGTGTGTTTCCAATGCTGCATAAATTAAAATTAATTGACAAACATGAATGCTGTGTCTTCGTACAGCTCATGTTGTGTTGTTGTCCTCTCAGAGTGTCGGGTGGAGGTGGTGGAGGGGGCGGAGTCTGTCCTGCTGCCCTTCAAAACCACAGCAAACCTGCCTGGAGACAGTGATGTGGAGTGGAAACGGCATGAACCCGAATACATGAAGGTCTATGTGTATGAGAACGGCTCTGACCGGCCCGACAAACAGGACGACCATTACAGAGGTCGCACTGAGATGAACACTGACCTGCTGAACACTGGAGACCTCAGTCTGACCCTGAGACACCCCACAGTGAAGGATACTGGGAGATACGCCTGTGAGGTCAACAGCAAGGAGGCCTGGAGATACAAGAGGGTGTGGCTCACAGTTAAAGGTTAGTTGTAATCGGTGTGGATGTGTCTAATGTACTGTCCTATCTTTATATCTAATCAGTTCTGTCTGTTTGTCAGCAGTTTAGTTAACTTTAAAAAAAAACATTCAAGTAATATATCATAAGAAAGAGAGAGCTGTGCAACACACTTTTTGTTTTTGATGCCCTACGATGTCACAATGATGCTACATAGTTTCACTAAGTCAGACACACACAGCTTATTGAAGCTAAAGATTTCAGTACACCGCCTTAGTCTGTAATGCTTCAAGGTCAAAGGTCAGCACGTAGTAATTAAAACATCAAAGTGCTAGTTTAGCTCTGTTTGTTTGTGACTTCTTGTGTTTCCTCTGCAGGGAGAGATCAGGTCCAGGATCAAACCGAGGACAACAACACTATTGAATTGACTCCTCTGATGGACCAACAAGCTTGATCTGACTGGTCTCTGATTATGGATCTGACTGGTCTGTGGATCAGAGAGAAAACACCAGTAATGGACTGAAGGGGATGAAGAGGGAACGATGCTGAGTTCCTCCACGTTCTGTGAGGATGTTTTCTGAGCTGTTCACACAGCTGAACCCTGCAGTGACTGTAGCTCAGCTCACTCATGTAGCATCAACTGTTTGATTTGTTACCACATTACCTTAGCACAAACAACACTCATGATGTGCATTTTATAGTTACTTTATATTTTACTTACCCATAATGCCTTGGTGTTCAGGTCTCAGCTGTGATCAGGGTGCTGTTTAGTTGATGTTTGGACCTCATGTCTGCACGTTCTGAGCAGGTAGATCACAGAGCTCCTACATGTGTGAGGCTTTGGTGTTGGCTGTGTCTGTAAAACTGCACAAAGTATAAGACAACTAACACTTTAATATACATGTAGCTAATGAAGTGTATAAAGAGAAAGAACAAAATGTTTTTGTAAAATGCTGCTGAAGAGAAAAGAAATAAACTCCATCATCTGTCTCTTTCTGATGTATGAATCAGGTTTGGGTGGAGGTCATAGAAGAAACTAATCCTCAGTACTCACAGAGGACCACCTCCCTCCAACAGTCTGTCTGGGCGCTCTCTGACACATTTAGCTGTAAAGTCACTTTGTCTTTGTTATTCTTTACACAGTTAATCACTTTGATTCACTCCTCACAACACCTCAAAGTGTGAAGGAAGCAGTGACTCAGATAACCAATCATTACAACCAAGGTGTGGAGTTCATTTTCAGACAGTCTGAAGACACGTGTGTGAGGTTACCTGTGGATGTTGGGATTGTAGCTCTGAGCTCACACTGGCTGATAACGTCTCACCTTCCAAGACTGCTGGCTAACAGCTAACGCTGCATGAACTCCTGCACAAGGTGATGTGACGGCGCTGCTGACCGTGTCGATCCCATAATGACCTCAGTGCATCATCCTGTGATGTTTCCAGCAGGAAAACAAAGCTCAGATCAGACGTGACGATGAGTTCACTGCACTCAGACGCCTCCACAGTCACAGGTCTCTCCAGCAGAGCATCTTTGGTAGAGTGACATCATAAATGTGCAGCCTGTGTGTGATGACATCACATTAGCATGGACCCAAACCTCCGAGGATGTCTCCAGCACTGATGAATCTGTGTCATTAACAAACAAGGGACCAGGCACAGTGTACCTAATAAAGTGGCCATTGAGAATGCCTGTACGCGACGTCTCCATCTCAAGTGTCTCCAGCAGGGGGAGCCGTCTGATCATTTATTGTCACAGTGACGTGTCACTGCACACACTCATGGCCACTTTATTAGGCACACCTGTTCCGCTGCATGGCAGCAGCTCTGTGCTTGTGTACCTAATAAAGTGGCCCTGTGTGTGTATTTACTTGTGCAAATAAGAGTTCAACGTGCTTGAAGGTTCTGTGAGATACAGAGCCCACAGTCACAGGAAAGGAGCCGAGTGACACTGTTTTGTTTTACAGACGTGAGAGAATGCAGAGGGAGAGCGTTGTAGTGAATCTGTGAAGTCGACATCGAGGCCCCACTGAGAGGAAAGAAGAGCCACTGACAACCACAGACCTCAGTCTGACCCTGAAACACCCCCAACCCAACCACAGTGGTGTCTACATCCTTAGACAGAGAAAACTGACTTTGTTGTAGGTCAGTAAACACATCACAGAGGTCATTGAGAAGCAGTGCATGATGGGAAGATGAGTGACACAAACTAGAAGCTCTCTCACTGTCACAATCTGCTGAGAAATCATCTAAGCAGGGGTCGGCAACATGCGGCTCCAGAGCCACATGCAGCTCTTTATTGTTCACACAAAGCATAAAGGTAAATAACAATATATAAAGTGTTATATTCATTTTAGACGTCAAAAAGTATTTGTATCTGTCTTTTCTTTTGCGTGGAAACCAGGTCCAAAGGGCTCTTTGGGTGTTAAATGTTGCTGACCCCTGATCTAAGCTTCCGTTCCCCGTCCAACAGCACACATTTAATCTAACACTGAAAGTGAAACTGGGCAGATGTCAAACTGATACTACACATTTCTTTTAAAAGCTGGTGTTTTCCGTATTAACCACTGTGGTGATGTGGTTCAGCGGGGTCACTTCAGTTCAATTCAATTTTATTTATATAGCACCAAATCACAACAAGCGGTTGGGGCGAGAGAAGAAAAACAGGATAAAGACATGCTGTGGAAGAGAGACAGAGATTAGTAACTAGTATGATTCAATGCCAGTCGTGGTCTCCGAGCTGAGACTGTCTCTGGTTTGTCTCCCCTGCTTAAAGCTGCAAACTTCACAGAGCAAAGCTTCAGAGACAAGAAGCACCCTAAGAACCTCTAAGGTGGTGTGAAACATTCACAGCTGGATGTTTTTAAGTGACTCTTTCACTGACATCAACACATGTGAGGTTAACTATAAATCTCAGGAGTGTCTATTAAAATCCTGAGATGTGTTTACTCCTGTTCACGGCTGTCACTGACTCTGAGCCTCTGCAATAAACCTCCAAGGTCTTCATGTATAAAGAAGTATTTGTGCTGCAGTGAATCTGACCCTTAATGTTCTTCTTTAAACTTCAAACATATGTAATAAAGAAAGCTTGTTTATATGACCTCCATAAAAACATCGGGGTCAGAGCAGGTTGAGGTGGCGTCCATCTCTGAACACTGTAGTTTGAACATTCATCATCAATGAAAGCTGTTCCTTTGTAATCCTCCAAACCAGCTTTCTATGACCTCAATGAATAGAATAGAATAGAATTCAACTTTATTGTCATTGCACAGGTACAGGGCAACGAAATGCAGTTTGCATCCATCCAGAAGTGCTTTAGTGATATAGATATATTACAATATATATTAGCAATAATATAGATATGCAAATATATTACAGAAATGGGTCTATTATGGTATGTTATAATGTACACGGTATGAAGTATGTTGTGAATATTCTATAACTATAGGTATGTACAGGCTGTAGAGAGTACAAGCTATGTACAGGATATGAACAGGATATAAATATGAAATAAAAAAACTATACAGAATATGAAATAAATAACTTTACAGAAATCTGAGTTATACAGCTATACAGAAATGTGAACTATGCAAGTTGTAAACAGTTGTAAGGTTAAAAATTGTTGTATGTACAGAATGATTATTTACACAGAGCTATACAGTAGTGCAGTTAAGATAAGTGAGGGTGTGGATAATTTCTACAGAGGCTGTATAAAGTGCTAGTGGTTGTGAGTGGTGGTTCAGTCCATGTTATTATTGTGTGTTTGAGGGTACGGTTGTCCATTGTGGGTGTGTGTATGTTCAGTCCATGAGTTTAACGTGGGTCAGATGTCAGGAGGCAGAGTTCAGGAGTCTGACAGCTGTGGGGAAGAAGCTGTTCCGGTACCTGGTGGTCTTAGTCCGGAGGCTCCTGTAGCGCCTCCCAGAGGGCAGGAGGGTGAAGAGTCCATGTGATGGGTGACTGGGGTCTCTGATGATTTTCCCAGCCCTTTTCAGACACCGCTTCCTGTAGATGTCTTTTATGGCAGGAAGTGGTGCTCCGGCGATGCACTGGGCAGTTTTCACAACCCTCTGCAACGCCTTCCGGTCCGAGGCGGAGCAGTTCCCGTACCAGACTGTTATACAGTTGGTCAGGATGCTCTCGATGGTGCAGCGATAGAAGTTCACCAGGATGTCTGAGGACAGGTGGTTCTTCCTCAGAGTCCTCAAGAAGAAGAGGTGCTGGTGAGCCTTCTTGACCAGCTTGGAGCAGTTGGTTGTCCAGGTGAGATCCTCAGAGATGTGGACTCCCAGGAACTTGAAGCTGCTCACACGCTCCACAGCCGTCCCCTTAATGTGGATGGGTGGATGTGGGTCAGCATTCCTCCTGTAGTCCACGATGAGCTCCTTGGTCTTCTCGGTGTTAAGCAGCAGGTTGTTTGTGTCGCACCACTCAGCCAGACGATCCACCTCCTCCCTGTAGGCGGCCTCATCGTTGTCACTGATGAGGCCAATCACCGTGGTGTCATCTGCAAACTTAATGATGGTGTTGGAACCATCAGCAGGTCTGCAGTCGTGGGTGAAGAGGGAGTAGAGGAAAGGGCTCATCACACAGCCTTGTGGTACACCGGTGTTCATTGTGATGGTAGATGAGCAGTGGTTATCCAGCCGGACATGTTGGGGGCGGTTGGTCAGGAAGTCCAGTAACCATTTGCAGATGAGGGAACTGATGCCCAGGTCTGTCAGTTTCCTGATGAGTTGTGAGGGGTGGATTGTATTGAACGCTGAACTGAAGTCTATAAACAGCTTTCTGGCGTAGGTGTTGTTGTTGTCCAGGTGTGAGAGGACAGAGTGCAGTGCGATGGAGACTGCATCCTCTGTGCTCCTGTTCTGGCGGTATGCGAATTGGTGGGGGTCCAGGGTGGGGGGAAGACAGGATTTGAAGTGTGCTAGGACCAGCTGCTCTAAGCACTTAGTGATGATGGGGGTGAGTGCTACTGGGCGGTAGTCAATGAGATCATCAAGGTCATGGAAAGGTGGGATAGGCTGCTGTAGTTTTATAACTGTAATGTGTGTGTGGTTGTAATTATGCATGCAGGTCTATGCTGTAGATTAAACTGGTCCTTATACCTGAATTTGCTGTGTACTCCTCATTAAGCTAATTAATTATGTAGGGCTGACTCATGTGGAGCTGTTTTACATAGTTTAACTTTTTTGAGCATTTATTAAAAAGCAATAAACCTAAAGTGTAAAACATCCCGGTCTCAGTGCAGGCACATTTATTTAGAGCTGTGAACACACCTCACACACCACTCACACTGAAAACACACTTTTCTCTTTCTCCACATTCACAGTTACAGCTCATGTTTGTACTGCAGGTTATCAGACATGACCATTAATGCTGAAGCGAAGAAGAAGTGACACTGACCGATAGTGAAACTGAGACACTGCCCAGAGAAGTGGATAAGAGGAAACAAGCTTTATTTACTGATCTCAGTTCTGGTCAGACGAGACACATAAAACACAAACCAAGTGTTAAAAATGACCACCACAGATGTGACGTTTGTTTACAAAGTTTATAAGGAGTACTCTGTGTACATTTTGTATAAATGTTTTCAAATACAGTTTAGTGCAGATTCTGTTATTCAGCTGATATGTGTCCACTAATAAAAGCAGGCTAACTCTAATATTATGGCACTTGTCTGGGGCGCATTTAGGAATTTAGAAAATGCATGAAGACATAAAAACGTGACTCATAATTACATCAAAGCTCAACTAAACTAAAGCCTCCTCTGAATAATTCTGTTAAAAAAAAACTCAACAAAAGTCTAGGATTATTTTAATATATCATTTTAATTTTTTCCAATATTGTTTCAGTTGTTTTAGTTTAGTTAATTTTATATCATGTGATGACAATATTTTCTTCACAGTTGGTTTTAGTCTTGAGTTTTAGTTTCCACCCTGTGGCTGTATGACTGTAGAGAACATGGCATGACAACACCACAGGAAGCTTCCCCCATCAGCTGAGCTGTAACATCATCCAGCTGTTATATGGCTGGCGGATGAAGACAGTACAGAGAAAATAGTTCCAGCATTAAACTGTTACAAGGTGTAAAGTTAAACATATACAGATTGAAACGTTATGTTATTAGTAAAAGTGGGAAACCCTCTCTGGGCTTCACTGTTACAGCAGTTTAACCTCCAACATCAGACGTTCATCTGTGAGCCGAAGTACAAAAGCTGGGATTCAAAGAGTCAACAGGAGAGCGAGCAGAGAGCATGTGGGAAACCCTGGACCCTGAACAAAGGCATGTGCACACTCCGTGACATGATTCAGTAACAAATCTTTCAGGAAGTGACTGTGAGGAGCGGGAAGAAACCAGTATCACATGTGTAGTCTGAGAAATGAGAAGCTGGAGCTTCCCGCATGATGGACGCTTCCCTCTGCTCATGTGTGATGAAACGTTACCGGAGTCAGAGCAGCAGACTCATTCAGAGTATTCAGAGTCCTCGTAGAGCGCGCGCTCAGCCGTGATGTCAACCACCGCCTCGTAGTTTTGTTCAATGCAGTGGGTCATCTCCACGGAGACGGGAAGTCTGTTTCCTGTGGGCAAAGCATCGGGGTGAATGTTAGTCTCCATACATATACATACAGTCCTCAGTGATCGCTGCTTTTCACTGGAAACATGCTGCATCGCGGGCACCATCGTATGTCCAAGTTGGCAGGCCCACAGTGGGCAGCTGTGGGTGAACTGTAGTGCTGTGACTCATTACCAATGATACAGGACACTGGGTTCAGGTTAAGATGCAGGTTTTCATCCTACATGTTTGCGTGACAGTCACGCAGATGTCTTCTGTAATCTGATGCTGATCCTCCACAGTGACCTCAGAGCTGCAGTCTTTTAGCCTCGTCTCCATCATGTCTTCCAGCTTTGGGGTCTCCAGCTGCAGTCCTCAGAGCTACCATCCTGCAGCTTTTAGATGCATCCTTGTTTCGACACACCTGAATCAAATGAATGGCTTGTTTCCCTTTGCCTAACTTGATGACATGCTGAAGAGGTAATTCAACCATATGATTCAGCTGTTTCTCTGCATTAAAGCTACAGGACAGTAGCTCTCAATGACTGGAGTTGTAGATCTCTGCTTTAAACCATGCAGCTCTGGAGGTCTGTGCAGCTACAGTTCAGGCGTGTGCACCTTTTACTGCACCAGGTCACAGTTGAAGCGCTCACAATAAGGTTCCAACTTCTTAAAATAGTTTCAGACACTTGAAGCTGTTACCTTTGGTTCTTGTCTGCTGTTATTTGGGTGTATAAAGGTTAGTATGTGAGCCTAACCCTGGTTAAGAGAGGTGAAATATCAGATTAAAGCTATGGTTTGGCTTTAGCAGTCCGGTTATTGTAATAATTAAAAAGGCAGTGCAGACGTTTGTGATTTTACAGTCAGAGCTGCCAGCAGGATGGCAGCAGTGATGGACCTGTGTGCAGGTATCTACCTGAGCGCCTGGTGGCCAGCCGGTCCAAGCAGATGGACAGCAGCAGGCCGGTGGTGATGGAGTAAATACAAAAGGCCAGCAGGTGGGAGAGGAGTCTCAACACAGGCGCACAAGAAGAAGGAGCAGGAGGAGGACGAGGTGAGGAACAGTTGGTGGGAGGAGGGGGAAGAGAGGGAATGGGGGACATGGTTTCACGAGAATGGACAGATGATCTGACGGAGGTCTTCGGGGGATCTGCAGGAGAGATAAGGAAGCATCTTCAGTTCATTCACTCAGAGGGTTCGATAGAAAAGCTCATGTGATCGGTGCAACGAGGCTACACCACAAACACAGGCTTTCATCTCCATCTATTAGGATTAGATGCTGAAGAGGAGCATGCTAGTTATTAAATTATTATTGATTGTGATAATAACCACAGTCAAATCTCAGAATGATGAATTCTCTCTCTTTGCTCCACCTCCTCTCCATCGAGGTCAAGGACATTAGAAAAACAAAAAGAGGTCAAATTTATGATGACAGCAAATGATGTCAGTGTTCTGACCTCTGACCCTCAGGTAGCTATGAGCAGATGGTCCACTCAGATCAGTAGCACACCAGTAGAAACCCTCATTAGACTGCTGCACGTTGAAGATGGTGTGCTCTTTATGTCCAGATACAAGACGACGTCCACTGTAGAAGAAGTAAGCTGCCACCGTGTCACCATTGCTGAGCCTGCAACGCAGAGTGAGATTACTTCCTTTTATCACAGGAAGTGCCGGGATCTCCAGGATCACTCCTTTTTCTGGATGACAGAGACAAAAGTACAGACATTTAGGCAGGAAGCTTCTGGAGACAGCATGCAGGAGGTCAAATGATGACATCATAGGACTGAATTCATCAACGTTCATCATCACAGACTGTAAATGATGGTGTGGCCACTGCAGTCTGACCCCGTGCTTTTATAATGATCACTTTTCTTTTAGTTAAGAGGGAGAAGAACAGATAGCATAAACACGTTCCAGAGGTAACTTTGCTAGTAACCACAGCTGCCTGTCAAAGGCCCGTCACTTAAAGAGGCCACGCCCCCACCGATGAAACTTTAATACAGTTTAAACAGGTGAGTTACAAAAACATTCTCTCCCATTTTATTGTTACGAAGGGCAAAATCAGATTAACTTATTTATTTATTAGATATTTTAACATGAGGGCTAACTCCCTGCTGGAGCCTCTGGTGGACATTAGAGGAACTGCAGGAACTTTCAGCCCCGCAGGTCGATGGCTGTTCTGTACCACAGAGCAGCAGATTTAACACCATTTAGTTTAGTGTAGCAGTGAGTATTAAAAAAAGTAAGTATTTAAGTATCTCCTAATTACAAATATTTTAAGTATATCAGTGTTTTCTAGCCTAAAAAATCCAAAACAATATCAACAAAAATCTGAGACATTAATTGAAACATATATTAAAACAATATGAAAGTAAAATTCAGACAACGTGTCATTTGAAGTATAAACTGGATTCTTACGGCTTATCTCAACATAAGCACCACATTGTTGATCTAGCCTATGGATCAAGCTGTTATTCACACATTCAAGGCGCTTTATATGCTAAATGCCCACCACCTGCATATATATATATATAAATAAATATATGGTTGTACTGTCACCATATATTTACAGGAGGTCCTGATACTGTAATGCCCTTAAATGTCCAGAGCAACTGTGGAAAAAAAAAGAAAAGAAACAACTTACTTTACCTGAAACACTGATGGTGACTTCATCACTCTTCTGCCCAGAACTGGTTTCACACCAGTAAATTCCTGTGAAGGTTGTTTGCAAGTCCTGAACACACAAGGACTCATTAAGTCTCCTGAAGTCTGCCGCTGCTCCACAATCATCAGTCTGGTTTCCTCTGGTCCTCCTCACCGTCCATCCATCATCACAGCTCAGAGACACTGGAGAGGATCCACTGAAGACCTGCTGAAGGTTTGGACTGACAGACAGAGACACTGGAGGACACACAGAGTAAATGTGTTTGTGTTCTTGTTGGAGTCTCACTGATCGTTTTCACTTCCATCAACTCACCTGCAGAAACGGTCAGTGCAGACAGCAGCAGCACACACACACCTGCAACAGGAGGGAAATCCAGACTTGAGCTTTTTCTCACGTCCTCAGAGGTGTACACTAACACACTGTGGCAGACGTCCACACAGTTAGATCAGGAAGAAGATTGGACCATCCGAGGCAAAAGACCAATATTTTCTTGGTTACCACATTCCTCACTATAAAGCACCTGAAGTACTGCTGAATCATCACAGCCAAATTGTTTTCAGCTTTTAGATCATTATGTAAGTTTCCTCATATGTTTAAATGGGACAAAATAAAAAAACTTTAAAGGTTTCGAAAGCCTCCCAGATTCCCAGTTCCTGCTTTTCTTTCCTCATTTGTAATATTTATTGTGTCCTTTGTTGTTTGCGTCTATATTAAGAATGAACATTTAAAAAACAAGCATATCTTTTGCAGAGACCCGTGACTCTAAACTACAGACCCCGACCGCTTCTGAACATTAAACATTTCTGATTGGATTATTTTCTGGAATTACACAGAACAGAACTCAGCCGACTTCCTGTTTTCTCCCCCGACAACACGGAGTAAACTCACAGGATTCATGCAGTGTCCGTCCTTTACCTGGAGCTGGACTCACTCTGTGGGAGCTGGGATCACTGAGTGGGTGTAGGATTGGTGTGTGTGACTCACCGGGGAGCAGAGCCACAGGTGCAGTCTTCATGGTGTCTGGATCAGCACCGAGGGTCAGTGTGAGCTGCAGACTTTCACTTCAGCTCTTTCACAGCCTGTTACCACATTAAAGACGGAAGCCTCAGTATAAGGAGGGGTAACAGGAGCAAAGGTCTGAGCTCTGAGCCAATCACGTTCAAGTACGGCCTTCTTAAAACTGACCTGCAAACGCTGCAGTTTAGAAATCCTTCGCTGCTGTGTGAGTCTATCAAAGGTCCTTCAGTCAGTCTGAAGAAAACACAAGTACAACTAAAGTAACAGCTGAGATTGTTAGTCTATAAACAAACTCCACCACAGTCACATGACTGCAGCATCAATGAGTTCCTGCAGCACTGCACAGAAGCTCCTCACCTGCTCACATCACCTGCCTGTGAGTTCAGAGGCTTCTCTTTGGATGCACACAGAGCTGCAGACCACGTCTGACCAGCAGTGACTGGTTTGAATGCGACCTGTGAGAGCTCTTCTACTGGTCCTCTAAAGTGGGTCTCGTGTCCAGACATGAGTGTTTTTAGCTCTCAGTGGCTCGTGTTGGACAGGAGATATGTGAAATGTGCCGGAGTGAACTGGATGAAAATAAGAAGTAAAACAAGCTCACAGTGAGTCAGTGTGGGTGAGCTGTGGCCAGGACAAACCCACAGTTAGTCCATGTGATCCCACCTACATTTTTCTAAACCTATAGGCCTTTATGTGTGAAACTGCAGGGGCCCTGTGGGTGATAACTGTGGGTTTGTCCTGCCCACAGCTCACCCACACTGACTCACTGTGGGCTCAGGTGGACACGTTTGCTGGGGCATTATTATTTATTATAAAATAAAAGATGAAACCAGAGAAGATGTTTTATTACACACTCAAAAAGATGATGCTGGGAGAAGAGACGGACTCTACAGGAACACCGAGGCCAAACTGGAGCTTATCCATGCTCTGCACAAGGACTGAGAAAGTTATCAGGACAGATTCACTTTTCTAAGTCACGCCAACTTATCTGATAGGATTTGGAGAAAGATAAGAAAGAAGGACAGAAGAGGAAGAAGAGAGCTTAGATTTAAAGGGGAGGATGCTCATTTAAAGCTATGATGTAAGTCCTCGTGTTTAAATCAAATGTTATGTGTGTTCACACTGTGAAACCTGCTGCTAAACAAACTGAGGCAGACTGACTGTGTGGTTTAAAGTCTGCATGAAATCGTCTGCAGGTTAGTTTGCTGCACTGTGATTGGTTTAAAGGCTTCTCCACCACTTTAACCTCTTCTCTGCTCAATTCCTGTTTAGAGGCAAAGTCAGCCTCCTCAATGTAAGAAACAGGACATAGATATATTTTTACATTTTCCTTCTCTGCTCGTGTTTAACTTAACTGAGTAAAGCTGAGAATCTTTATTAGAAAGATAATTTTGACTGAAATAAAGTTTGTAATTCCATCTACTGATGTTATTATATTAATATAACACGAGGTTCAGTTTAACAGTGGTATCAGTGCTTCTACTGAAGTACAGGATGTGTGTACTTTTTCCACCTCTGCTTATTTTCCTCTGAGTTATCGACCCTGTCGCTAGTTAGTTAACATAAACTAAGTCTGTCATTTGCAGCCATTCAACCAACCACATCACATCATGCTCGGTAATGACACAAGATGGCGCTAAACGTTTTTAAAACTTTAAGCTCTTATTTTTTAAATCCAGCTTCACAGACAGAGTTACATCAGTTTTTGAGAGCAGGGCTCAGTGATGGAAATGAGCCTTTATACAGATTTAGAGTGTCGTTTCCACGGGATCCTACAATTTTAAGTGGAGTGGACACAGCTCAGAGTATGAGAGCTGATGAAGCTCACATTTCACTTCACCATCGGCCTGTAAAAATAACTGTCGATGTTTCAGTCTTCCATCAAATGCCAACGCTCAGCATCATCTACAGCAGCAGCTGATTCTCAGACTGAACAGATGCCACTTCTGTCTCTTTCTCCCGTCTAGTGGTCATTCAGTGGTACTACAGATGATACGCCCCTTATAGAAGCACAAGGCCTGACTCAGTGTGGAGTCATAAGTCGCTCACAGTCAGTTCAGCTCTTTTAGTTTTGTGTTTTTTGCAGTTTCAGTTTTTTATCAATCACAGAGAAGCTCCAGAGGACCAAGAAGAAGCTCTGAGAGACACTCAGTGGGCACAGGAAGCGTTTGACTTGGGGTTTTGGACCATTTTCATGTTGCACATAAAGACTTAGACATCGATGGATTATCAGAAGTGTGAGTGTTCTGTTTTCTCACACGGAGGATTGAAAGCTGCAGATCATCACGCCAAAATTTTTCATCCTCTTAAAGTCCTCCTGCTGCTGGGAGGTGCGTCCATCTGGCAGTTTACAGTTTTCATGCAGGTCACATTGAATGGTTTTATTTTGAAACACGTTGATGGTCTCCTCCTTCCTGCAGCTCTGGGGTCAAACTGTGGGATTACCTGGGTAGGACGGTCTGATGTGCAGACTGCACCCACAGGTCCTGTTCTGATGCGATCCTGCAGCCTCGATGCCTTGACTGCTCAGCCTGATCATGGGGCCGTTTTCTTCTCTGAGGTGATGCTTTATAGTTAGCTGGATTATTGACGGATGGAGGCACTTTTACTGCAGTCACACAAATCCTAAACAGGGAGGAGAAAAGAAGATAACACACGGCCAAGACATCCAGCAAGGTAACTCCTTCACATACCTGGGAGTTCATCTGGAGCTCAGCTGGAGAACACAAGCGAACAGTGTCTGTGCTCAGATCCATCAGATACTTGATAGAGCGGGCTTCAGAGTATAGTCAAGGCAGGACAGAAGATCATCAGGTGTCCCCTCCCCTCCCCGATGGAAATCACAGTGAGGAGCTTCATCTGAAGCCCCGCCTTCACTCTCTGACTAGACACATCACTTCCTGTTCACGTTTATGTAATCATTTTAAATCTCTACAGTACCTGATCAATAAGTAATAAACAGGTAGATTAAGGTGAGTGCTAATGTAGCATTACAGTTCAGCACACACATATAAACATTCATGATCAAAATATTCTTCTCTGCTGTTTGTTTAAAAAGCCAATCTTCTCTGAAGCTCTGATGTTTCCTGACAGTCGGCAGCTTTGACCTTTGACCCACAGGAAGCTTCCAGGATATTTGTGTTTGATGGAAGCATTCAGGACGCTCCATGGAGATCCATCAAAACACAAGGAAACAGCAGAGCAGCACTGAGGAACAACTGTGATATACATAAGTGATGAACAAAGTATATAATGATCATCACATGGCTTTCTGCAGCCCTTTAGTGGATCATGGTGATGTGCATGCGCCAGGTCATTGTGGTTTTATGCCTGGCTGTGGAAATCGTCAGTGTTCTGGCGTCATTCAGCACCACTGAGTGATCACTAGAGGGAAGCAGGAGACCAGGAGTGACACTGTGGCTACAGCAGGGCAGCTGTTGTGAGTCGCCAGCTGTGATCTGAGAATCAGCTGGATGTGAGTAAACTAGATCAGGTTAGTGTTGGTGGATTTAATAAAAGCTGGTTCAGTGTGGCTGTGCAGAGCTGCACTGGAGGGGTGAAGTCGGGCCATCGGAGCTCAACCACATCCCCAGTCTGTTTTATTCAAAACAATTCAGGCTACATTTGAAAATAAATTACTTTATAGCTTTTATGAGTGTGACCGCAAGTTGATCACACTCATGTGGTAGTGGTAGGGAAACTGAGCCAAACCATCCGATTCCTGAACTTCATAGATCGGGAGTTCGTTTTCCGCTCCACAAAACAACGTAACATCAAACACGATGGAAAGAAACTCCATCGGCAGCGAGTCGAGTTCAACATCATCAGAAAAGTGTTTGCTGAGAAAGGAATGCTCTGCAGTTTTCAATATAATCCATTTACAATAATGATCTTCCACTATGGGAAGATATGGCTGCTTTGTAATGTGGTTTCCTTTCTCCATTTATTTTTCTATTTTACTCAAAATGTATTTGTGATTTGTGAACTTCATGAGTTTGTACAGCCCAAATTCAAATAAACCTTGTTTATTTGAATTTGGGCTGAACCTAAACCTAAACCTGAGTATAGATCAAAAGGGTACCTACATAGCCAAAACCAGACAATTAATAACTCAGTTTATATTATGTATACAAACAAAACCCAGACAATGATGTTGTCATTCGAGTCAGTATGATAACAAAGTTTATCCATAACATCCCAAACTGGCAGTTTCAAACAAGATGGCTAGAAAATCTCAAATTTGTTACATTTACAGAGGAGAAAACAGAAAATGACTTTGAGTTAAAGGCAGATCAAACCTGCGCCTCAGTGAGATGGAAGGATTCAAAGCATATATTAGAGGTGAAGTCCTCGGCTTTACAAAGAACAAACAGCAAAAAAATGGAAAACACTAATTAAATCTTTGGTATTAGACTTAAATATTAGCGACAAATCAAACTGTTACGTTTGAGAAGTGAATATAATAAATTATGTTCTGATACAGCAACAAAAAGTCTAATGTGGCAATCTTATTATGATCAATGGGAGAAAGTGGGAAGGCCCTTGGCATGGAGTTACGGAAATGCAGTCTTTAATAGCATAAAGACCTCTTCAGTGAATGTAACAGTAGATCCATCTGAAATTTTTGACAGTTTTAGAGAATTTTATGAAAATGTTTATAAATCGGAACATGCCCAAGCTTCAGAACAGGACACACTCTTAGATCACACTCAGTTATAGACACTAACGTACCCAGGCTATCGGAGCATTAACAGTGGTAAGGGCACCCGGGCCGGAGGGCCTTCTGATTGAATTTTACAAAACTGTCCAAGAAAAATGAATAATTACACTTTTTAACATGCATGAAGAAGCATATCAAAATTAGGCTCTCCCACCCACTGAGACAGGCAATGATTACTTGTTTACATGGTAAACCAACCTGCTGCAGAACACTCATCATTCAGACCAATGACTCTGATGGGGTGGACATTAAAATACTTCTATTAGACATTGTATCGCACATTTAGTTAGTGTTGTACAAAAGCATCAAGGGTTTCACAATATAAGAATAATAATAAATAAATAATAAATAAATAAATCTGTCACATTAGCCATCTCCTATACTATTTATTCTGACGATAACAATAATAACTGACCTATTTTATATCTTGTCCTCTAAGATAATGACCTGACCTTTTCTGACTAGGCTGTCTGTTAGCACAACAAAATTAATGCAACAAATAGAAATATTAGGATGATTTCCTGGCTAAAATATAAATGATTAAAAACCCTCCATCCTGCTTCTGAACAAGGATGTAAGTCTAAATCCAATGACGTTAATACAGAAGAAACACAAAGAATGCTTAAATTCAAAGAGAAGTTTAATAGTGTTTGTGTGACATCTTTCTAGTATCTGCTGATAGGAAATAATACTGAACCCAGGCTGAACAATAATCCAACTATAATAGAAATGTAAAAAACAAAATGTGTAACATCTTAATGCCAGCTGAATTTCAAAAAAGGACAAAACCTCAGAGTGTTGAACGTTTTTCCCTCCAAAGCAGCGACTCGGCTCAGTCCTTGTGTGCACTCAGCCAGTTACTGAGGCAGACTATTCTGTTTACATCTTCTGAGGACAAAGACGCACGCTTCTTTTGAGTGACGTCACCTGAGAGTGAGAATAATCTCTCACAAGGCACTGTGGTTGCAGGGGTTGACAGGTACTTGCGTGCAATAGATGCCAGCCTGGCGTGCGCCCCTTCTCTCTTTAACCACCACTGTAGTGGACACTCCCCTGCGCCCGCTTTGGGCTCTGCTTTGTACCGATCCAGACAGCGGCCGATAGAGTCTTCCTCCTCCTCTGTATCTGAATCTGAAGAACCCAGGAGGAAGATGGACATCTTGCTCTTCTTTGGTGATGGTTCCTCTTTTATCTGAACAGATGGTTGTTGTGCTTGTGCCTCTGCCATCAGAAGGTCATGTACCAGAGTCCACACCTCTCTTCTTTCCTCTTTGGGAAGACACTTAAGGTCTTTAAACCTCGGATCCAGGGCAGTAGCGATCTTCAGCCATGTGAGATTGCTGCTGGCCCTCCGCTGAGCTAAGTCTGTGGTAAAAACCATCTTAAACTTCACAACGTAGACTGGGTCATCATCCAAGGGCTCCATGACCCAGAACAAATGACGCAAGGCTGGCAGCACCATGGAGCAGGAGACATAGCGCTCTCCCCCCAGCAGCTCGGTCACATATCTGCAATAGAAAGAACAAGTGTTTTCTACTAATCGCACAGAGACAAACACAAATATCACAATATGTCAGTAAGTGATACTCTAATTGAAAAGTATTGCAGTTATCTCACTCACTGTTAGTACTGTGTGCTGTGGGTTGGAAAATAGAAGCAAGAGCTGGGGTGGGAGGGGAGAGAGGTTCACCCTGCAAAGGTTTCCCGTGTGTTGTAGGGCTAACACAGAGACAGAAAACCATTCCCCTTTAAAACCCCATTTATAATCACCTATTAATATCACATTAATTGTGTCAATCAACATCATTTCATTAAGATCACAAGCATATATTTGAATTGTGGGAGAAAATACAAACTGCACAGAATCCCCAGCCAACCAGGAAGTTTGAATCCCGAACCTTCATTCAGTGAGGAAACAGCTCTAACCACTGCACCACCCTGATCTCAGCCCAAACACTACAGAGGCAACTATGCTAAAACATAGTGTAGTCTTCTACTAATTGCACAGAGACAAACACAAATTTTACACAGGTGTGTTCTTGAAGACAGAGCTAGAACGTAGACGCACACAAACAAGAAACAATGATTTACCTGCAAGGTTCGAGTAGTTCCTCCAGCTTCTGCAGTCTGTCAAGCTCCTGGTCAGTCAGCATGGTCACTGTGCTGTTTTGCTGAGTCAGGATGGAGGTGAGCACAGATTTGTTTCTCTGGATCACCTTGATCATCTCTAGGGTGGAGTTCCATCTTGTCTGAGCATCCTGAACAAGTGCTTCCGTGTTATGTCCATGTGCAGCTTGCTGTGCATTTAATTCCTGAGCGTTCGCTGGACTATCCTCAAAATGTCCAACAATCTCGCGACATTTGGCCAGAACTGTTTCAAAGCCGCTGTCATTCAGAGAAACTGTGATCGCACTCTGCAGAATGTGGGCCGTGCAGGGCATGTGTTCAAATGGAAGTAGGCTGGCCACATCAACCATGTTACCATACAGCCAAGCACTGTCGGTGCCAAGCGTGGTTAGCTTGTCCCCTATTTTCCATTCGTTTGCAACACTGAGAAAATGGTCAGCATAGTGTGTCTCTTCAGTTTTACTCACTGCTAGCGCAAACGACTGTAGAGTCCAGTCGTTATCAATAAAGTGCGCTGTGACGGCGCAGTAGTTATCGTCGTCCACCGACGTCCAGCGGTCTCCGGTGAGGGAGACGTGCATTGCTCCCAGAAGCTTGGTGTGCCGCTGAGCCCTCTGGTCCTCATACACAGCGTGCAGTCTCGACACAATGGTTTCTGTGGAGGGCAGGTCGTAGCACATATCTCCCGATGCAGTGCGAAGGACTTCTTTCAGTCCGTCATCTTCGACCATGCTAACGGGTCGGCAGCTTTTCGCTATCCAAACAACCAAGGCGTTGGTTAACTTTTCACTCACCTCTTCTGTTTTTAGCCCACGACCACCATAATCCTGTGATTCATCCGGGTGCTTCGCTCTCAGGTGATACCCCAGAGACGAATTGCTTCTGTGGTAGCTGAATTCAGCCTTGCAAATTGTGCACGTTACTCTCGTTTTGTCCAACACGCCGTTAGGCAACTTCTTAAAGTGAAACTTTCCGCCCAAAGGTCCGTCCTTCTCCATGCTCGTGCGTGTTAGCTACAGTAGCATGGCAACGCTTCTTCTTCTTCTGCTAATCATTTCCGGCAGGCCAAACGCCAGCATAGCACAATGCTGCCCCCTAATCCAGAGCTAATCATGACTGTAAATGTCTTAGATTACCTGTTTTTTAAGCGTTACTTTTTAACGCTTTTTCCGCATTAATCGCAAAAAGTAAAGCGTTAATTTTGACAAGACTATTATTTTTATTTGAGATTCCTCCTGAAAGGGAAGCTACTTTTTGCGTCATGTGAACTAGAAAGGTGCTCCCAGTCACATGACCATGGGCCTCAGCAGGAAGTCTGACCCCTTCATAATGAAAGCATGTTCCTCACAGACCGTCTGCACTAAACAGCTTCAAGCTGTGTCCCAATCCAGCGAACGCACACTTCGTAGTACTCGCAGTTCGCGAACAAACATGGACATTTATTTTAGCTCCATTCTGCTGCTGATACATGCTTTAGGTTTCTGAATATTAAACTTGTTGCTGCCTTTCATAGTGTGTAACTTGAAGGCCCTGAGTACTTTCTCCCACACTGAAAACACTGGAATGATAAAATTATGTGAACATTACCTAATAAGACTGATTCAGGACAGACAATTAGTTATTTTAAACTTTCCTAGCAGTCCTTCACAAACAGGGAACTGTCTGTCTATTCTCTCCATCTGTCAGCTGCTGCTGCTGTTACTTCCTCCTCCTCTTCCTCACACACTGCTGAGTTTGTCCTGGTGGATCATCAGGGGTGCAAAGCCCATAAATGGCGCTAATGGCCTCCTTGACTCCGCGCTCCACTGGCCTGTAGGTGTAAATAGACTGCAGAGACCTTGTCTGACAATTAACTCTTCTGTTTTGTGCCATCCGCTTCGCCAGAGGTTGTTTGGTTTCCCTGATGTATAAATCCTGGCAAGGAGGCAATTTACGTGAAAAGGGAAAGACCGTCCAGATGAACAGAATTAACTTTTTTGGATTTTGCAGTTTCTTTCGGATGCTTTGAGCACCCCAGCAGAGACGTTAAAATTCCAGTCCAGAACCAAAAAATAAAAGTGTCCAGCAGTTTAGTCATTCACGCACACACCCTGACTGTCTTGTAAAAGCTGAACTTAACTATTGCACATTAAATAGGGTAGTGTCACAAACGATTGCCTATGTACCCAGACATTGACATTTTACATGGGCTTACTATGATGAACTACGGACGTTAACAGTTATTAAAAATGTTACCATCATTGACCAGGAAACTAACAGGTAAAATACCAGTTCTGGGCTTCATGTGAATTGGGCAGCACCAAAATAAACCTTTTAAAATACCACAAGACAAAATTTCACCATATATTCTCAACAATACAGATTCATCTGACTAAAATTTACATTTCGAATAATCATTTATCCACTTCACCTTCGTATTGTCAGACCAGGTCAAAATGACCCACTCTGTTTTGACTGTTCATTCCTTTTTCCCTTCTTCCTTTCCTCCCTCTTTCCTTCATTTATTCCTAATTAATTTTAACAGTTCAAACACTAAATAAGCAACTCTTTGTAACAGGTGAATGATTATATAGAGGGAAAGGGGTTTAACTACTGTTTTTTACATGACTCAACTACAATGCACAGGAACAGCCTAATAAAACACAAGGCTTCCCTATTAACAGTCACAGCAAAGGCTTTGTTTTCAGAGACCTTGTGCGCTGTGAGCATCGAGAGCCATTGAACTAAAAAGAAAGATGGCCTGAATTGCTTCAAATGTATAACTCCTCTGCTTTGGATAATCAATGTTGAGGGCATACAGAAGGCCAAAGAGGTATGCCGGGGCAGTAGAGAGGTCTGGAATGTTATGTAGGACAATGTCCCCTTCCAACACAACTGCATGTTCTCGCACAGACATATCATCCTCGTCATCTTGTAGGATGGTGAGGATGACAACTGTTCAACACTGGTTCCAAAATGTCAGAGTCCTGAAGAAAAGTAAAATATGAATTATTGAAAGCTAAGAAAAACTAAAGACAAAATACATTTCTAAAGATTTTAACTTTAACCTCCATACCATGCTGGTCGTTTGACTCATGGAGGTTTTAAGCAGAAAAAGCTCATTTTCCTCTAATTAATGCCACCTTGTGATGAGTTCTGTACAAAAATATTTTCTGCTGTTGAACAATCACTAACAATGCCCAGCTGCTCCTTAGCAGAAAAAAAGGAGTTAGAGTTATGACAACTGCAAGGCCCACCATGAAATTATCTGGACTGCACTGAGGAAGTGTACATTTCCATTTTGGATTAACTCATCCTTTAAAAACATCTCATAGCAATTAGTTTTACTTGCACTACTTTTTTGCACTTGCTATGCACTTCAGGAAAACCTCTGTTGCCTCCTGTCTGAGGAAAATGGGCAGCATGTTAACAATTTTACTTTTTTTTTTAACAAATTAAATAAAATACTGCCAAATAAGAACACAGCAATGACTGATGACATTCATTTTACTGACATGTCCACTGATGTTTTTTATGCTGAAGCCAACATCTTTTTCTGTTTCTGTTATGAGAAAAGTATACTCTCTTCTAACAATGTCAGGTAAAGAAGCACTTCACTTACCTGTTCATCAAGTGTATCCAGGAGGTCTTCCATTTCTTCACCACGAGCTCCCTTCTTAGACTGGTACAGTTTCAGCAGGCCAGGCACAAATTTGTCAAGGGATACACTGAAGGTCCACGGGTCGTCTTTGCTTGTGATCCGATGAAATTCTTCAGATATGTAAACAAGACAATCACCAAAATATTGTCATTTATTCAGCACAGAAAATTCCTGGGTAGCTGTCTTGTACAGTCTGCACCATGTTATCCCTGACTGTGTTATCAACAGCAAAACCTACTTCAAAAATCTCTCATGAATACATCTTTTGCACAGGAATAGAAAGACCCTCCACAAAACCCAGTTTTAATATGCAAATACATATTATGTTCTAAGTTGCACCGAAATCTGTGACCAATCCGATTCTGTGACCTGCCTTAGTATTCTTTCCCTAACAATCTCAGTCTATAGAAGTTCTGTTTCCAGCACTAAAAGAAAAAAAAAAAACATGCTAAGTCAAAATTATGAGATTGATTTTCTGTTTCATAATTTCGATTTAGCATGGGGACTCTTTTCTTTTACTGGCAGAAATGTTCAGGGTAAGAATTTCAATGTAACATTGGCATGGGCCTTGAGTGCAGTGGTAGCACAAGATATAATAAAGTTGGCCAGTGCATTACCCCAGCAAATACTGTACTACTTCAATAATAGTCAATCTAGTATAAATCATGCCCAATTTGAATAATCAGTTTCAGTTTTCAGTTTTATTTGTCATATGCAAGTTAGCACAGGGTCAACATTGCAATGAAATGTGTTTGACGAGCAGCGGTCTCTCAGCAGCATGATACAGTAGGAGAAAATATAATAAAATATAATATAATAAAATAAAATAAAAAATAGAAAAATAGTAAAGAGCAAAATATTAGAGAGACATGGTAAAAGAGAAAAGATGACTAAATATATATGTATCTATAAATATAAATATATGTACACTAGTGATTAAATAAGAAAATCTTGAAAAGAAATATGAGGGGAGGGCAGATGGGATATTGCACAGGAATGAGCAGCAGAAAATTACAGTATTGCACTTTTTAAATATAAATTACAATAACAATAAAGTGAAGTGACCAGTGCAGATTAAACAGAGTACTTGTGAAGCTGCAGGGTAGCTTCTGAGTCCTGTGTTGTGTGTGTTTAAGTGTTGTGGTTGAGGTGTCGTATGGCTTGATGGTAGAAACTGTTTTTAAGTCTTGTAGTCCGAGCAGACAGACTCCTGTAACGTCTGCCAGATGGTAACAAGGAGAACAGCTGATGTGCTGGGTGGCTGTGATCCTTGATGATGCTGTGTGCTTTACGGAGGCATCGCTGGAGATAAATGTCCTGAATGGCAGGAAGCCTCGTGCCAGTGATGTGCTCTGCTGCCTTCACCACCCTCTGTAGTGATTTACGGCTGCTGGCAGAGCAGCTTCCGTACCAAACTGTGATGCAGCTCGTCAGCAAGCTCTCAATTGCACACGTGTAGAAATTTGAGATGATGCTGGCGTTCATGCCAAACTTCCTCAGCCTCCTCAGGAAGTAAAGCCGCTGGCGAGCTTTCCTGATAGCAGTGTCTGTGTGAAGGGTCCAGGAGAAGTCCTCAGTGATGTTGACTCCAAGGAACTTGAAGCTGCTGACCCTTTCGACGAATAATAATTAAATTACAAATAAATTAGGACACTCTTACCTCCTCAGAGGAAAACAGCGCAGGCCATCTCTACTGGACCTCAGATACCATAGGATTGACGCTCCACGACCTCTCTCTGCCTGAGAGAAAATGCAATAATGAAACATTTCAATATAATGTAGAAAAATGAGAAGAAGAAAAAAAGAGTTAGGGATCGGACTCCCCGATCCTTACTGCGCATGTGCAAAGTCGGACCGTACAGATCGGGTCTACCTGTGGAATTGTACATAAAAGGATGGGTCAGGTGTATCCTTTGTGGCCTACACAAAACAAACTTTTAAGAGATTTTCAGGTGAGAATGAAGCTGTGTAAATTTCAAATATCTGCTCAGTTTATTAAGACAACACATATTTGCAAAAGTGCTCCGACGTTTTCGGAGACGTCTGTTACCACCAGCTTCGATAGGCTCAAGGCTCACTAGAGCCGGCGAGAACAGCGAACTCCCGGCATATCGTTTTCAACCCCGCAGTCCTTCGCTACTTAGGTTAAACATGATATATAAGTCAGTTACATAACTTAAATATGTTATTGTTTGACTTTTTTTCAGTGTTTTACTTGTTCCATCCTCCCAGGTCCTTGGGAGGATGAAGCCTAGGCGCTTTTAGAAAATCCTAATAACACATTTAGTTAGCTTACCTCCTAGGGCAAATGGTGAGCAGGTGCAGGAGCAGCAGGTCCCGCACCTGCTCACCAAATAATGCACTCCAACTGCAGACCAGGTGAAAATCCGTAATGGTAGAAAAATTGTAATTTATATCCAACTTTGGCCACGTTTGTTCATATTTTCTTAGCAGGTTTTCAGTCCAGAAGACATCAACAAACCACTATCACACAGCTCAGGCCTGCTCAGGCTCAGTTGAAGGTCCGTTTGGTCTAGTTCAAACTTGTTCAGACCACGTGTGCCAGTCATCTACGGGGTTTCCCAGTGGTTCCCAGCTAGATTCAAAAAATCTGCTCAAAAGTTGATAATCTTTGTTATGCTCTCTAGAAAATGTTAGTTAGGACAACAATGGAAGAAATTTGTTGGGCAGACAAGCTTTTTTAGGTTGTAAATAAAAAGTTTTATTTCTAAGTCAGTTTAATTTGAAAACCCTAATGAAATCAACAATTACTAGTCATCGTTTTTACAGTGTATGGGCAACCAGTGAAGCTGCTGAAGAACTGGGGTAATATGAGCTCTTGACGGGTACAATTTATGACGCGAGCTGCAGAGTTTTGAAGAAGTTGGAGTTTATGAAGGGACCATTTAGGGAGACCAAATAAGAGGGAATTGCAGTAATCAATACGGGGCATAATAAGACTATGGACAAGGATGGCAGCAGCATGGGGAGTAAGGAAGGGACGGAGTCGGTTAATATTAGGGTAAATGGAAGTAAGCAGACCGGGTTATGTAATTAATGTGAGACTGGAATGAGAGAGTATTATCAAGTATGACACCCAAACTCTTAACCTGAGGGGAGGGACGGGTGAGAGAACTTTCAATGTTAATGGAAAAACTGTGGGATTTGGATAAGATAGAGGCTGTACCAACAAGTAAAACTTCTGTTTTATTACTGTTTAGTTTGAGAAAATTGGAGGAGAACCAGGTTCTAATCTCAATAAGACAGTTTGAGAGGGAGGTAGGTGGGAGGGATGAATTGGGTTTAGAAGAAATGTAGAGCTGGGTGTCATCGGCATAACAGTGAAAATTGATATTATATTTTCGGAATATATGACCAAGAGGGAGCATGTAGATAATGAATAAAAGAGGCCCTAATACTGAACCCTGGGGCAAACCAGCAGAAACAGGATAGAGACTTAAAGAGTGGAATTTAAATTGGATAAACTAAGTGTGGTCTGAGAGATAGGAGGTGAGCCAGGCAAGGGGGGTATGACTAATGCAAATGGATGCTAACCGGTTCAGGAGGATAATGTGAGAAATGGTATCAAATGCCGCATTAAAATCAAGAAGGATTAGAACGGTTAAAAGACCAGAATCAGCTGCCATCAGAAGGTCATTAGTAATCCTTAACAGAGCAGTTTCTGTGCTATGATTGGGGCGGAAACCAGACTGAAATTGTTCGCAGAGATTATGGTCGCTGAGGTATGAGTGAAGCTGGGAGGCAACAACTTTCTCAAGGATTTTTGAAATAAAGGGGAGATTTGATATAGGGCGAAGATTATAAAATTTATTGGGGTCTGCACCAGGCTTTGAGAGAACTGGAATGACAAAAGGAGTTTTCAAAGATTAAGGAACAATTCCAGTGTGAATGGAAGAGTGGATAATACTAGTTATAAGAGGAACCAATGAGGGAAGAGAGGCTTTAACTAACACAGTGGGAAGAAGGCCGAGCTGACCAGTGGATAAATTAGATTTTTGAATAAGATTTGATACATCAGGTAGGAGTAAATTTGAAAATGAATGACAGGAAGACAGTGAGGGAAACAGAAAGTCTACTTCAAGGTTAGAAGCTCTGACAGAGGTAAGTTGTTGGTGGATGTCAGAGATTATAAGAGTGAAAAAAGATGTAAGAGAGTTGCAAAAGTCAGCAGAGTCCATATGAGAGGAGAATGAGTCCGGAGGTTTTGTGATTTTACTAAACAAAGAAAAGAAAGATCTGGAGTTACCTTCACTAGAACTGACTAAGCCAGAATAGTATGCAGATTTGGCTGAAGCAATGGAGTCCTTATACAACAAGATATGATCCTTATACATTTCTTTATGTATGGTGAGTCCGGTTTACTTGAACTGACGTTCCAGCTGGCATCCTTTAGCTTTGATATGGAGCAGGTTAAGTGTAAACCACAGTGCTGAATGGGAAAATGAGACAGTTCGGTGTTTAAGTGGAACAAATATGTTAAGGTTATGAAAGTTGACATTATAATAAGAAACGAGTTCATCAGGGGATGAGGAGCTGTGAATAAATGGAAGGTCATAAATGGGAGATGAAAGATCAGGAAGATTATTACTGATTTTTCTAAATGTGATGTCACAGGTTTTGGAAGCTGTTGCATTTACATTAAAAGAAATAAACATATGACATGAATGCTTTAAAAGCGTCAGCATCAGCTCTTCTCTGACAGCATGGTGGGAGTTTCTAAAATTGACGGAGTCTTCATTAATCCCATGCAAACATACACCTATCTGGAATAATCCTGACATATTACAAAACAATAATATGATTAATTTTCCAGAATGGAGTTGTAAAGGAATTAAATACTTAGAACATATATTAGAGGGAACAGAATTTATTCCATTTGACAGACTAGAAAAACTAGAGAATTTTAACTTGTTCCATTGGCAGATTTTTTTTTTTTATTTCAAGCTAAAATATTTTTTTATTTTATATTTATTTATTTAGAATTCAAATTAAGACCGAAATAAAGTGAATAATATTATGTTATTATTACATTGATGTAGCACATGGTTCTGTAGCTTTGTATAAACACGTGTTAGAAATGTTCTTCAATCAGCTCTTTTTACTCTCTTACATTTCACAGCCAGTACTTTTTTACTTTTACTTGAGTAAAGAAGTTGAATTAGTACTTGGAGTATTTTTAACAGTAGTGCTTCTACTTAAGTACAGACTGCGTGATAGGTTTGTAGCTTGAACCTATTCGCTGTAACGTTGAAGACAATGTAATTACACAGCAAGCAAGACATGAGTAGGCAACATTCTTTATGTTTCACGTGCACGGGAGAGAACTAAACAAACGCCGTTCCTTCGCTTAACCCCAGTTGCTCTCGTCCGCTCTCCCGTAACACCGATCTTTTATTGAGGTTACATGAATATGCATAGGTTCATTAACATATGACTTATACATACACACAAAGAGTACCTTGCCTGTGATTTTGTAAGTATGTGTGTGTGTGTGTGTGTGTGTGTGTGTGTGTGTGTGTGTGTAATGTGACTCCCCAAAGCTGGTGCCAGGAGTCTAGCGGTCCATCTAAACAAAAGGCTCTTACACTCAAACAGATATACATGTGTTTGCTATACCATATATCAGCAAGAGAAGATACGACCTCTCCTAGGAGGTGTGTGATCTCTGCCAGAACACTCTGAAGAGGAGTGAACGCACTCCCCTCTTCATGCTACACAGAGTTGTTACAGGCCTCCTAGGATGAGACATTCTTTCAATCTACAAATGATTATATACTTCTAAGCATATATGAGTAAATATTTCTAAGCATAAATAACAATCAACAATACAAAAACCTAACACTGTGTGTACTTTTACCACCTGTGTCTGAGACCTCCTTCAGGGTCCACCTGAAGCTCTCAGTCTACTGTCGAAAAAGAAAATCCAGGTGAGTTTCTCCTGATCACCTGAGGCCGTCATTACTGTGTGAACCCACACACCACTACTCCCACCCGCTGCACACAGTCACTGAGTACAGACCGGCCGATTCCTGTAAAGGGAGAGGCAGGAAGAGGGGGAACAAAGACGAGACGTTCAACGTCATTTTCCAGAAGTGAAAGTGTGAGAGAACAGCAGCAGAGCTGCAGTCGAGTCCTGTTTGTCTCTAAAAGATTCACTGGAGTCCATCAGGTTTCTCTCAGCAACAGTGGTGAGTGCAGCTGATCACACTTCCTGATTCTACACAAATCTTCACTCTGTTCACTTCATCAGGGCTCTAGAGCGCCACCTCATTTCTCCATGGTGCAACTTAGGCTACGTCCACACTAGCTTGGATAGATTTGAAAACAGCATTTCCATCTGAAAGCGCTCCGCCTCCATACTAGCGTTTTCAGTCGTTTTCAGAGTTGTGCATCCACATTGAACCAGACGAAAATGCTTACGTTCCAGTACTGTGCCTGCGTGAAATGCAAGAAGATTCGACCTGCCTCATTTCTGTCTGCTGTTTATTTACTTTCCGTCTCTTTGAATCAACACGGCAGAGGTGAGCAGCCTAGGCCTGATAGGAGCGGCTGTAGCTGTAGGTAATGAGAAAAGATGAAAAGAGCGATTGATAACCTTTTTGTTAAAGCCTGATCCGTCTGAAATTCATAGCCAGTGCTCTGACATGGAGCCATCAACCTCTCAGGTTATGTCTAACACTGGTCCGGAGACGGCATCAGATAATGAGCCACATACAATGGATTCTGAGCCCACTGAGAGTAAAAGGGGAAAGTGTGAACATTTGGAAGAGAGCGGCCTGTCCAGTTTCTCTGGCTAAGATACAGTAAAGCTGACAACATGATGCATTTACTGTGTTAAGTGTGCAAAGACCATGGCAGGCGTTGTGCCAAGGTAGGGATCCCCAACAGGATCTGTTTCCCTGTGTCAGGAGCATTCGCTGGGCAGGGACAGCAGATCCAACTGACTCCGCTTCCATCACGACCAACTAGACATGGAAGTAGTGAACTGTTTTAGTGACAACATGAAAAATGAGTGTGACCGTTCAGTTTGTGGGGAGGACATTTTCCTGATAATTATCTTTATCTTCCTGTAGCTTTACTGTTTAAAGAGCTAAAACCTCCAACATTTCAGGATCAATAAGTCCTTATAAGAGGTAAACTAAAGTCAAGAATGTGGGATAATGTCCGTGTCAGCCAAACAATTTCACATCTTTTTAACGACTGTATTTATGTTCATCCCCAAAAGTTATTCTGTTCATCTGGACGCTGCACTGTACAGCAGACACGACGTTGTTAAGTTTGTGTTTGGGATGAACCAGTTTGTGTCTGAGTGTGTTGCTGGGTCTCCACCAGTTACTCTTAGAACTGAAAATTCAAGATTTTTATTTTGACATTTGCACACAGGACCAACAGATTTCCAATGTACATGGACCAACAGTTAGTGATGTGTCGGTCGCGAACGAAATGGCTCTTAGAGCCGGATCTTTGACGTGAACGACGCGAGCCGGCTCCTTATCGCGAGCCGTGCATGGGTTGTTGTTTTTTTCCTTTCTCTCACCCTCTCTCTCGCACTTTTTTCCCGCTTCACTCCGCTTGCGAGCCTTGTGCTTTGCACTGGGCAGAGGGGGGAGGGGCGATAGTTACACTGGCAGTAGCACAGGAACAGAGCGGGAGGGAGAGACAGAGAAAGAGAGCCAGGGACAACAACGTCACATTAGAAAGGTATAGTAATCATCCACAACTATTTTCAGTTGCAGATGATAAAGGATTCAGAAAGTTTATTCATGCAGGCCCATATGACAGAGAATATGCATCTTCTTTCTGTTTTCATATTTTAATTTATATTTAATTGTGTTGTGGTTTTCAGTGTTTTGTGTTGTTTCACTTTAAATTTGTAAAAGGAAAAAGCTGAAAATTTAAATAGTTAAAAGTTGAAATGTGAATAGTTGGTTTTTCTATTATATGATTGTTACGGCCCTAGCTGGGCCTCCTGAAACTGCCCTTGTGTGGGCGTGGTGTTTTTCTCCGCCGCCTCCTCTCTTGCCACTCCTACCCCCTCTGTTTCTCTAACTCTCCTCTCTCCCCAGGACACAGCTGCTCTTGGTAGGCCTCGTTTGCCACCTGAATCCATTCAACAATCACCTCTGAGGCTTTTTAAGCTGGGGATGAGCTGTGAGCAGGGTGGTGTTCTCTGGTGCCTCTGTTTTGTGTTCTTGGTGTGTGGTTATCCTGCCTGAAGTGTGGAGTTGTGGAAGCAGTATAGCTGCTTTACATGAGTAGTGTGGGCTTGTGGGCCTCGGCAGCAGTAAAGCTAGCTGCTGCTAGTGACAGGGTGAGCTTGTGGGCCCCTGGAAGTGCCTCCTCGTGGTGTGGAGTTTTTGTTTGGTTGTTGTGTTCTTTGTTGTTGCAACCTTTTTTTTCCTTTTTTCCAAGTGTTATTGGTAAAACGGCGTTGCCGGCTCTTTATGTTAAGACTATCTATAATAAAGACTACTTTATTTACTAAAAACACCTGTCTGTTCTCATTTCATTCTGTTCTGGACTCATCTGTTACTGGTCCCCTCACTCGCCTGCCTAGACCCCTTCGGGGGGACGTAACAAAGTGGGGGCTCGTCCGGGATATGAATTGAAGGAACAGCAATTGAGTTTTAGTGAGTTGTTTGCCGGTGGCTTGTTTAGTTGTATCTGCTGCGCTCTCTCTCCAGTTAGCAAAGGGGAGTGTCTAGCTGAGCGTAAGCTCCTCCTTCAGGCACTCGTTTTTTATTTTGCCTTTTTTATTTTCGGAGTAATCCCGGGTAGGGATTAGTTCCCTGTCGGGGGTAGGCTTGTCGGTGCTTTGTGCGCTTGATGCTTAGCCTTTAAAGTTGCCTCGAGCCTGGTACACTCCAGAAGCTAAGCAGGCTAAGATTTTAGTAGGCAGATCTGGGGAGAGGGTCGGTGGTATTTTTATTTTTTGGTTAACCCTGTGGCCGCACACATTTTCCACCTGCTTTTGATTTGCGTGTTGGAGGTGGTTCTCATTTTGTTATTATTGTTAGCCTGGGGTAGTTTTTTGTTGTGGTTTTTAATGGCTACCTTTGATATTGCTGTGTTTCTAGCAAACCCTTCACTTGTCCAGCTGGACGCCTGTAGGAAGAGGGATTTGCATGAGGTGGCATTATTTTATGGCATTTGTCTCCACAGCTCTGCGTAAGGCTGAGCTGAAAGCTGCTCTAGTGTCTGGCTTGGTGGAGAAAGGGATAGTGGCCTTGCCAGTGTCTGCCAGTCCACTTGAGCGTGGTGTAGCGTCTCAGCCTGTTCCGCAGGTGCCAGCTCAAGCTGTAGCTCCATCAGTATCTACGCCTGTTCCTCAGGGGCTGCCTGAGGACAAGCCGATGACACTGCCTCACTTCGAACCTCTCTTGAGTCATCAGTAGGTTCGAAGCAGAATGCTAGGCTCCGTGTCCACCTGGCTCGTCTCCAGTTGGAAAAGGAAGATCATGAGCGGGAGTTCCAGCTAAAGAAGGAGTTGGAACTTAGGCATTTAGAGGCAGAGCTTGCAAGGGCCAGGGAGGTTGAATTGAAAAAGGTGGAGGTGGAAGCAGAGACAGCTGTCAAGTTGCGACAGTTGGAACTCCAGCAGGCTTCCCTTCCTGCGACTGCCTTCATTCAGCAGGCAGAGGCACCATTTGATGTGGGGAAAAATATTCGTCTGGTTCCAGTGTTTCGTGACACTGAGGTTGACAGTTATTTTGAGTCCTTTGAGCGTATAGCCACAGCCTTGCACTGGCCACGGGATTCGTGGGCTGTTTTGCTACGATGTAAGCTGGTAGGTAAGGCTCAGGAAGTTTGTTCCTCATTGTCAGCTCAGGACAGTCTGAATTATGACAAGCTGAAAAGTGCCATCCTGCTAGCTTATGAGCTAGTCCCAGAAGCTTATAGGCAGCGTTTCCGGGGATTAAAAAGGGGACAGGGTCAGTCCTACCGAGATTTTGCGAGGAAGAAAAGTGTGCTTTTTGATCGGTGGTGTGTGTCCAGCAAAGCTTCTGACCTGGCGTCGATACGTGAATTAATGCTGATGGAGGAGTTTAAGAACTGCGTCTCCGAGCGCATCGCAGTATACCTCAGTGAACATAAGGTGTCCTCATTACAGCAGGCTGCAACACTGGCTGATGAGTTTGCCCTCATCGATAAAACTAGTGTTATTAAGCACGACCGACGCGATGCCTCAGTGAAGGTTAGCAATGTGCCAGCTGTGCAGTACCCAAGGAGCGAGGTACCTGTGTCCCGTCCCAAGGTGAAAAGAAAGTGTTTCTTCTGTTTCAGGTCTGGCCATTTGATAGCAAATTGTGAGGCCTACAAACAGAAACAGTCGGTCTCGAGGGCTAGGAGTGTACCAGGTAGCAAAGCTGATACAGGCGTGGCTTCAAGAGCCAAAACAAAGCTCTGTTTCTTCTGCCCCAAACCTGGCCACGTGATTGCTCACTGTTTGAAAGCCAACTCAAAGCAAAAACGATCTGCTTTCAAAAGAGTTAACTGTGGTTCACAAACGGACAAAGTTGCTAGTCCTAGGCGACAATTGGAGCATAATTGCTCGGTGGTGTCATTTGGTCACTGTCAGAGATCGACTAATTGTGATCCGCCACCTGTTAACCGTCTTTCAGGTCTAGATGACCTGCCGTGTGATCGATTGTGTGTGACACAACCATTCCAACCTGCACCTCTGGCTAACCAGCATGCCTGTCGCCATGACCAAGCAAAGAAGCACCTGGAAAGTGTTTTAGTAAGGCCTTCTAGCTATCCGCTGGGTTCTCCTTATGTAATGACTCGAAAAACATCTGGCTGTCACTTGAGACACTATTTTGAGGGAATTGAGCCAACCCCATTCAGTGTTTTGGACCCATCGAAAAGGTCTTGGCAGAGTCGGCAGGCTATGCCTAACCGTTATTATGGTGCATGGTAAGTGATATGTTTAAAAGTTGGGTAGGACATTCTGTGACAAACCACTGGTTTGTATTTATGGGAGGGGGTGTTACGGCCCTAGCTGGGCCTCCTGGAATTGCCTTTGTTTGGGCGTGGTGTTTTTCTCCGCCGCCTCCTCTCTTGCCACTCCTACCCCCTCTGTTTCTCTAACTCTCCTCTCTCCCCAGGACACAGCTGCTCTTGGTAGGCCTCGTTTGCCACCTGAATCCATTCAGCAATCACCTCTGAGGCTATTTAAGCTGGGGATGAGCTGTGAACAGGGTGGTGTTCTCTGGTGTCTCTGTTTTGTGTTCTTGGTGTGTGGTTATCCTGCCTGAAGTGTGGAGTTGTGGAAGCAGTATAGCTGCTTTACGTGAGTAGTGTGGGCTTGTGGGCCTCAGCAGCAGTAAAGCTAGCTGCTGCTAGTGACAGGGTGAGCTTGTGGGCCCCTGGAAGTGCCTCCTCGTGGTGTGGAGTTTTTGTTTGGTTGTTGTGTTCTTTGTTGTTGCAACCTTTTTTTTTTCCTTTTTCCAAGTGTTATTGGTAAAACGGCGTTGCCGGCTCTTTATGTTAAGACTATCTATAATAAAGACTACTTTATTTACTAAAAACACCTGTCTGTTCTCCTTTCATTCTGTTCTGGACTCATCTGTTACTGGTCCCCTCACTCGCCTGCCTAGACCCCTTCGGGGTGGACGTAACAATGATTTATTTATTACATTTCATGTGGAGTGAATAAATAATAGTACATTTACGGTGGCCCCTACAGACAAAGCACGTAAAAACTCCAAAACACATGAAAACTCAGAAGCACATAAAAACTCAAAACACGTACAAAAGACAACAGAAGTGCTCCAGGATGCTAGGCGCAGTGTTGAGCTTTTGTTACCTAGTAGCTACACAAGCCAGGAAGTATCAACGACTGGATTTGGTGTGTGGTAGTAACAGGTAAATGAACATTTTTTTTAAATTATTTGAATATATATGAGTGCTTGTGTATAAATACACAAACAATACACATATGCTTTCAATTGTGTAATTTAAGTGATCTAGGTAGCTCTGTTTTGAAGTTCAGTTAACGCTAGAAATGTGTTTTGGAGTTTGTACATGCTTTTTGGAGTTTGTACGTGTTTTGTCTCTAGGGGCCACTGTATATATTTATATATAAATAAAACCACTTTTTTTTTTTTTACGTTAGTAATTCCTTTTGTGCATAATTTTATATTATTGTTAATTAATTTATTATTAACAATAATATAAAATTATAAGCAACAAAACAACCTGAAGAGCCGGTTCGGAGCCGAAAGAGCCGGCTCTTTTTAGTGAGCCGAGCCGAAAGAGCCGGTTCTCTAAAAAGAGCCGAAAATCCCATTACTACCAACAGTCCATGTACATTGGAAATCTTGTACAGAGCCTTCCAAGTAAAATCACACTTTAACAATATAATAATATAAAGAAGGGAAAAGCAGAAGGATAGAAATAAAGTCCGGAGTAGGGTAGTCGTACTATTTCCTATATACAAAGAAAAAGAAGAAAATGTACAGAGAGCTTGTAGTTCTCTACCTCTTAATGCACTCACAGTATTGCACATTTGTTCCACAGATCTGTTTCACAAGTCTGTTGTGAGTATATTGCCCATTGGTCAGTGAATTGATCATACATTCAAAATGAGGTAAAGTAGTGCTGTGTTAGTTTAAGTGTTCTGTGTTTTTTGTTTGCCATCAGTCTGACAGTTGTGGGGAAGAAGCTGTTAAAGAATCTTGTTCTGTCTGTGATGCTGCTGTCCGCTCTGTTTTTTCTCAGTTTGTATGTGCAGTTTTTGTGCCTGAGCAGACAGTGAGCTGGATGGTGTGAGTCCCTTATCATTCTCTCTGCTCTTTTTCGGCAGCGTTGTGTGTACAGAAGGTCCATGGAAGGAAGTTTTGTTCCCATAATCCTCTCCACAGACTTTATGACTCTTTGCAGAGCCTTCCTCTCTGTCTGTTCCATATCAGACAGTGATGCCTGCAGTGAGGATGCTCTCTATCAGTCCTCTGTAGGCCTGGGTGAGAGGGTTGTGGTTCATGCCAGCTTTCCTGAGCAGCCTAATGAAATAAAGCCTTTGCTGGGCTTTTTTCACAGTTGCTGTAGTGTTGAGAGTCCAGCTCAGGTCTGATGTAACCTGCAGTCCCAGGAATCTGTGGCTGTTTGCCGTCTCCACCTCCGTCCCTTTGATGATAAGAGGTTGCAGGGGAGGGGGTTCTTCCAAAAGTCCAGTATTAATTCCTTGGTCTTGTCCATGTTGAGGATGAGGTGAAGAAGCTTCTGTGATGAAAAGAAACTCAAAGAAGTCCAGACGCTTTTCTTTCCAAACTCCTCAGACTACTGACGCTTGTTTCTCTCTTTTTAAAAATGAAATTTAGAGTGAATTTTGAATCAAATGTGTTTGTTTTCTGTCTCCCTCAGAGTGCAGACATGTCTGCTGCCAGCAATCTGCGATCTGAAGATCAGTTTCTGTGCTCCATCTGTCTGGATGTGTTCACTGATCCAGTCACTACACCATGTGGACACAACTTCTGCAAAACCTGCATCAGTCAGCACTGGGACATGAATGTAATGTGTCAGTGTCCCATGTGTAAAGAGACCTTCTACACTAGACCTCAGCTGAGGGTCAACACCTTCATCTCTGAGATGGTTGCTCAGTTCAGACGTGAAGCTCAGCAGAAAGCCAGCAGCAGCAGCTCAGAGCAACAAGCTGCCAAACCAGGAGAAGTTCCCTGTGACGTCTGCACTGGAACCAGACTGAAGGCCCTGAAGTCCTGCCTGGTGTGTCAGACCTCCTACTGTCAGACTCACCTGGAGCCTCATCTGACAGTGAAAGGCCTGAAAAGACATCAGCTGATTGATGCTGTGGAGAACCTGGAAGGCAGGATGTGCACGAAGCACGATAAACTTCTGGAGCTGTTCTGTAAGACCGACCAGACATGTGTCTGCATGCTCTGCTCTGTTTTAGACCACAAGAACCACGAGTTTGTTCCTCTGAGAGAAGAATATGAAGGAAAGAAGGCAGAGCTGGAGAAGACAGAGGCTGAGATTCAGCAGATGATCCAGAAGAGACGACTGAAGATTCAGGAGATCACAGAGTCGGTGAAGATGAGTAAAGATGCTGCAGACAGACAGAAAGCAGAAGGTGTTCAGGTCTTCACGGCTCTGATGGAGTCTGTTGAGAGACGCCTGAAGGAGCTCATGAAGGAGATCGAAGACAAACAGGAAACTACAGCGAAACAGGCTGAAGGTCTCATCAAAGATCTGGAACAGGAAATCTCTGAGCTGATGGAGAGAAGCTCTGAGGTGGAGCAGCTCTCACGCTCTGAAGACCACCTCCACCTCCTCCAAAGCTTCTCCTCCCTGAAAGCTGCTCCACCCACCAAGGACTGGACAGAGGTCAGAGTTCATCCACCATCATATGAGGGGACTGTGGTGAAAGCTGTGGCTCAGCTGGAGGAGACAGTCTGGAAACCCATGAAGAAGAAGCTGTTTGAGGCTGAGCTGCAGAGGGTCCAGCAGTATGAGGTGGATGTGACTCTGGATCCTGATACAGCAAATCCTGATCTCATCCTGTCTGATGATGGAAAACAAGTGTATCATAGTGATGTGAGGAAGAATCTTCCAGACAACCCAGAGAGATTTTCTCCGTGTCATTGTGTTTTAGGAGAGCAGAGTTTCTCTTCAGGCAGATTTTACTTTGAGGTTCAGGTTAAAGGAAAGACTGACTGGGAATTAGGAGTGGCCACAGAGTCGATCAACAGGAAGGGACAAATCAGACTGAGACCTCAGGATGGTTTCTGGACTGTGAGGCTGAGAAATGGAAATGAGTACAAAGCTCTTGCTGGTCCTCCAGTCCGTCTCTGTCTTCATGCTGGTCCTGAGAAGGTGGGGGTGTTTGTGGATTATGAGGAGGGTCTGGTCTCCCTTTATGATGTAGGTGCTGCAGCTCTGATCTACTCCTTTACTGGCTGCTCCTTCACTCACAAACTCCACCCATTCTTCAGTCCCTGTAACAATGATGGTGGTAAAAACTCTGCACCTCTGATCATCTGTCCTGTCAATCAAACTGAGTCGATCAACGACTGATTTTATTGGATGAACTGACTGATTTTTCTTGAAGGGACCAAATGAACATATTGAGTGTAAATCCTCTACAGTCTCCATGTTTCTATAGAATCTGATCATCAGGACTCTGATTCACACTTTGATTCTCATGTATGGAGGACCACAAGTGTGGAGGACCACAAGAGCCACGCGCATCGAAATAAAAAATTCTGTGCTTAATTTTAATAAACTGATTTTTAAAATGCTTTCAAGTCTTCATTTCAAAAAACATTTTCGAATTGCACTTTAATAAACTGCATTTCAAAAACCTTTTTTGAATTCCACTTTAATAAAAACATTTTCGAATTGCACTTTAATAAACTGCATTTCAAAAAACATTTTCGAATTGCACTTTAATAAACTGCATTTCAAAAACCTTTTTCGAATTCCACTTTAATAAAAACTCTTTCGAATTCCACTTTAATAAACTGCATTTCAAAAACCTTTTTCGAATTCCACTTTAATAAAAACATTTTTGAATTGCACTTTAGTAAACTGCATTTCAAAAACCTTTTTCGAATTGCACTTTAATAAACTGCATTTCAAAATCCATTTCCCTTTCCTGTTCGCTCAGGGATTAACATGTGGATTAGCAGTTGGATTAGCAGTTGGATTAACAACTTCATTTTAAAAATCCTGCTGCTATTCAAATTAGCCACACCGTGGGATGTAAGGAGCTCTCTGATTGGTTGGTCAGACACAGGCTGTCTACCAGCCTGGATTTTTCTAGCTCATAGCTTCCCCCTGCTACGAAGCGTGTGTGCTTGTACAAAGGCCGTTCAGCCTCGGGATTTGCACTCAGCTCGACACGGATATGTGAAGAATGAAGGGACCCTGCAGCGAAACGGAGAGCCAACCTCTGACTGAGTGCCCGTTTACTCAGTCTGACCACCTGTTGAAGGTAACGTGCTAACATGGCTAACGCTAGCGTCACCGCACGTAGCCCCGTTATTTTAAGGTCATTTTAGCTTATGAAAATTTTACGTCGCAGCTGTACGAGCTAGCTACGTGTTTTGTAAGCTGCTGTGCTCTTCACAAATAAAGCTGGAAGCAGCTCAGACTGTTAGAACCAGCACTGAGGCCTGTTACATTTGTACAGTGTTAGAGCAATGGCTGCAACCTACAGCCTTTAAACTAGCGATTACAATGCTGACAGTAAACTCGTAAGTCCAAATGTTACCACATTACTCTATGGTACTTAGAGTTAAAACAACTGAGACAGGCTGATTAAAATAACAGCTGTCAGTTCTCTCATTCCTTATATCAAGACTGGAGATCACACTACTGATTTCAGTTCATTTAATATGTGAGAGCACAGATTCATTCTCAACTGGACATAAATGATGATCAAAGGTTGTATATATGATGAATTCATCAAATCCCAGCCTCTAACACAGTGTGCTGAATCTTAGCTTTGAATGTCCAGTATATTCTAATCAGTGCAATTTAAGCATTCACTGAACCTACAGTATCTACACCTGTGTGGCAAATGTGTGGTAAAGATACAGATAATGACGTTTAATTATTAATACAATATACATCATGAAAAACAAAAGCTGAAATTGATTCAGTTTAGTACTTTTCTCTGTATGTTCTGTGATTATAAAGGCCTTAAATTCTGTGATATATACTGTAAATGATTTTCACAGAGGTCTTAAAGTACTTAAATCACTGCTGATAGTCTGGTTGTTTATATTTTCACGTTTTTGTGTCTGTAGGGCTGTTTGATGACGATTTGGACTCCTCTGGGAGATGAGGACACACCCACATCTGTTCCATACTGCAGCCATTGATGGTGTTACAGTTCTGAGTCAGCTTTGGGCCATCAGATGCACACACTGGAAAACCAGCACCTGGACTTCATGCAGGAGAGACGGCCTCAGTGATGTAGGTTCATGAGCGAGTTCAAACATTTCTGGCCTCTTATCACTTAGATTTCTTAATCTTAAAAGTGAATGCATTTAAAGCAGGAACTGCTCACCTAGCCATCAGAAGTTTGGCAGCATGAGTACTGTAAAGTTTTGTAGGGCCCTTGTTAAAAATTCCACAAGCACCACACCACATTTGTCATATATAGTTCATTTTGTACAGTACATTGTTGAAAGTATAAACTATATATTCTAGTTATCCACTTGTCAGTAATTTTTGAGTAAATGGATGTCACTGATAAATCAGTGCTGATTCACCTGCAAATGTTTTTAACAAACTTTGTTTTTTGTAGAATTCATCAGAAGCTGTGGAGAGATGTATTTGAATATCTTCTGGTTCCACTTTTCTTAACCTGGAAGCGGAGGATGGCTGATTCCTGACAAGGACACACACCTCAGCGCTTATCATGGGTGTTACATCCTCCGTGCAGCAATTCCAGAGAAAACGAGAGAGCAACGACCACTCATTAAGACCAGACAGAAATCTGTCCCTTTCTGGCAGCTGTGAAAACTTCCAATAAGAAAGTTTGCATTCTTAGAACAATGCTGGGTCATGTGTGATGTGTCATTATATGAGGATGTTACATTTTGCCTTAATTCTGCTCAATTAGTGTTTTGTTCGTTGATCCAATATGGCAGCTTTGTATTGTGCTCCAAGTTAAAACTCATTGTCCTCATGAGCACAGCATCTAACAACTCTCCTTAAAAAAAGTCGATTGACTTTAACTGGACACAATGGTTTCCAGTGGGAGATACATTCATCACTCATCCGTGACACTGGAGAAGTCACCTGAGTGAGTGATAAAACAATTTTCCATGGAAAATCCAGAGGAACTAAACTTTGTTGTTGTTTCTTTGGGCTCAATTTCAGCTCTAGCAGCATCTCTCAGAAGAAAACCTTTTTGCAAATAATCAGATAAAAAGATTGCTGAACTAGGTGGTATTCTCTGGAGTTTAAGACCAAAACTGAACTCAAACAGCGAATTGACATTAGACTGGAATTCATAAGATGAATAGAAATACTGCTGAAGCTGAATGATTCATTCATGTATATATATGACTTTTTTCCCCCCAATTCACCAGGTCTGTAAAGTTCAGTATGACTGTGGTACATGATACAAAAGAATAAATACAGAAGAATAAAAACTTTGTGAATAAGTTTACTCTTCTTAAAAATAACTCATAAAACAAGTAAAAGTACAAATGTGTACAAGTTAGAGACTTCCTCAGTAAGTTTACACTATTTTGGAGTGATTTTAATTGTGTGTTAAAAAAGAAAGAGATTAGAGGTAAAGTAGAGGATGCAGAGTTCATCATCACTGAGGCCATCTCTCCTGCATGAAGTCCAGGTGCTGGTTTTCCAGTGTGTGCATCTGATGGCCCAAAGCTGACTCAGAGCCGTAACACCATCCATGGCTGCAGTATGGAACAGATGTGGGTGTGTCCTCATCTCCCAGAGGAGTCCAAATCATCATCAAACAGCCCTACAGACACAAAAAGATGTGAAAATATAAACAACCAGACTATCAGCAGTGATTTAAGTACTTTAAGACCTCTGTGAAAATCATTTACAGTATATATCACAGAATTTAAGGCCTTTATAATCACAGAACATACAGAGAAAAGTACTAAACTGAATCAATTTCAGCTTTTGTTTTTCATGATGTATATTGTATTAATAATTAAACGTCATTATCTGTATCTTTACCACACATTTGCCACACAGGTGTAGATACTGTAGGTTCAGTGAATGCTTAAATTGCACTGATTAGAATATACTGGACATTCAAAGCTAAGATTCAGCGCGCTGTGTTAGAGGCTGGGATTTGATGAATTCATCATATATACAACCTTTGATCATCATTTATGTCCAGTTGAGAATGAATCTGTGCTCTCACATATTAAATGAACTGAAATCAGTAGTGTGATCTCCAGTCTTGACATAAGGAATGAGAGAACTGACAGCTGTTATTTTAATCAGCCTGTCTCAGTTGTTTTAACTCTAAGTACCATAGAGTAATGTGGTAACATTTGGACTGACGAGTTTACTGTCAGCATTGTAATCGCTAGTTTAAAGGCTGTAGGTTGCAGCCATTGCTCTAACACTGTATAAATGTAACAGGCCTCAGTGCTGGTTCTAACAGTCTGAGCTGCTTCCAGCTGTATTTGTGAAGAGCACAGCAGCTTACAAAACACGTAGCTAGCTCGTACAGCTGCGACGTAAAATTTTCATAAGCTAAAATGACCTTAAAATAACGGGGCTACGTGCGGTGATGCTAGCGTTAGCCATGTTAGCACGTTACCTTCAACAGGTGGTCAGACTGAGTAAACGGGCACTCAGTCAGAGGTTGGCTCTCCGTTTCGCTGCAGGGTCCCTTCATTCTTCACATATCTGTGTCGAGCTGAGTGCAAATCCCGAGGCTGAACGGCCTTTGTACAAGCACACACGCTTCGTAGCAGGGGGAAGCTATGAGCTAGAAAAATCCAGGCTGGTAGACAGCCTGTGTCTGACCAACCAATCAGAGAGCTCCTTACATCCCACGGTGTGGCTAATTTGAATAGCAGCAGGATTTTTAAAATGAAGTTGTTAATCCAACTGCTAATCCAACTGCTAATCCAACTGCTAATCCACATGTTAATCCCTGAGCGAACAGGAAAGGGAAATGGATTTTGAAATGCAGTTTATTAAAGTGCAATTCGAAAATGTTTTTTGAAATGCAGTTTATTAAAGTGCAATTCGAAAATGTTTTTATTAAAGTGGAATTCAAAAAAGGTTTTTGAAATGCAGTTTATTAAAGTGCAATTCAAAAATGTTTTTTGAAATGAAGACTTGAAAGCATTTTAAAAATCAGTTTATTAAAATTAAGCACAGAATTTTTTATTTCGATGCGCGTGGCTCTTGTGGTCCTCCATATTGAATGGAGCACTGAAAGGAGTAAACTAAAATAAAAAATAAAAACTAGCCTTCTGACAAACTGAGGTTAATTTATGAACAGTTTTAAATAGTTTTATTTTTTGTAATTTCATAAACTGTGTGATCCTAACTTCCTGATGAAGCTTTGATGGGCTTGTTTCTTGGGGCCTCTAGAAGACTGAGAATCAACCCTGACACGGGTCAGTAAACACATTCTTGACTAATCCCAAAACAGAAAGTTTGACTTGGTTTGGAGTTTGGTTTGGCTTGGATGACATGTTCCCTCTAAGCCTGAAGGGAAAAAGAAGGAACACACACATGTAAAGGAAGCTCTTAAAACATGTGGCTATCCTAATTGGGCATTTATAAAGTCAGCAAAGATGCACAGAAAAGAAGATCAGACACCAGCGAGGGAGGATAAGAAAGACAGACGCAACAACATTGTCATCCCCTATGTAGCCGGTGTATCAGAGAAACTCAGGAGAGTTTTCTCCAAGCACGACATCCCCGGTGCATTTCAGACCCAGCAACACACTCAGACACAAACTGGTTCATCTCAAAGACAAAACTCCTAAACACAAACTCAACAATGTGGTGTATGCTGTACAGTGCAGTGAGGAATGCCCAGACCTCTACATCGGAGAGAACAAACAACCACTTCATGAACGCATGGCACAGCATAGAAGAGCCACCTCCACAGGACAAGACTCAGCAGTCCATCTGCATCTAAAGGTCAAAGGTCACTCTTTCGAGGATGCCAATGTTCACATTTTGGACAGAGAGGACAGATGGTTTGAAAGAGGAGTAATTATTCAGCCCCCTGAGTCAATACTTTGTAGAACCACCTTTTGCTGCAGTTACAGCTGCCAGTCTTTTAGGGTTTGTCTCTACCAGCTTTGCACATCTACAGACTGAAATCTTTGCCCATTCTTCTTTGCAAAACAGCTCCAGCTCAGTCAGATTAGATGGACAGCGTTTGTGAACAGCAGTTTTCAGATCTTGCCACAGATTCTCGATTGGATTTAGATCTGGACTTTGACTGGGCCATTCAAAAAGTTCAAGGGGGCCGAATACTTTTGCAAGCCACTGTAAACTGTTTTTAAACTGAAATCCTAAAACAACAAAATGTCACAGCATTTAAACCTTGTAGAATTACAGGGATTATTTTACATAACAATCATCTTTATCGTTGCATTAATTATCATTTCATCAAAGCATTTATTGAAGCTGTTGGCATTATGGTATAATTTGTATTACAGGGGTTATCATAATCAAATATTAACATGTTTATTACAGGTGCAGTTATAACCACTTTAAATCGTTGAGTTAAATCTATAATCTTAAAAGCTTATATGCTGAGTATATTGTTACAGTAAAATAGTAGCTGAGCAAGGGCCTGAATGTATTCAGCAAACATGTTGCACTAGAGTTTACTTGGTAACAGGTGACGGAAGGAGAGGACAAGTCCATGGTGACCTCAAAGGCCTGAGATCATCACCATATTCGGAAGAGGATGCCAGAAAGGGGAACTTCGGTGTCTGCATTTATCTCTTAAAATTGATCATTATCTGTAGAAGAGGCACATAATGTTCTTAAGATGCAAATTATGTGACTGTAAACGCAAGAGGGGGCGTTATAATACCCTGATGTTATAAAAGCAATCTGAAGTGTATTTTGGGACAGAGATATACAACTGAGGTTCTGCAGTTAACATCTCTCCGCGCTGCGTGTATTCATTAAAATCAATTGTTTGATCGACCTCTTCTGGACCATCATTGTTTTACTTTCGTCCTCAATTTCGGACCCGTAACAACCTTTTACACTGAGAAACAAAGAACATGGATTTACGCCACCCAGGTCCTGATGGAGGGCCTTCACTGCTGAGGCCAGTAAGAGTGATTGATCCATTTAATTCATTCATCTGTTAAGTTCAAATAGCTGAACACTGAAGCATCACAGACTTGTCCATCTCCACAGACTTGATCCGGCCCTAACTATATGCTTTAGCAAAAACGAAAGTTTGAAGCCTAATTTTAGAGATAGTGTCTGTCTCCCGAATCCAAACTGGAAGCTGGTTCCACAGAAGAGGGGCCTGAAAACTGAAGGCTCTGCCTCCCATTCTACTTTTAAATACTCTAGGAACAACAAGTAGGCCTGCAGTGTGAGAGCAAAGAGACCTGAACACTGAACAGAATCAGAATACTTTATTAATCCCTTGACTACGTCATGATCCACCTGATCCCTGCGTACAGACAGAAGCTGAAGCTCTCCAAACCTGTCATGAGGACTAAAAAACTGTGGAGCAACAAGTAGCTGGAGGAGCTTGGCACATGTTTACAGATGATACAATGGGGGCTGCTTCTAACAGGATGAGTTCATGGACACTGTTACCTCCTATATCCACTTCTGTGAGGACAGCATTGTGCCATCACACACCAGGGTGAGTTATAATAATGACAAACCCTGGTTTACTCCTAAACTCAAACAGCTGTGGCTAGAAAAGAGAAAGGCGTTTACAAGCAGAGACAGGGACTGCTACAGAAAGGCCAAGTACAGGTTCAGTAAAGAAGTGGACATTGCTAAATACCAGCACTGTGAGAAGATGCAGCAGATCTCAGAGAACGACTCGGCCTCTGTGTGGAAAAGTTTTAGGAAGACTCAAAACTAAAGACTAACTACAAGTCTGAAACCCCCACTCCACTGACAACTTCTTCTTGGCCAACACCGTCAACAACTTTTACTGCCGTTTTTATGAGCCATCAAGTAGCCTTCATACCTCCACCAGCCCCAACAATAGAGACACCTTGGACACTAATTTTTGATTAAAGTGTTGTCTTCCAGTATGTTTCGCACTAAGTACCACAGCAATTCCCTAATGTTGTAAATCTGCTCAACGTTTGGCAATAAAACCCTTTTCTGATTCTGATCCCTAAGGAAATTATGTAACAGCTGTTGACAGAGGAAGATCAAAGCTTCTTTAAACTGTATGAACCACAAAAAGCTAGCAGAGGGTCTGCTCTTCATCTGCTCTTTGTCTGCTGTTCATCCACCAGCTCCTCTTCATCATGATTTACCACCAGAGGAATTTGGGTTTTTATTTTTTCCATTCTGTGGAACTCGTCAGACGTCCTGTAGGAGCAGACAGAGGAGAGTCAGAGACTAAGCATCAGATGGATCCAGTCTGGTCTCATATTGATACACATGTAACATCACATGGTCCAGTTTCACAAAGAGAAGTGAAAAATCAGCTGCATGGGAGATTTTTGGCAAATTTAATGTTTTTTAGGGTGCTGAATCCAAAAGTTATGTCCATTTCTCTCCATCATGTACAGTTTTTTTGCAAAACATGAGGAGTTTACATTAAAAAAGTACAACAACGATAAAATAAAGGACCCATATTTTATTACAATTAACTATGTATCATTGTTCTGAGATTCCTCAACTTCCGCTATGAACAAAATAAACCTGTTGGGACATGATCATTGCTCATCTGATCATCCTTACACTTTCTATTTTTATGTCTCTTGAGTCTCTCTCTTAGAAATACTTGATTTAATGTAAGAAATCATTATTGGATATGGTTTTCTGACTCAAATATAGAACAGCAGATTTCAGTTTAAAAATGCTTTATTACACTAAAAACATGAGTTTTGCCAGACAACCTGACGAGATTGCATTTTTAAATACTTTTTCCCAGTTTCAGTGAGAAACAAAGTATAAGAAACAGTAAATCAGTCCAGCAGTACTGGAAGAGGTCCAAAGGTGCACAAGGAGGCCACCTTAAAGATCTGACACATTTAAATCAGGTCTGGTTTTATTTCTATCATCCTTTAAGGAAGGTTTGGATTTGTAATGTCACTGTAATATTCACATCATGTCAGTCACCTCCACACTGAACATTTCACACCAACTTTAACAACAGACAAAGAACAAGAGGAACAGAGAGAAGGAGGAAGGAAGAGGACATGATTCAGAGGAAGGAGGGAGGAAGAGGACAAGAGGAAGGAGAGAGGAAGAATACATGACTCAGAGGAAGGACAAAGGAGAATGGAAGGGACAAAATGCATAGAATTAAGGCCGCAGTTAGCCTGCGACTTTTGCATCCCCCAATTTTGGGGCAGGAATTGGCCGGGGTTTAGTAGTCTGTTGGGGCATTACGTGGGGATGCGCGTACTGCCCCAGGGGTGGAGAGTGGAGAGTGGGTTATGCCATTCAAGGCAGCATTTTTGCAGGTGAAGAAAGCTCTCTGTGGGGAGCCACTGCTCCCCACTCCTAACTTTTCACTCCCATTTGTCCTGCAGACTGACACTTCGAGGGCTGGGGGCCGTTTTGTCCCAGCAGGTAAAACAGGGTTCACCAGCCAGTGCTCTATATTAGCCTTTCTCTCACATATGTAGCGTGAGAGAAGGTATAACACTGTAGAAAAGGAGTGCCTGACTATTCGGTGGGTGGTGCCGGGGAGGCAGGTAAGGCCACAGGTGGTGGCATTTAGACTTCTCACAGTCTCTTCTTTTTATAGTGAAGCAAGAGGAGTGCCAGCTCTGAGCAGAGACTGTAGCTGTGCATAAAAACGTTGGGAATAAAAGCTGAACTGTGAGCACATCGTCTGTGTGTTGGGTCCATGTTACAAGTACATTACTCAGAGGAAGGAGAGAGGAAGAGAACAAGAGGAAGGACAGAGGAAGAGGACATTACTCAGAGCAAGGAGCTCCATCACTGACCTGTGGATTTCTTTGTATGTTGAACTTTGGCAGCTTCAGATGTGGAAGCTTGATTTTCTCCTGAGGAGCAGACAAACAGAGTGAGTCTCAGCTCAGAGTCCTGATGAAATTATTTCTATATCAGACACTTGAACACATCATGTGACTCTGAACACATTTTTCTAAAATATTGTAAATATTGATCATCATGACTGCAGGAACCAATCAGTGACAGTGATCAGAGCTGCCAGGCTTCATGAACATGGCAGAGCTGTGCAGTGATTCTGTCCTAGTGGTAAACGTGTGTTACTGCAACTCAGAGCCATGACATCAGTGACACAAACTGCATTTTCCCCAAACAAACAACAGGAAACAGCTTTTAAAGAAAGTTGTGAAAAACTTCAGGAATCAGAGTTTGATCCAGTCGTGTTTGTAAAGCAGCGATCATCAGATGGAAAACAGTCACTCTGAGAAAGCATATTTCTAATTTTAGAGATATTGAACAAATGGAAGACAGCAGTCCTACATGTGGTCAAACATGACTCCAATGTTCCTCACAGTGTTACTGGAGCCAAATGTAACAACAGATGAAGAACAAGAGGAAAAGGGAGAAGGAGAGAGGAAGAGGAGATTACTCAGAGGAAGGAGAGAGGAAGAAGACAAGAGCAAGACAAGCGGAAGGAGAGAGGAAGAGTACGCGACTCAGAGGATGGAGGGAGGAAGAGGACACAACTGAGATGAAAGAAAGATGAAGAGGTGATTACAAAGAGAAAGGAGGACGAAAGAGGACTTAATTCAGATTAAGGAGGGAGGAAGAGCAGATTACAAAGAGGAAGGAGACAGGAAGAGGACATGACTCAGAGGAAGAAACTTTATCACTGACGTTTAGATTTCTCTGTCTGTTGATTTTTGGCAGCTTGAGTTGTGGTAGTTTTATTGTCTCCTGTGGAGCAGACGCACAGAGTCTCAATGATGAAATTATTTCCACATCAGACACTTGAACACATCACATGACTCTGAACATGTTTTCTAAAATACTGGAAACCAATCAGTGCCAGCTCCAGCTGTGTTGGAAAAGCAGCGATCATCAGACAGACGTCAGTGAGTGTGATCCTCCATCATCTTCTCTGTCATGTAACGAGCAGCTCTTCACTGCTGTTTATAAATGGCCTGTATTTGTATAGTACTTCACACTACATGCAGTCATCCACCCATTCACACACTAGTGATGGCAGCTACATTGTAGCCACAGCCACACTGGGGGGCACTGACAGAGGCAAGGCTGCCGGACACTGGCGCCACCGGGCCCTCTGACCACCACCAGCAGGTAACGGGTGAAGTGTCTTACCCAAGGACACAACGACTGAAACTGTCCAAGCCGGGGCTCGAACCGGCAACCTTCCGATTACAAGGCAAACTCCCAACTCTTGAGCCACAATCACCAGGACTTTGCAATCAGTTATTCTGGATAAACAGCTCTTACAGCAAACCTTTGCAGATTCTACATATGTCACATTCCCATGATGCATCACAAGCTGGTTGATTGGATCTTATTCGTTAACATAACATTATCTAATTGGATAAAATATTTAACTTGGAGCTGAACTGCCTTTCTGTGAGGATTCACAGTGTCAGTGGACACTAAACACTTTCTGCAAACAGCTGTTACTCTCACCTCTGACACTGAGAGTCACTGATTTCTGTAGCAGCATGTGTCCATCCTTGTTGTAGCCGGTGCAGGTGTAGACTCCACTGTCAGTGAGGTGGAGGTCTTTCAGGGTCTCCAGTTCTCAGTGGATCTTCCTTCATCTCAGTGCGACCTTGTATGTGAGACTAATTTTGACTCTGGCCTCTCTGATACGTGTGGACCGTCACATTCTCATGTCTCCACAGCAGAGTTACATCCACAGGCAGGTCGTCCTTGATTCTGAAGGGCAGAAGGACAGACTTTTCCCCCTGGGTCACCTCCACCATCTCCACCTGCAGAACTGACAGCAGAACATGAACACAGACAGACATCAGTGAGGTTGATCCTCCATCATGTCCTCTGCTGTGTAACCAGCAGCTCCTGTTTTCAGTGTTTCTGTCATAAGGTGGAATGGACAAAGTTTAACTTGGTATTTTTATTTGCTTGCATGTAGTGATGTGTTTTATTCCTTGATAGATTTTAGCGTGTAGTGTTTTATTTTGTTGGGTTTTTTGCATGCTTTTGTTTTGTTATGTGATTTGTTCCGGAGAGATGCCCATTCCACCGCCCCTCCTGATCATTAACCTGGCACACCTGGGACCAATTTGGGTTCGCCACAGCTATTTAATAAGAGAGAGAGAGGTGAGGAGAGAGATGGCGTGGTAACCGGTGTGGACGACGGCTGCACAGAGCAGCACAGAGGCTCAGCTATAGGCAGCTGGCCGAGGCGTCCGGCAAAGGAGAGCGGAACCGGAGATCGCGGATGACCGCGTACTGCAGAGTGATCGGGCTGAGCAGAGAGGTCGGTGTTGGTGCTATGGGGAGATAACTCCCCGCCGAGAGAGGCCCATGGCAGGGGATCGAGAGGCAGCGGGATGGCGCCTTATGTCCCTGGGACGACGAGACCATGGCTACGCGTGTGAAGCACAGCATAGTGGTGGGCGGAGTTAGGAGCTCTGCCCATCCGGGGTAAGTCCCGATCAATCCCGTCTAAAGCTGGGCAGACACTGTGCGATTTTTTTCAGTCGCGCGATTCAGCTCCTGCTCAAACTGCACGATTGACTCGCAGGGGTTACAAGTTCATAGGTCATGATGCAGGGTCTCACACTATACGGCCCGATGCTCTGACGCAACCTGAGTGCTCACACTGTGCGTCCATAAAAATTAAGGTTATAACAGGAAATCTGTCGCTCGCTCTGCCTCTCTGTCTCTCACTCACACAGACACGCACACCACCACCATCAACTTTGCTAAATTGCTAATGAAAAACATTGATCAGGCAGCTGTAATTGAGCAGCAGTGTAAATCCAACTATTTTCACGGTTGTTGTGGTCGTGATAATTTTGTGAGGCCACATCGAAAAGGCTCGGATGAGCTTTCCAAAGTCCTACAAGTGCCTCCATCGCTTGTGTCCAGATTACACGCTGCACAGCCGTGCTGCTCCGTCTTTTCACCGACGTTTATGTGTTTGCGCGTGCGCAGTGTGAGCGGCTGTGGTGACACCCTCACGACGGTCGGGAGGATTTCAAACAGGTTTGAAATCCTCCCGACCAAGCGATTGATGATCGGGAGCTGGTCGTGAGGTGTTAATCGCTTCTCGTTACCCCACATATACTACACGATGAACGACGCACGATGAACGCCAAACTCGGGCCGATCACCAAAACGGTCGCATGACTCAAAAATCGGCTCAAAATGGGCCTAAAATCGCACAGTGTGAGCCCAGCATAAGACGCATCTCCAGTAAAATCCAAGAATGGTGACTGCCGCTGGCCCTCTCTCCTTCTTAGTTGGCACCGGAATGAAGAAGCAGACAGGACGGCGACGACCCCGTTGGTTTCTGCGCTGTTTGGACTTTTATGGGACTTGACCCCCATGGCTGAGGCCATTGCATTTTGGCTACATAGTTTTAATTGCTTTTAATGTTTTTAGCTTCATGTTTCTGCCTGGTCAGAGTATTTTACCGCTTCTTTGAAAATAAATTATAGTTTTAACAAATTGATTTCATGTTTGCTACTTCCCTTGGCTGCTTCACTGCTCTTCCCGTCAGAAGGGTTTCCCTTCTGTTTTAAACTTACCACCTGTGAATCCACCTATTACATTTCTCTGACTTGGAGCTGAACTGCTGATGTGTTGATGTGTGAGGCTGCACAAACAGCTGTGCAGCTTTCTGCTGGTTATCAGTCAGAATGCTTCCTGGTTGCTGTTTGACTGTGTTCATCACAGGGTGATTGGGTTTGGTGGTGTCAGGATCTCGTGTCTGCTTGTTGCAGATGATGTGGTTTTGTTGGCTTCATTGAGAGATGACCTCCAGCTTGTTGTGGGGACATTTACAGTTTAAAATGTGAGAAAGATCAAAGTGACTCTGAAGCTTCATCCATCTGTTTCACATTTTAATTCTCTCTCATTTAATGAGCAGAGAAGGTTTCAGCAGCTCGCAGAGGCTGTAAGGGGACGGCTGAGGTGGTTCAGCATCTCATCAGGATGTTTCATAAATGTCCAACTGCTTCACTCAGAACACAGGTTGACCTCCAAACAGAAATCACTACACTCTGAAACTCTCTGAACACTAAAATTAAACCCTTAAAATCACACGACCAAATATTTTACTGTACAGAGCTGACAGATGGACCAGAGGAGACTTTAATACTGACTGGTTAGATCCATCCACCAAACATAAACTGTTCTTACTCAGCGACCTTTGAAACTGAGGTCCAGTTCTTTGGCTGTAACCTGTAATGATGACAGAGGTTTTTCACACAGTAGAAAAAAAAGGGAATATTTCTGTTTTTGGAGTCTCAAATTTAAACCAAACACTGATTCATCCTGTACTGTTCCAGATGTTGTTTTTATGTAATGTTGACCTTTTCATAACTATTTCTGCCTATAATTGACTAAACTAAAAGTATATCAGAATCTCACTGAATCTCATCTTCATCCTGTTAGAATTAGACACAGCTGACTGCACAATGATTTAGGCTTGTTTGGTACATCATTTAGTAGGTGGAGGGTCTTTTTAATCCATCACAGTACAGCAAACTAACACGTGAGCTTTAAATGAGCAATCCTTCCCTTTAAATCTAAGCTCCCTTCTTCCTGTCCTGTATTTCTTATCTTTCTCCATCTCTGAGGGTAGCTCTCTTTCTTTTCTCTCTGTGTGTGAAATAAGCAGTTGAACCTTTAGCTGCAACACACTGTGAGTTCAGTTACTGTCGCATAAACCAAAAAAACAAAACACCTGCCTACTTATAACCCTTGATTTAATATCTTCTTTTCATGCAAAATCTCCTGGTGATTAATAAATGAACAGCATTTCCCTTCATGTGTTTCTATTTAGGCTCAGATCGATTTGATGTTTGGAGGCTTGAAGTGATGTGAAATAATAACTCGACCCAAAAGCATTAAAGCAAAAGTAAAGAGGATGTTTTGAAAATATAAGTACAAAGTACAGATATATATATATATATATATATATATATATATATATATATATATAAATGTAGGGAGTAAACGTAAAAAGTAGTCAGAAAAAAAAAACTACTCAACTAAAGTACAGATACCTGAAAATTGTACTTAAGTACAGTAAAGAAGCATTTGTCCTTTGTTACTTCCCACTTCTGGTAAGAGCACATTACTCAGCCGAAGGTATAGTAGTATATGAAAGTATATGAATATAAAACAAGCTTAAACTTAAAGAACACAAAATGCTGTTAATTTAATATAAAATATTTGTCTCAAAAAGCATTGCACTGTGACACAGTCCTACATATCAAACTGAGAAAACAGTCTGCTTTGATGATGGACTGTTTTCCTACAGAGCACCACGTCATCTTCTTATATCAACATCTGCCAGTCTGTGTACAGGGAAGTTTTTCACCCCCAAAATGAATCAAAGCACCCCCAAAGATTTCTTGCTTTTTTTGACAGTATTTGCTGTTTGTGTAACACACTACTAAAAATATAAAACGAATACAGCAATGACGTAGATTTGGTTTTGACATTGGTGGGGACGGATGATTCAACCACCAAACCCTGCCCCGTTTCTTTTTTCCCCTTTTGGTCTTTGCTTCTTGATTAAAAAAAGGAGAAATATACTTGCCTGCATATGCTATTCTGCATGCTTCTAAAGTATTTTAGGCTTTAGTTTGCTTCAGCCATATTCCATATAAATCAGGTATCATACAAAAATAAAAATACAGTCATGACAATAAAAGAATATGACTTTAAGGACTTAACAACATTACTTCAGTTATAGTACACCAACATCTCTTATACATTAGCACTAAGGGAACACTGAATGACCTGCTGGTTTTTGTCCATAAAACTACTCATCTAAGATTACCACAAAAGATCTCTCAGCAAAATGATGCAACATTTTAGGCACACTATTGACCCGATCAAGTCAGTGAACTGGGATTCTTTTATTCTAAACATGAACTACTGTTACAGCAACAGACATGGATTACTGGTGCCCCACACAACAACTCAATGTCCACTATGTGAAGGAGCCAAGCACATGCCTCCTCCTCTCGTTAATCTATAGCACCAAATCATCAGTCAGTCACCTGTGGCCTCACCTCTTCACCTCTGTCCGAGCTACAACATGGCAGAGCTGCCTCTGTCACCTGATAAATAACAATGAGACACTCCAAATACATGCAGTCACACATGTGCTTCAAATACAGTCATGAACCACCAAGTCATCATCCACTTTCACCTGTGACCTTGTGTCACCATTACTCTCTGAGCTTTGTGTTGGTTCTTCTGTCACCTGACAAATAGGACATACATGACAATAAGAATAAAATGTGTAGCTGCTTCAGTGTTTCTGTCACTTTGTGCAGATCTTGACTCATCAGTAATGTTTGTAGGGTGAGTGCATTTTTAAAACAATTTGTGCAAACTGCACTACAAGGTGGAATATTTGCAAAATCATGACTACCTCATGATATATTGTCTCAAAAACAAACCCTATGAATATGTCAGTGCCATTAGGATGAAATTATTGTGTCACCAACATTTTACTGTTAGACATATAATTTTAACAGCGTCTGTAAACTAATATCCTGGCTTTCTCGAGGCTGCCGTTTTCTCTGACAGTTTCAGTCAAAATTAGAAATGCTACTCTGAGACTGAGAGAACTAATAGTGCTGCATGTTGTGCAGTTAGTTTCCAAAACACGTTATTCATGGTTACAATTTTAGACTGACGTGGGCCAAAGCCTAGCTTAGCCTGTAACGCTATTATGACGCACGGACACATTTCATGAGTGAGTCCAAACTACTGGCCAATGTGATTGGCTGAAAGGCTCAGCCAATCACATTGGCCATATTTGTCACATGAGGTAGAGAACGTAATTTAACTCTTTCTGCACCGCTGGGTTTTTCTTTACTCGAAAAGATCAAATTATTGGTGGGGACAATTCAATAATCGCTGGATATTCCGTCCATGCCAAATCTACGCCCTTGGCATACAGTACTTAATTGAGATGGAACATTTTAACAACAAAAGTATAGATAACCCGTCCCCCCCTCCCAAAATGGTTTGTTCCAGCTCGCCTCTCCCCTACTCTGGCTCTGGCGCAGAGTTAGTGGCTGAGAGCTGAGACGCAGCGGAGCGGAGTTGTAAGTGCCTGGCTTAAAACAGGACATATTAGCTGCATTTAACCTTCAGTTCCTCTTTATATAGTTAGGTAGGAGTCAGGCCATGTTTCTTTTTAGCTGAAAAACATTACACCCAGGTAACCTGCAGTGTTGAAAACATGTTTCCCGACTATGCTTGCTGCCCTGCTCTGTAGTAAAATCAGCGATATTTGACCGTCCTGTTGCTCCCATTGAAATTTATACAGCCTATTTAAAATCTAAAACTTAACATTGTCCGTAGCCTACTGTTGTTACCACTGTCCTGTTTGAAATGTAATGAGAGAAGCTGGTTATTTTGTCATATGTGCATGTGTTGATATTGAACCCAAGGTACTAACTATCTAACTGACTGGATGCCCATTAACCTTATAACTCCTGTTCTGTGTGTGTGTACAGAGAGACAGCCAGGTTCATAATGGATATGATTTTTTCAAAAAAAGGAGCCACATTCAGGTAAAAGTGTAAGATCACAGGGCTCGCAAAATTTCAAAATCTCTGGTAGCCCTTCGGGCAGGCACTCTTCAGTTTTTGGTAGCCCAAAATAAATTTAAGTAGCCCGAATTAAAAAAGAGAGCAATTTTTTAATGTTCTCTTTCCTTTACAATATTATACATTAAAGTATAATATTGTAACGGAAACAAAAATTAATCAGAAAATTGTTAAAATACAAATCACAACAACTGTATAAAAATTACAATCATCAACTCAAATACTTGGTTCTAATTGAACAGAAATTTCTATGAACTTGCAAGAACTGTGTAGAACATGAATCAGTCTGTGTCAGATCCTGAATCTGAAATTTCCACTGAAGTCAAGGGTAAGAGGTAAGGGGAACCAAGATCGAGGCCATTTGCTTTTTGAAGTTTGCAAAGACTGCTTAATTTTGACAATGGTAGTTCACTCGTTACAACATAGTACGCTTTTGAAAGATTTTTCAGGACTTCTGCTTGTGCTTGGTTTATTTTTAGTATGTTTTTTGCAATTGCTGTTTGTTCTGGGAAAGATATTACAGACTGGGCAATAATGCATTTCTTGCGTTTCTCATGGGTTCTGATGGGCTCTTTCTTAAAAATTACTGGTCCCAGTTACAAAGGCGCTTGTCGACTCAAATGAAATGAAACTCACGACACACCCGGCAGAACATGATGTTATTTAGCTTGTCATATTCCAGCCACATAAATTCTTTTGTCCATGAAACCAAAAAAGCTGAGCTTTCTTTTTGCCTCATAGTCTGATTTGTCATAACTTTTCCGTTTTGTGGTAGGCTTTTATTTGGCTGCCCCTTCTTCACCCTGACCTGTCTTATTTGGCTCAGCAGAACTAAAATTCCGGCGTAAATCCTGCTGCTTTTGCACACGTACTTACATAACGGTCAGCGATTCTCTGCGCAATCAACCTCTCACATGTTTGAGCTTGCTGTGGGAGATTTCACTTGTCAAGTTTGAATAGTAAGCTAATGAGTGATAAGACGATGTCAGAGGAATTGGTGCGCAATTAATCGTCACTCACCAATCAGTGCTGCCGCTCTCTACACACCGTTCGCGCGATCGCAAAGTGAAAGTGAAAGCAAAAAACAAGCGCTAATTCAAACGCGATTTCAATATGTCACATATTGACAGTGGCTCATCGATGCCAATAACATAATTACTCAGCTACATTTGCGAAAGAAAATGCAAAAGCATTGACACATATTTTTTCTTCCTTTGATAGCCCGACGGGCAGGGCTGAGATAGATTTTGGTAGCCCGACTGGAAAAATCGCTAGCCCCGGGACGTCGGGCTAGCGATTTTGCGAGCCCTGGATCAAATGATCCATGAATAAAGGATAATGTTGGATCAGTGTTTCAATATTTATATCCTTTATTAGATGTACATGTGGTTTGGTTATTTGCCTTTTGGTTGAAAGTACACTGAGAGAGGACTTTTTTTTATTAGTGATCTTAATAATATTTTTTTTAATCTAATTGAGTACAATCTATTTGTGTGTGATTGTCAGTCCAAAGAGGGAGAGAGGAAAGAGGAGAACATGAGGAGAAAGTACAAGGTCAGGAAGAACCAGGTAAGAAAACAGACAGGGAATACTAACAGACAAAGCAGAAAATGTTAAACTGGCAAAGAGAAAAAACAACTAATTTTACTCGTATAATCTGGAAGTTGTGTTCTCCCTATATTAAAGCTGCTGTACAGAATCTGCAAAACAAACAGGGTTGTCAGCCCTGGCACTGCATTACCATATTGAACTTCAGTCAGAGGAAGTCACGGTTGCCAAAAACGTTTTGAAGCTCAAGAGTGAGGCTGGTGCCATCCCAGATATGTTAACATTGTACAATCTTCTGGATAATCAGATCTTCCCCACACTGAAAACTGTTATTCAGGTTGCCCTAACAAACCCAGTTAGCAACTGTAGCTGTGAAAGGTCTTTTAGTGTCTTGCGTCAGCTCCATACCTGGCTGAGAAGAACCATGGGTCAAAGCAGACTCCAGCACCTGGCTGTGATGTCAGTTGAGAAAGAGATGCTTGAGAGACTTGACCACCAAAATGTGATAGACAGATTTACCAACCTCAAGCTGAGCATAGGTTAAAATAAAAGAAAAAATCTGCAGAGCCATAGTAGTATCAGCCGTAAAGATCTTTTCATACATTGTATACATTGTACCATAGACCAAGGTGTCTCAATTTTTCTAATCTTTTAATAATATTTTGTACATTTCAAGGACTCTATTTTTGGAGTGTATTTTTATGTATCTGTATTGTATTATACATACACTTTAAAAGTGAATCTCTGTCCAAAAAATGCACTCAGTTTACTTTTTACTCACTATGAGCATCATTCATTATTCTCCCGCAGTAATTAAGGTTAGGATATGTATTTTTTTAAATTCCAATCCATTCTTCTTTTGCAGGGACTGACAGAGACGGGGAAGAAGTCTCATTGTGACAAGTAAAGTTTACCTTGCCTGGATGGGCAGCTCTCTGGGTGCTCAGCACCCCCAAAGCTCTGATCCTAGAATCGCCCCTGGTGGGAACTAGTGCGTTAGCGCAGTTAGCTCGTTAACGTGTTGACGCCTCCAGCCCTATGGAGGACCACAAGAGCCACGCGCATCGAAATAAAAAATTCTGTACTTAATTAATGAATTGTAGAATAAAATCTGCATTTTGTAAATTCATTTTTGAATTCCAATTTAATAAACTGATTTTTAAAATGCTTTTTAAGTCTTCATTTCAAAAAACATTTTCGAATTGCACTTTAATAAACTGCACACACTCTAACAACATAACAATATAATAATATAACAATATAAAGACAGAAAAAAGCAGAAGGATAGAAATAAAGTCAGGAATGGGGTAATGCTACTATTTTCTATATACAAGGGGAAAAAAACCTGTACAGAGTTTGTAGTTCTCTTATAGTATTGCACATTTTTCACAGAGCTGTTACAAAAGTCTGTTGTGAGTATATTGCACATTAGTCAGTGAATCGATCGTACATTCAAAATGAGCTTAAGTAGTGCTGTGTTATTTTAAGTGTTCTGTGTTTTTTGTTTGCCATCAGTCTGACTGTGGCATATTCAGTGTTGTGTTTGTGTTTTGCCAGCAATTTGACAGTTGTGGGGAAGAAGCTGTTGAAGAATCTTGTTCTGTGTGTGATGCTGCTGTCCGCTCTGTTGTGTCTGAGATTGTATGTACAGCGTTGTATGTGCAGGTCCATGGAGGCAAGTTTTGTTCCCATAATCCTCTCCACAGACTTTCTGACTCTTTGCAGAGCCTTCCTCTCTGTCTCTGTAGTGTTTCCATACCAGACAGTGATGCCTGCAGTGAGGATGCTCTCTATCAGTCCTCTGTAGGCCTGGGTGAGAGGGTTGTGGTTCATGCCAGCTTTCCTGAGCAGCCTAATGAAATAAAGCCTTTGCTGGGCTTTTTTCACAGTTGCTGTCGTGTTGAGAGTCCAGCTCAGGTCTGATGTAACCTGCAGTCCCAGGAATCTGTGGCTGTTTGCCGTCTCCACCTCCGTCCCTTTGATGATAAGAGGCTGCAGGGGAGGGGGTTGTCAGGTTTATATAGTGGATTGTCATTTATGCTTAGAAATATCTACTCATATATGCTTAGAGTTTTAAAATCAATGTTGTGTTGGTAGAGGTTTGATCCCTAATAGTCTGCAAAGACTTTGTGTGCATTCCAGAGTGTTCTGGCATTCACACCCACATCCTGGGAGCATCGGAGAGGTCGTATTATTGTTTCATGGTAGGATAAACATATCTGTCAGTTTTAGTCTAAGTGCCTTTTGTTTAGATGAACTGCCGGACTTCCAGACCAGCAGGTTTAGGGAAGTCGTTTATGGGGTCACACTCTGACCCCCCCCCTTATACTTATATTGTACATAAGTGGTAGGCGCTCCACCCACCTGTCCCAAATGTTCCTGATGGCAGGACGTGACATGTATCTCTGTCACCAAATCAAATCATTCTTGAAAGGACATGAAACTGTTGTAAGGACATAGCTGCCTGTAATATAGGCCTGCCAGACTCTGCATCCCCAGGCTTTTTGTAGCCTCGGTGTTTGAGCGATATACTCCTGCTAAAACCAAAAGAGCTATGTAGGCTACTTTCCTGATCACACGAGCCAATGTGTGAAAACGGGTGTGGGTGTGGGTCACAATCAGCCAGGGTTTAGGAGGGGCTCGCTGTGAAACCTGGCCCCACCCTATCATGTGATTTCCTGAGGTCAGATGGCCCAGGATGTGAGTGGGCGTTAAGGCGTCTGGGAAGGATCTCAAAACTGGATTATAGATGGCAGACAGTTGGTGTCGTAAATCCCCGCCTCTGTTCAAAGATGGTCGCTCACAGTGGGCGTAAATGGCTTCTTTCACTCCTCTTTCAAACCATCTGTCCAAAATGGTAAATGGCTTGTATTTGTATAGCACTTTACACATTCAGTCACACACACATTCACACACTGGTGATGGCAAGTTACATTGTAGCCACAGCCGCCCTGGGGCACACTGACAGAGGCGAGACTGCCGGACACTGGCGCCATCGGGCCCTCTGACCACCACCAGTAGGCAACGGGTGAAGTGTCTTGCCCAAGGACACAACGACTGAGACTGCAACTATCTGATTACAAGACGAACTGCCAACTCTTGAGCGATGTGAACATTAGCATCCTCGAAAGAGTAACCTTTGACCTTTAGATGCAGATGGACTGCTGAGTCTTGTCCCGTGGAGGTCGCTCTTCTATGCTGTGCCATGCACTTGTGAAGTGGCTGTTTGGTCTCTCCGATGTAGAGGTCTGGGCATTCCTCGCTGCACTGTACAGCATACACCACATTGTTAAGTTTGTGTTTAGGAGTTTTGTCTTTGAGATGAACCAGTTTGTGTCTGAGTGTGTTACTGGGATGTCGTCCTTGGAGAAAACTCTCCTGAGTTTCTCTGATACACCGGCTACATAGCGGATGACAATGTTGCTGCGTCTGTCTTTCTTATCCTCCCTCGCTGGTGTCTGATCTTCTTTTCTGTGCCTCTTTGCTGACTTTATGAACGCCCAGTTAGGATAACCGCATGTTTAAGAGCTTCCTTTACATGTGTGTGTTCCTTCTTTTTCCCTTCAGGCTTCTGTCCAGTACAGAAAAATGTAGGAAACAAAAGATAGACAATATTATAGGCGAGTGGGTGCATGTGGAAGACACTTTTAAAGACTTCGCACTGATTTTAAATACACATCATTGGTCAATTAAACTTCAATATGAGAGTAGCCACTTAAAAATTCATTTTTTAAATACCACAGTATTTTTTGAAGTGATAGAGGCCATAACTGAAAGCTGACCAGAGTGTATTTTTCTTGCACAGAACAAGTTACCATCTGCCTCACACGTTCTGCAGCATAGATTTTACATTTTAAAGCTCTCTGGGGAAAAAAAATCACAGTTTGTGTAACATTTTAATGAGAGCAAAATTAGAGAGGAAGGTCAAAATGCCCTCCGAAAAACTGATGTGTTACTTAGTGCATAGATGCATGGCATCTAATCCACGTAGAGGAGGGGTGGGCAATTCCAGGTCCCGAGGGCCGGTGTCCTGCAGGTTTTAGATCTCACCTTGGGTCAACACACCTGAATCACATGATTAGTTAGTGCATGCTGCACAACAACATTCAGTATTTAGTATTTACTGATATTTAAACTTAGCTAGATTAATGCGATGGTGTTGTGTTTATTGTGTTGCTCTCTTTTTTTTGCTTGTTTTCACTTTTTTTTCTCTCAACAGCTGATCCAGGAGATTTTTTCCCTTTTTAAGTGCCCTTTCTCACTGTCCCTCTTCCCCTCTGTTTTTCTTTTCTCCATCTTTCTTTCTCCCTTTCCAGCCATGTCTGTCCCGTCTGTAACAACTGAAAATAAAATAAATAATAACAAGAAAGGTCGATCAAATGGACCAAGTTAGTCCGTTGGGTGTCTTTGTTAGCTTTCAGACAACATTTCTGACGGCTAAAGAACCAAACGGGACAGGCACAAAAAGAAAAATGACAATGGTTGGGGCACCAACCACCTGTCTCATGAAGGACCGTGCACTTGTGGATTACCAGCATCTGCAGTCTTTTCCTAACCCACTAACCCTCATATAGTGTGAATGATGTTCTGAAGCTGGTTAGGGTTTAGAATCTACGTGATTAATGATGTGCTTTTGAACACACCGTGCGTGAAATAGTCCCATGTGACCCTGTGGGGAGCTGTTTATCTTGTGCCTTGTTTCTCTCCTGTTCCCACCTGTGTTTTTCCTCTGAAGAACTGGTAACCAGTGTGAAACGTCAGGGATGCTCAATCAGACCAGCGAGAGCAAACAAACCCAACCCTCTCAGGATGTGGGCAGAATCGGAAAATAACCTAAGCAGGAACAATCAAACCCAGCCCTCCCAGCTTATGGTTTAATCTTTATTGGGGGACAAAACTTTTTAAGCCCTAATTTTGACAGGGAGTAGAGACTCTTTGAACCCTTTTCTGGATCTTCAGAGGGGATGAAGGAGGAAGAGGATGAAGGAGGAAGAGGAGGAAGGAGAGATTGGTCTGTGTTTTATTGTAAGATAGAGACCTGGGACTATTCTGGGAATGACAGCCTACTTTGGCCCATCGGTGGAGGATCTCATGAAGAGAGACGGCAGGGAGAAGGACAGTGTTTCATCGATAACAGCTCCAACACCTACAATGTATATAATATATACATCAAAGTATATTTTGTATACTTAATGTATATAATATAATGTTTTTCTGTCCCCTTTTCCACAGTGCAGGAGCGTGTCAGGATAGATTTCACTGCGTGTTGTACTTGTATAACTGTGCATGTGACAAATAAAGAATCTTGAATCTACAATAATCGCCACAAACACATGGATTGTTTTTTATAGTTTATTTAAAAGGATTAATCCCAAAAATGTGGAAACAAAAACATCAATAGGCAACAAGACAGAGCTGACAATGTTACTGATGACTGTCTGTAAATAAAGGGTGAGTGGAAAACTAAAGCTGGGATTGTGTAACTTGCTGTGATTACTAACAACTGCATGAGTTCTGGAGACACTAATAAACACAAATAAAACAAAAAGTATAAAAAAATGTTTATTCTGTGGAGGTGAAATTTCCTCCATGGAGGTGCTGGGAGAGCTGCTGACCTGTTATTTTATTTATTTATTTATTTATTTGTTCATTTCAGGCACAACAAAAATACATATATTGAACATAAAGTGCACAAAACAAAAAACAAAATTTGCCTGAAAAGGAGTGGGACGAAGAAAACTTATTAAATCCCACCCCTATACTCACTCATCAACAAAAAACAATAAACTTCCCGCAGCTACGCCCATCGTTGCAAACCAAACCAACCCATTAACAGCCCTGGGCACATGCAAGCATCTCAACGGCAGCTCGCAAACAACAAAATAGAACCTTCATGACTGAATACAGAATATATTAATTGTAAATTGCGTTACCACAGGTAGCAGGCAATAATAATTACATAGTAACAAACACAAATACATATACATACATAGATATATATCTACACACACATGTACATATATGTACATACATACACTTTTTTTTTTTTTTTTTTTTTTTTGTCTTTTTTGGAATCCATACCAGCAATGGTAAGAGAACAGACATTACAGAGCACACTAAAAACCATCATTGAGTATACTGTGACCAGACCAACTGTTTGTAGAGGAATTTAAATTTATGAATATTTTTGCATTGTTTCAGTTGTAAACTCAGACTGTTCCAGATTTTCACACCACATACAGACACACAAAAACCTTTACGGGTTGTTTGAGTTCTGGGTAATTTGAATTCTCCGAAGCCTCTCACATTATAAACCCCTTCTCGAATTTCAAATATAGTTTGTAAATTTGCAGGTAGAAGTTTATTAAAGGCTTTGTATAAGATTATGGATGTATTGTAATTAACCAGATCCTGGAATTTAAGTAACTTTGCCTGAAGAAAGAGTTTGTGAGTATGATCTAGATAACCAGCCTTGTGGATAATACGCAGTGCTCGTTTCTGTACTGTGACTAATGGATTAGTTGTATTTTTATATGTGTTTCCCCACACTTCCACACAATATGTAAAATATGGAAGAACCAGGGTACAGTACAGAGTACGAAGTGCATCTTTATCAAGGTATGGTTTCACTTTGTTCAAAACTGCGAGGCTTCTGGAAATTTTGGTTTTTATGTGTCTGACGTGGGGTTTCCATGAAATTTTGTTATCAATTACGACTCCCAAAAATTTGTTTTCACTCACATTATCAATTGGTACACCTTCAATGATAATTGGTAATTCTATATTATATTTTAAATTACCAAAAAACATTGCTTTAGTTTTATTTATATTTAATGATAATTTATTTATATCCATCCATTTTTTTTATTAATTTTAGCTCCCTGTTTACGGTCATTACAAGATCAGTGTAATCATCGCTGCTGAAAAATATGTTGGTGTCATCTGCGAACAGTATGAGTTTAAGTACTTGAGAAACATCAAAAATATCATTTATGTATACATTGAAAAGTTTTGGTCCCAACACTGACCCTTGGGGAACACCACATGTAATACCAAGTTTCTCTGAATGGTAATGCCCTATGCTAACATATTGTTCCCGACCCGTTAGGCAACTTTTTAACCAGTTACCAGCTTTCCCTCGAATACCATATCTTTCCAATTTATCCAATAAAATTGAGTGATTGATTGTGTCGAAGGCCTTTTTGAGATCAACAAAAATACCAACTGCATATTTATTTTTATCCAGTGCATTAGTAATTTCTTCTACTGCCTCAATTATCGCCATTGAAGTGGTTCTTTGCGTTCTGAAACCATACTGACCAACATTTATTATTTGATGTTTTTCAAGGAATTTTTCTAATCTTGAATAAAAAAGTTTTTCTAAAATTTTTGAGAATTGAGGCAGTAGAGAAATAGGCCTATAATTGGTAAAACTGTGTTTGTCATTACTTTTGTATAGTGGTATTACTTTCGCAATTTTCATTTTTTTTGGAAAACAACCGGACTGAAATGATAAATTACAGACATATGTTAAGGGACTAGCAATATTCAGAATAACCTGTTTAACTACAGACATATTTATGTCATGATAATCCATTGAAGACTTACTTTTACATTTTAATGTGATATTTATTACTTCTTGCTCATTTGTAGCTGAGAGGAACAGTGAAAAGGGATTTGATTTTATATTACTCATATTTTCATTTTTTTGACACGGTTCAAATCTCATAATGACGGCCGGCGGTCTGTCGCTCCTCCTGGGCAGTGGGTGACATGCTTCTACATGCTCCAGGTCCATCTCTATCCCCTTGCTTTGGAGGAAGGACGCCACCTGTTGCTCCACCGAGCGGGTCTCCTCGTCGCTGGGCTCCCGACGTTCCCGGCCACCGCGCGCGCGTACGAGCGCGGCTTGATTTTAATACCGCTGATGACCACGTCGTTCGTACGGGTGTACTGCTCCAGCTCATCCACCCGCCGCTCGAGATCCATGATCCGTCTGTCCTTCTCGGCATTTTGCATGCGTAGCTGTTTTACCTCCTCCAGAAGCCCCAGAAGCAGCTCCTGCTGCGCCCTGACTGTGGCCACGTCTCCGCACAGCGCTCCGAGGGAGGTTTTAATGTCCTCGACCTCCTCTGGTGTTGGGCCTTTCTTGGGTGGCATACTTCACCTTGCGTCACTGCGATTTAAAGTTTCTTCACACACACCAACAACAAGCTCCACTCCACACCTGGACACTAAACACGGACACAGGTGAGCTGTTGGTGGCAGGTCTTTAATTCTAGTAACTTTGGTAGGGTGTATGTTGGAGCGCTCTCTCCTTGTTTTCATTTTAAAAGGGGCACAAAGCTCAGCATTACATAGATAAGGGATTAGGTGGGGAATACTTTCAATGCAAACCCAGGATGACAGCACGAGGTGAGGCAGAGGAGGAGCAGAGAAGTGACGAAGGACGACCAAAAGGATCCTTCTGTATCTTTGGGGTTGCAGCAATAAGCAGGTGGATTTTTAATTTTTCTAACTGTTAATTGTTTGCACAGTTTCCATGCTATTATTTTTTAGCTTTTGGGGCCGTTTTCATAATAGTTTTGTCTGAGGTATTTAAGCTTCTATTTGTTTATCCAGAATATTGTTTAGCTGATTCTATATGAGCTCGTTCCAGTTCTTTCAGTCAGTCTGTTGCTTCTCTCCTGATCATTTTCCCTGTTCCTCATAAATCCCAAAGATGGGGGCCGTGGGTCCATGTTAGAGTCTGGACACATTTCCAACCTGAAAAGAAGAAATGATATTCAGTTACCTTTGTGTGCAGCAGAAATGCCTGTCTTGGTAGATAGAACGGGCAACACTTTACTATTAAAAATCCCTCCTGTGGTGAGCAGTGGCAACTCACTTCAGTCGAGTTCGTGCACCACAGTTTGTTGCTGTAGACACACAAACCACCGCCTAGGCTCTTACCAGATAAGGAGGCTTCTCTGTCGGCTCGGTAGCATGCTAGTCCGGTTAGCTGGATAGCCGAGTCTGCAATGTCCGCGTTCAAGCTAAATCCGAATATTACTTGTCTGTGACCACTGAGAACCTAAATAATCCACAGACGTTCTGTAATGAAAGTGGTAAATGATATCACTGTCGCACTTTATAAGAAACAACACTGTGCGTCCCTTTTTATTGATTTGTCAAAAGCATTGCACACTGTTAATCATTGTATTTTAAAACTTAGACTCCTCCAGTCAGGACTCGCTGAGAGAGCATGGTTCTCTAATGACCTCAGTAACAGGTCTCATTGCATTAAATCTAATGGTCTATGTTCTGAATTTGTTACAGTGCACAGGGCTTTGTATTAGGTCCCCTTCTATTTATCATTTACATTAACAATCTCTGACTAAATGTGTCAGATGCAAGCTTGCATTTCTATGCTGATGACACAGTTATTGACAGCTGTGGTTCAACTCTTGTCCAAGCCATTGATTCCTTCCAGAAAGTATTTTTTACTGTCCAACACTCATTACTTCAGCTTAAACTTGATCTCAATGCAGACAAAACAAAGCTGTTGATTGAGTCAGTAATCACTCTTGAAGGTGTTGTGGAAGTTTTCCATTAAATAAAGCCTGCAGATGATCGGTGAGCGGTAGCTAACATTCTTTAATCCAAACACACAAAGAACAGACAACCAAGCTTGATGGAGAGCCTATATGACCGCGGGGCAGGTCAGCAGAGTCTCACTGAGCCGAGCATTGCTCTCGGTTAAATACCTTCTCCAGGAACAAAAGGCAGTACACAGCTGTTTCACACCTTAAGGTTCACACTCCCTTGCTACCTCCTAGAGTCCTCAAAGAGACAAAAAACTCTTCCTGTGGCATTGTCTACTTCCTTACTAGACCCCCACCATTTGTCTTACTGTATGAGTGTGAGACATGTTAAAATCCAGTGGCACCAAGGCATTATACAATAAAATAATGTGATTAATACATAAGTAAAAGAAATTCCTATACAATCGTAATAAAATAGAGTTGGTTCACACGTATAAATATCTGTTTATCTGATGGCTCGCTCACCTTGAAACCACATGTAGAGGATCGCATGAAAAAACTAAAGTTAACACTGAGTTTTATTTTCAAAATAAGTTGTGTTTTTCTTTGAATACAAAGAAGCAGCTTGTTGCTGACACAGTTTTACCTGGATTATGAAAATATTCTATATATGAATGATTAATGTCTTTGAGTGGTTGATACCATGGTTCTCTGGGGTCCTGGGACTCGGTCCACTCTGGCCCGCGGGCTCATCACTACAGTCCCCTGTGCTTTCTGTGGCTTCCATGCCTGCTGGGTGACCCCCTGTCATGGCTCCCGACACCCACTATCAGATAGTTACATTGAGAAACCTTTGAATACAAATGTGTTCACGCACACAGGTGTGGATACAGGTGTACACACAGGTGTTCACAGACACACACTATCTTCCTTCGCTGCTGCCTCAAAGCATATCCTGCATTGTTGGTCTTGTGTGCTGCTCAGTAACATTCAAGATTTATTATTTACCGTTACTTATTTCAATTCAATTCAATTCAATTTCATTTATATAGCGCCAAATCACAATAAAAGTCACCTCAAGGAGCTTCATAGATACAGAGAAAAACCCAACAATCATATGACCCCCTATGAGCAAGCACTGTGGCGACAGTGGGAAGAAAAAACTCCCTTTTAACAGGAAGAAACCTCCGGCAGAACCAGGCTCAGGGAGGGGCGGGGCCATCTGCTGCGACCGGTTGGGGTGAGAGAAGGAAGAAAGACATGCTGTGGAAGAGAGACAGAGATTAATAACAGATATGATTTGATGCAGAGAGGTCTATTAAAACATAGTGAGTGAGAAAGGTGACTGGAAAGGAAAAACTCAATGCATCATGGGAATCCCCGGCAGCCTACGTCTATTGCAGCATAACTAAGGGAGGATTCAGGGTCACCTGGTCCAGCCCTAACTATATGCTTTAGCAAAAAGGAAAGTTTGAAGCCTAATCTTGAAAGTAGAGATAGTGTCTGTCTCCTGAATCCAAACTGGAAGCTGGTTCCACAGAAGAGGGGCCTGAAAACTGAAGGCTCTCCCTCCCTTACTTTTAAATACTCTAGGAACAACAAGTAGGCCTGCAGTGTGAGAGCGAAGTGCTGTAATAGGGTGATATGGTACTACAAGGTCATTAAGATGAGATGGGGCCTGATTATTTAAGACCTTGTATGTGAGAAGCAGGATTTAATTAAATAATTAATCAGTGTGAGACTGTTTCACTGATTCAAGCAGAGATTTACATAAATGAGCTTTTATGAGTTATTATATTATCTGATTAAGCTGTTTGCTCCTGTTAAAGATAAATGTGCATCGAACTTTGTGGATATTCATGAGTCTAACAGTTTAAACCTGTGTGTGACTTTGTGTCCTTGAACGGCCCTGACAGACTGCTGTAGTCCATAATATTAACAGATCATTTTCCTGCTAACTAAAATAAAGCAGCTGAGCTCTGTGAGGGGAGAGCTGCTGCTAACAGGTGAGTCTGTTACCTGGACTGGACTGAGTGAGCTGCTGTGTCACAGCTTTATCAATGACACACTCAGCATGTGTGTGTGTGTGTGTGTGTGATATGTCATAGTGCTTGAAACACACATGAAAATATATTAAAGGTTGATTCTTTTTTTCTTTTGGTTTTTGAACAAAAATCAGCAACAAAGAAACTCTAGTACGTGCTGCCTTTAGGTGCACCTGGTAAATTCAGGAATCTCTACTCCAAACCACAGCAGGTTGTTTTAAAGGCTTTTCTGGGTTAATGTTTGTTTGTTGGCATAAACATGTCTGTGATCGCTGTGTTGTTCTTTTTGATGCAGTATTTCATGTAACTAAAATCATAACAATAAAGTAAGTTTAACAGTTCTAGTGCACATGCAGCATTTTAGATTAACTGAAGGCTTTTCAGGGAGTTTTTAGGACTTCCTGATAATAATGAATTACAAAAGTCCAGCCTGGAAGTAATACATGCATGAACTAGCTCTTCTGGACAGAGATCTCTGATGCGCTGCAAAAACTCAAAATCTTACCAAGTATATTTGTCCTATTTCTAGTCAAAATATCTTATTACACTTAAAATAAGACACAATCAGCTACAGAGCAACATTTTGTAAGATATATGAACTTTTTTCAAGACAGTGAATCTTGAAACCAGAGAAAAACTAGAGAATTTTAACTTGTTCCATTGGCAGATTTTTTTCACTTATTTCAAGCTAAAATATTTATTAGAATTCGAATTTAGACAGAAATAAAGTGAATATTATTATTTTATTATTACGTTGATGTAGCACATGGTTCAGTTAGCTTTGTATAAACATGTGTGTTAGAAATGTTCTTCAATCAGCTCTTTTTACTCTCTTACATTTCACAGCCAGTACTTTTTACTTTTACTTCAGTAAAGAAGTTGAATCAGTACTTCAGCTTTTACTGGAGTATTTTTAACAGTAGTACTTCTACTTCAGTACAGACTGTGTGTACTTTTACCACCTGTGTCTGAGACCTCCTTCAGGGTCCACCTGAAGCTCCCAGTCTGCTGTGGAGAAATAAAAAACACCCACACACCACTCCTCACTCCTACCACCCACTGCAAAAAAAGTCACTGAGTAAATGGCCTGTTTTTGTATAGCGCTTTACTTAGTCCCTAAGGACCCCAAAGCACTTTACACTACATTTACACACACACATTCACAACGACCAAGACTGTCAGAGGCTCGAACCGGCAACTTTCCGCTTACAAGACGAACTGTCAACTCTTGAGCTATGATCGCCACAGGAAGCCGATTCCTGTAAAGGGAGAGGCAGGAAGAGGGGGAGCAAAGACGAGAAGTTCAACGTCATTTTGCAGAAGTGAAAGTGTGAGAGAGCAGCAGCAGAGCTGCAGTCGAGTCCTGTTTGTCTCTAAAAGAAGATTCACTGGAGTCCATCAGGTTTCACTCAGCAACAGTGGTGAGTGCAGCTGATCACACTTCCTGTTTCTACACAAATCTTCACTCTGTTCACTTCATCAGGGCTCTAGAGTACCACCTCATTTCTCCATGGTGCGACTGTGGCTGTGTCCACACTCGTCCGGATAGATTTGAAACCGCACTCCGTGTCCACAGTAGCGTTTTCAGTCATTTTCACAGAGTTGTGCGTCCACATTAAAACGGCCGAAAACGCTTACGTTCCAGTCCTGCGCATACGTGAAACGCAAGACGATTAGACCTGTCTCATTTCTGTCTGCCGTTTATTTACTTTCCGGCTGTTTGAAACGTCGCGTTAAGAGGTGGAGGAAAAGCCAGAGTTTTTTAAATGGACTAACAGTGAGGTGGAGTTGTTGCTGCGAATAACACAAAAGTACAAAGTTGCAAAAGCAAGAGAGAATTAAAGAATTTGTAGGAAAGCTCTGTGGAGCATGTACAGACTGATATTAATCTTTAATAGGGCTGTAAAAACTGCTGCTGTATAATGCTCTCCACTATCTTTGTTTAATTGGTCACATGACTGCATCAGATGACTAACATGCATCATCCTTTTAGAAAGTCTCTGTTTTCACTGTTCACACTGTGACACAAACGCACCGTCTCCAAATGTTTCGTTTTCAAAATGTTTTCCTTGGAGAAAATGCCGTGTCAGTGTGGAGGCCAAAACGGAGAGAAAACAGTGCTTTTTCAAACGAAAACGCATTAGTGTGGACGCAGCTGAAATGGGTTTTAGTAGGATTTTATAACTATTGGGGTTTTTTGATAATTTAGATATGGTAGCGCTGAGGCAGAAATTGTTATTTTTTAAAGAAAGGATTAAAATGAACTGAATTCAGTTTAGAAGATAAATTGCTGGTGTTCATAAGAAGTTGTACACCAAACTTAAAGGGAAACTGTGGGAATAATAATAATAATGGGGAAAGATTAGTGAAGATTTTAGGAGTAGAAAATGTTGGATTTCTTTTGACTTTTAGAATAAGTTGTTATAATGTAGGCTTTAGAAACAGATATTAAGATATTAAATAGATTTATTTCTAGGGTAGAGGAGAGCTTTTTATGAGAATGCTAAAAGTGTCACTGACCCAAATGAATAGCATTGAAGATTATATACTTAGAAATGATTTCATACACATTGCATTCTGTGCCTTTAAAGGAGTTGTGGCTCAAAAAGTCGTCTCTTGAAGGTTACAAACTTTTGGTTAGCGTTATGATTAGCCAATCTACTGTGGGGATGACCTGAGTTATTGAAGGATTGCACACGCTTACAGACATATGGAGTTCTGAACACACATGACAGTATTGATTTGAGGCCAAGGGCCTGAAATTCCTTTAGCTTTTATCTGAATTTGAGTTGGCCCACTAACAAGTGACAGAAAAGAGGAACTGAATAGGAGTTTGCTTGTAACTAAACTGTGTGACATGTAAAATATTGAGATAACACATGCAGCCCCACATGAGTCTTATTATATAAAATGCAGTTACAGAATAACGAACGCTTGTTGAAGTGACCAAGATTTTTCTTTTTGCTTTAAACCAGGAGCAAAGGGGGGAAAGCTTATATATATTTTGGTTAAGTCTGATGAAATACAATTAGAATGTACCATTACATTAAGAGCAGCAAAATGAAATAAAATGCTATACCAAAACAGGTTATAACACAGGAAATGTGAGTTTAAAATGAAGTTAGTGTCAACACAGATGTTGTTTTAAAGGCAGCTTTTAGCTATGATGAAATTTGTTTAGGAGCGATTGATTAAATGCACACAATTAGTTGATTAAAATGGTTGTTTTTTCTTTGATCCTGTAGTAGAGTAAGTGTTTATGATGATTTTCTTGTTAGAGGTGACTTTAGGTCAGAGCTACGTGCAGCTGAGGCAGTACAGGACGTTGAATAGAGTGAACAACAGGAAACGTGTGAAACCAGCGCTTTAAGTCTGTTAAAATGCTGTAGTGTGAGATGAGTGAAGTTTAAGACCGTATATGAACAAAAGTTAGGAGTTCAAAACATAATTAGGTTCATGCTTTTGAATAAAGAGAAAATTGACGAACACAAGTGAGGGGAAGAGCATAGTAGGGAGATGGTTTTTATCCCTTACAGCTAAGGTGGATCTAGTCTTAGACTAGGATCTACTCCGTGAATTATTAGTTTCGGTCATGCTCTTATTTGTTTTGGTGACCTCTGGATGTTATCCAGAGGTCAAGAGAGGAATTGTTGGGAAGGAAGTATTATTTTTTGTTATTTTTATTATTTCCATTTATTATTTTATTTTTATTAATTCTATTTTTATTATTTTGTTATTGCTATTGCATCATAATCATATAACAAGCCTTTGCATTGATGCATTTATTGGTATTACCTTAAAGTTTGCATTAATTTCAGGCTAATTTTTATTTACTTAATTTACTTTATTACAGGTGCAGTTATAACCACTTTAAACTGTTAAACTGAGTTGGATTTATAATTTTAAATGTTTATATGCAGACGGCAGGGTGAAAGAAAAGGCCCCACGCAGAGTAACTCTGTGCCAAAATAAGACAGGAAGTTACATGTTTTTGAAGTTACATGCTTTGCAGGAAGTGAAACCAAAACCACAGTCTGAGTGAAAGCTAGTCTGAGGAGCAGTTTCGATGAGGCTATTATCTTTTATACTTTTATATCTTTTAATTAAGCTTTTAGTAGAGGTTCTTGATGAAAACATTTATTCAGTAGAGTACACATACATAGTTTCGGTTCGGTTATTACATACACGAGTGCGGCTTCTGTCTCTCGGTCTGGGGAGAGGCCAGGAGCTAGTCAGTGAGGTGAAATGGGGTACAATTGTGGTTAGCACATAGACACACATGTAACCACACACACACACACACTTGGTTTGAGAGGTTCACTTGTAGGTGAAAGTTCAAGCAGGTGTTGCTAGGGTTGCAGTTTTAGGTTGGGGTAGGTGACTGTTCGATGAAGAAGCAGGTGCACGAGGCGAGAGCTGAGCGGGCTTGCGGGGAAACCACCGGGGGAAAGATGGAAGCCAGTGTTCTTTTAATTGTGTCTTAAGTTGTTAAATAGAACATTTGTGGTTTTGAAGCTGATGTGCTGACGCAATGAGGGGGCGTTAAATCCTGATGTATAAAAACTGTATTCTGATGTTTGGAGATTGAGATTGTGGGGCTCTCGGCTTACAGAGTCAGCTCAATCTCCCACGCGTGTCTTTTCATTAAAAATCATCGTCTTCACCTTTTGGACCAGTGTGGTTACTTGCATTCCTCCTGTGTTTTCTTCCCTATATTTTTGAACCTTAACAGCCTAAACAAATGCTAGGTCACACCGGTATGACCGGCCATTCGAGCAAAAACAAAAGAAAATGTCTGCAACTCTGAAAATCTCCGTGTGGTCAACAACAGACACACATTATGCCCATATTGTTGGCTAAACCAATGAGAGAGAGGGCAGGACCTCTCTGATTGGCCGTGGTCCAGATATTCCTGCAGGCCTATGTGTGTACGTTTGAAAGTGCAGGAGGTGAGCAGCCTGATAGGAGTGGATGTAGCTGTGGGTAATGAGAAAAGATGAAAAGAACGATTGATAACTTTTTCGTTAAGGCCAGTGCTCTGACACGGAGCCATCAACCGCTCAGTGTCTAACAGTCGAAGAAGCTATTGAAGAATCTTGTTCTGTGTGTGATGCTGCTGTCCGCTCTGTTGTGTCTGAGATTGTATGTACAGCTTTGTATGTGCAGGTCCATGGAGGCAAGTTTTGCTCCCATAATCCTCTCAGCAGACTTTATGACTCTTTTCAGAGCCTTCCTCTCTGTCTGTGTGGTGTTTCCATACCAGACAGTGATGCCTGCGGTGAGGATGCTGTCTATCAGTCCTCTGTAGGCCTGGGTGAGAGGGTTGTGGTTCATGCCAGCTTTCCTGAGCAGCCTAATGAAATAAAGCCTTTGCTGGGCTTTTTTCACAGTTGCTGTAGTGTTGAGAGTCCAGCTCAGGACTGATGTAACCTGCAGTCCCAGGAATCTGTGGCTGTTTGCCGTCTCCACCTCCGTCCCTTTGACAGGGGAGGGGGGTTCTTCCTGAAGTCCAGTATTAATTCCTTGGTCTTGTCCGTGTTGAGGATGAGGTGAAGAAGCTTCTGTGATGAAAAGAAACTTAAAAAAGTCCAGACGCTGTTCTTTCCAAGCTCCTCAGACTACTGACGCTTGTTTCTCTCTTTTTAAAAATGAAATTTAGAGTGAATTTTGAATCAAATGTGTTTGTTTTCTGTCTCCCTCAGAGTGCAGACATGTCTGCTGCCAGCAATCTGCGATCTGAAGATCAGTTTCTGTGCTCCATCTGTCTGGGTGTGTTCACTGATCCAGTCTCTACACCATGTGGACACAACTTCTGCAAAACCTGCATCAGTCAGCACTGGGACATGAATGTCATATGTCAGTGTCCCTTGTGTAAAGAGACTTTCTACACTAGACCTCAGCTGAGGGTCAACACCTTCATCTCTGAGATGGTTGCTCAGTTCAGACGTGAAGCTCAGCAGAAAGCCAGCAGCAGCAGCTCAGAGCAACAAGCTGCCAAACCAGGAGAAGTTCCCTGTGACGTCTGCACTGGAACCAGACTGAAGGCCCTGAAGTCCTGCCTGGTGTGTCAGACCTCCTACTGTCAGACTCACCTGGAGCCTCATCTGACAGTGAAAGGCCTGAAAAGACATCAGCTGATTGATGCTGTGGAGAACCTGGAAGGCAGGATGTGCACGAAGCATCATAACCTTCTGGAGCTGTTCTGTAAGACCGACCAGACATGTGTCTGCACGCTCTGCTCTGTTTCAGACCACAAGAACCACGAGTTTGTTCCTCTGAGAGAAGAATATGAAGGAAAGAAGGCAGAGCTGGAGAAGACAGAGGCTGAGATTCAGCAGATGATCCAGAAGAGACGACTGAAGATTCAGGAGATCACAGAGTCGGTGAAGATGAGTAAAGATGCTGCAGACAGACAGAAAGCAGAAGGTGTTCAGGTCTTCACTGCTCTGAAGAAGTCTTTTGAAAGATGCCTGAAGGAGCTCATGAAGGAGATCGAAGACAAACAGGAAACTACAGAGAAACAGGCTGAAGGTCTCATCAAAGATCTGGAACAGGAAATCTCTGAGCTGATGGAGAGAAGCTCTGAGGTGGAGCAGCTCTCACGCTCTGAAGACCACCTCCACCTCCTCCAAAGCTTCTCCTCCCTGAAAGCTGCTCCACCCACCAAGGACTGGACAGAGGTCAGAGTTCATCCACCATCATATGAGGGGACTGTGGGGAGAGCTGTGGCTCAGCTGGATGAGACAGTCTGGAAACCCATGAAGAAGAAGCTGTTTGAGGCTGAGCTGCAGAGGGTGCAGCAGCATGAGGTGGATGTGACTCTGGATCCTGATACAGCTCATCCTAAACTCATCCTGTCTGATGATGGAAAACAAGTGTATGATAGTGATGTGAGGAAGAATCTTCCAGACAACCCAGAGAGATTTTCTTACTGTGCTAATGTTTTAGGAGAGCAGAGTTTCTCTTCAGGCAGATTTTACTTTGAGGTTCAGGTTAAAGGAAAGACTGAGTGGGATTTAGGAGTGGCCACAGAGTCGATCAACAGGAAGAGACAAATCAGACTGAGACCTCAGGATGGTTTCTGGACTGTGTGGCTGAGAAATGGAAATAAGTACAGTGCTTGTGCTTCCCCTCCAGTTGATCTTTGTCTTCATCCTGGTCCTGAGAAGGTGGGGGTGTTTGTGGATTATGAGGAGGGTCTGGTCTCCTTTTATGATGTAGGTGCTGCAGCTCTGATCTACTCCTTTACTGGCTGCTCCTTCACTCACAAACTCCACCCATTCTTCTGTCCCTGTATCAATGATGGTGGTAAAAACTCTGCACCTCTGATCATCTGTCCTGTCAATCAAACTGAGTCGATCAACGACTGATTTTATTTGATGAATGATTGATTTTTCTTGAAGGGACCAAATGAACATATTGAGTGTAAATCCTCTACAGTCTCCATGTTTCTATAGAATCTGATCATCAGGACTCTGATTCACACTTTGATTCTCATGGAGTTTGATTTGAACAGAAGAAAAGTTGAATCAGGAAATGTTCCCACTGATGGAGACTCGAGCTGAAGAGCAAATATCAGAGAATAAATGTCCAACAGCTTCATTTACAATAAAGTTTGTTCAATGCTTTGAGTGAATCCAGACTCATGTGTGGCTGTTATACGGAGCATCAGAGTCCAGCTGAGTTATGTTGGATACAAACTGCTTATTTTGGCTCTGTGAGGATTTTTGTTCACTGAAAACTGATAAGACGGATAATATTCAAAGAACTCTGTAGAGATTCATGCATCCATGTTCTCCACCTGCAGGTGTGGAGGAGAAAGGTGGAGCACAGACTGCTGCATCCTTCCAGTCACATCATTTTGATGATTATATTTCCATGTTGTGATGATTTGGGTTAAAGAGAAACAGAGTTGAACGGCTGCAGTCACAGCATGAAGAAGATGCTGAAGCTGAGCTGTCAGTGAACATGTTTCACTGTGATTTGATTTGAAGAATATAAAGTGTGTGTGGCTGCTGACAGCTGCAGTCTCTGTTAGTCTGCATGTTCAACACACACACAACTTTCCCCCTGAGGCAACGATCCAGCAACAACACAACAGCTGCAGACACACAAACACACACACACACACACACACACACACAATTGTGCTATCCCTTTCAGTCTGAACTCTCAAACACACAAACACACAAACAAACTCTATCAATGTCGTTCTGTTAAAGAACACTTTACTGTTTAAGGGAGAATTCCTCCTTCCTCAGTAACAATGATTTGAGGTCACTACCAGTGTCTACAGTGGTTTTAGCTCAATATACAATATACTGAAACATACCTGTGTTTTTCTTTATGCTGTACAAACTTTTTTAAAAGAGCTTTGATCACAACATCTTTGCAATTTTCCCCCAATCAGTTATTCCGATTATTTTATCTGGTTTGACTAACAAAGGGTTAAAATTTCACTTAATCTGACCTTTGACCTATTTATTCCATTATCTCATATTTTTTTCATTTCATTACATAATTTCCTGATTCATCTTAATCCTTAATCTTAACCTTTGACCTATTTCCTTGTTAGCCTTGATAAACCTTGAAATTTCTTTCACCTTTAAACTTCAGGTTTAAATTAAACCTTTGTTAAAAACCTTCTTACTAACTTGTAATTCCAACTTTATGTATTAAACATGTATCTTATCATATAAACACTCGATCAGTGTGACTGAGAACTGTAACCACTCACCGCTCACATTTTAATTTGGTTTCTGCCCAATTTTGCAGCTTTTGATATAACAGGCTCTGCTTTTATTTTGAAGGCCTTCTGTGAGGGTGAATCAGTTTCCTCCACTTCTGGCGTCTGACAGCAGCTCCGTCAGGAGCCTCTCCAATCCTCCTTTTCTCCTTTCCAACCCAAAAATCACGTCGGGTCACCGATTTGTTGTGTTCAGATTGTTTCAGGAGGAATTCAGGAGAAAAAGATTTAAAAAGATTTCCTTCATCAGTTGAAATGACAAGTTTACAGGATCCCAGTGTGACAACAGTCTGCCTCACACCAAGGATCAGCCTGAAACAGTCGTACAGCTTATATACTGTGACAATAAGATTATTCTGGCTCTCTTCTCCCAACATGAACGTGGCAGTCTGCTGCCAATCCTCCCATTCAGTCCCTTTGACCTCATACACTGTAAAACCTCATTAGTTCCCAGAACTTAAAAAAACTAAGTAAAGTTTATTGAAGATGACTCTGTTAGGACAACTTGTTCATTTCAAGTACACAGCTGGACACAACATCCTGGACACTGTTCTGCTGAACAACAAACAATTATGTTTCCATCATTGTTATAATCTTACAATGAAACAAAGTCGTAGATTTAATTATTCTGAAACTAAGTTTAGACTTTCCACAACTTTGTTTTGTACTTACATCACTGATATAATCAATAGAAATGTATTTATTGTTCAGTCTCCAGATCAAACAACACATTTGTTTTACAACACAGGAGCTGGAATGTTGTAATATTTTAAGGATGCTTGTTATAAGTGCAGAAGAAAGTCTTTAACTTAGTGGCAGCGGATGTGGGTTGGAGATGCAATGACCTTTGACCTGCAGGTGACCATCTTCAAGATTCAAAGATTTAAGATTCAAAGTGTTTATTGTCATGTGTCACAAGAGAAAAGGCATTTCTCTGTGCAATGAAATTCTTTGCTGTCCACCCACAGATGCTGATTAATATATACAATAGAAATAGAAAATATATAAATACTTCTGTGATGGAGGACTCATCTCTCCTGGTGTCCTGCAAGCAAACAATCAGATTCTTTTGAACAACAACTTATTTTCTTTATTAAAACATGTTTTTTCTTACATTCAGTTTTCCCCTGGTCAGTCTGGATAGCTCTGACCTCCACCCCACACACAATAATGTCATGAAAGCATATTTTTAAACAGGGCTCTGCAAACATGGCCAATAACTTTTCATTCTGATGATCTGCAGAATAATTTGGGCACAAAACTAATTTCACTGTTCAAAAACTTGCAGACTTCACTATATACAGTGCAGACAGTGTGGACCCTCTAAACTAAGCCTGTGGGATGTGATCTTTGAATAAATGCAGACCAAACTGTTGTTGATTGTTTACTTATACACAGCATGTCTTGTAGAGCAGACCTTCCCAAAGTGTGGGGCCCGCCCCCTGGGGGGGCGCAGAGCCATTGCAGGGGGGGCGCGGCATGAAAGAGGGGGGGAAACAAAAAGCTTGGACACTGCTAGCACGGGGCGGCCACAGAAACGCAAAGCAGGAGATGAAGCATCGCTGAATATGTTTCCAAACCAACTTCATTCTAAGCCAAAGACTAGAAAATATGGTGAAGCATATCTTCCCTTTGGCTTCACCTGCACAAGTGCTGAGGTAGGTCTCCCCTGCAGAATTGGTTTTCCCTGTGTCGGGAGCAGCGCTGGGCTCTCCAAATCACAGACAAACAGTATCCCACAGCTGTTTATGTTTTTGAACCCATTTTGCACAGAGAGGCATTTTTTGAAAAATGTATTGATAGCAATGTTGAATATTATTACACAGGAAAAAAAAAAAACAACTACACGTAAAATAATTACACCGTGACGCCTCTGACTTTCTAAATGGAGGGACAGTAACTGCGTGTGTGTATGTAAGTGTGTAAAACCTGCAGATAGTCAGATTAACAGTATTTCGTCTCTGTCTGCCATTCTGCAATTCATCTCATGTAAACAATAACGTGGCGCACAGCGTGACGTGAAAAAAGGCACATACCTTTGACGTTGCGTGATGAACTCTGTATTCCTCGTCCACGTGTAAACGCAAAAAAGGAGTTTTAAAAAAATCTCCGTTTTAGGTAATTTGAAACGCCGTTTACGTGTAGACGAAACAGCTGCGTTTTCAAAAATACCCGTGTAGGTGTGGACGTAGCGTAAAAGAGTTAGTAGTTTATTTTATTACTACCTGTATTTTATTGCAGATTACTTGTATTTGCTTAATTTTTTTCTAAATGTTTGAGGTGTGAAATAAACCGCAATGGAGCAAAATATGGGTGTGTGTGGTTGGAGGATGTGCGTGCGCGCGCGTGCGGGGGGGGCCGCGAACATTTTTCTTGTAAACAAAGGGGTGCCCGGCAAAAAAAGTTTGGGAACCACTGTTGTAGAGTTTACTGGAGTCAACAACAACAGCACAGAGCAGTCACATCTCAGGTCTAATAACAGAAGACAGGAAAAGATCAGGAAAGAAAGAAACATGTTCTCAGCGAGGACATGTAAACACAGACACCTCTGTGACATACCTCAGCTCCCCTTTGACCTCAGAGTTTGGTGTCCTCCTCCTGCTGAGACGTGGAAGCATGTCTGCCATGGCTCCCACCAAGGTTGCTGCAGAGGAGGGGTCCATTACCTCCTCTGTATTTTTATTAGTTTAGTTTTTAGAGTATAAGTGAAGCCATTTTGCTTTTAGTTGGTGTTGTGCTGCGTTAACATGTGTCTTCTTTCATAAAGTTTTCCAGTCCATGGATACATTTTATTCCAGTCTCGCGTCGTATTATTGGAAGGGACATATGACCGCCGGCCAAAACTGACACACGTGTAAAATACAGGATTATAACATCAGATCAGGGATCATGTTGTTCAGGTCATGATGCTGTGTGTGTCGCCATGGGAACAATAATCATAGATTATGTGGAAAAACAGAAAGTTTCTCCTGTAGAGGAGGAGGAGGAGGGTGGAGCTGCTGTTGATGCAGCATTCACTGAGACCTGTGATGTGTTTACTGACCTTTAACATTGAGAGTCACCCCTTTCTGCAGCAGGACGTATCCATCCTTACTGCTGACGGTGCAGGTGTAGACTCCACTGTCAGTGAGGTGGAGGTCTTTCAGGGTCAGACTGAAGTGGTCTCTGTGCGACCTCTGTAACCCTGGTCCTGTTTATCTGGCTGATTGTTTCCACTCTCATACACATGGACCTTCATGGGTTTGGGTTCAGTGAGTGTCCATTCCACTGTGACGTCCTGAGGAAGGCCAGGTGTGGTTTTAAAGGGCCACAGGACAGACTCCTCCCCCTCTGTCACCTCCACCATCCCCACCTGGTACCCTGAGAGGAGAACATGCAGCTAAACATGTCACTCCTGGTCCGACTGGGGAGGTACCAGAGAAAAGCAAAGTTACTGGTTCAATATTGATTTTAGTGACCTCTGATTGACGTGACCAGGTGTCATTACTGCAGTACCCACAGTACAACTGTAGTACACACAATACTGCGTCTCCCCCATTATCACTGCACACTTCTTCAGCTGGTGATGAGCGCCCCCTGGTGTCACAGTGTTGATGACATCGTCCAAAGTGAAAAATAAACAGTGTCTGTTGATAAAAATCGTTTGTTCATTCTCATGTTTGCATCATGTTTCTGTAAAATCATCAGCTGTTTTTATAAGAACAGAAACAGGTTAACACAAAGTTTCCTCAGACTGAGCGTGTGACTCTGTGTGAACATCAGAGGACCTGTGACCAAGACTAAACACTGTTTGACTTCTGTCCATGGACGCAGGATTGTCTGATGTCCTATAAACACATCACGACTGCAGAGGCTGAAGCAGCGCTCACACTGGTACACAGGTGTTCAGTGACATCACACAGGTGGGCTGTGACCTGAGCCATTACCTGCTGACAGCCCTTCACAGCTTCGTATAACTGAACGTCTGAAGCTGTGTTTCATTAACAGCTAATAACACCGTGAGTCCTCAAAGGCTTCACACACATCACTGCACACATTTATACATCCTAGTTGAAGCTTGTGGATCATGCACGTTAATGATGCTTCAGCCTCAGAGGGTCATAACAGAGGGTCAAGGTGACAGGTGGAGGATTTAGATTTAAACAGCAGATGCAACAGAAAACAAAGTTATCATAGAAATCTACTGGTATGCTATTCCTAAGCACAGGCCCTGCACACAACATAAAGTATTGAAGCTCTGTTGCTTTCCATCTATCAGTTTCTGATTACTCTGATTACTCCCTTGGCCTGCGGTTAAACTGGATTGGTGTGTAAGTTCCCAGTTCTTTCAACTTTACTGAAAGTTCCCCGACAGTCTGCCTGGACAGCCGAGCTGCAGGTACTTTGGCCTTCATCCACATGTTCATGAGTTTTCCTGTAACTCCAAGACAACATAAATGCATATAATCCAAGTTACACATTGTAATCATCTGACTATACCAGCTACAGGAGACAATGTTTGATGTTGTATGTCTTCCATTTTCTAATAATTGCTCCCACAGTTGATTTCTTCACACCAAGCTGCTTACCTATTACAGATTCAGTCTTCCCAGCCTATGATGAAAATTACAGGCCTCTCTCATCTTTTAAATGGGAGAACCTGCACAATTGTTGGCTGACTAATACTTTTTGCCTCATTGTACATCTCTATCTTTCACCACACTGACCTGCAGTAAATCCTTTCCAGCTATAGCTGTCTTTCCAGCCAATTCTCTACATTGCATGCCTAATAGCAATGCAGGGAATTGGCTACAGTGTTGGCTTGATCTGGTTGTGGAAATTTCTTCCTTAGTGTCCTTTCCTATAAAATCCCTGGATGTTTGACAAGGCTAAGTTACCTCAAAACATGGCCTGTGCCTAAGAAAGCTCAGGATTTTTCCCCATTTTGAAAGATGGGAAGGAAATCCTGTACTTCCTGAAATATAGACAGAGCAGAGCTCTGATAGGAGGTTCCTTTGGTTAATGAAGATCTCAGAATCCTGAAAAAGTGGATTTTGTCCATCTGGACGTAACATTTTCAGTGGAAGAAACATTTTGTCATTTCATCAGAGTGAAGAAATGTTCCTCCCACTGAAAACGCTCCAGATGAACAGAATCCACTTTTTGGGATTTACTCACCTGGATGATTGAGCATCAAGCATCAAGACAAGAGCTCAGAATGTTTCTTCAGCTCACAGCGTTTAAAGGCATCCTTTACTCACCTGAGGAGATTTGGTCCAGGTGTATCTGAGGTGTTAGAACAGCTGTGTTAAAGGAGCAGAAATACAGAAAAGACCCACGAGAAGCAGAGACCTCAGTCTGACCCTTAAAACAGAAAAAAAACCAAAGGAAAAAAACAAAGATGATGTTCCTCAGGACGTCAAAGTGGAGTGGAAACACCGAAATACGACGGTCCATGTGTATCAGAGCAATGAACACCAGCATCTCTTACAGGACCAGGATCACAGAGACCACACAGAGATGAATGAAGATCCTCTGAGAACTAAAGACTTCAATCTGACCCTGAAAGACCTCCACCTCACTGACAGTGGAGTCTACACCTGCACCGGCTACAACAAGGATGGACACATGCTGCTACAGAAATCAGTGACTCTCAGTGTCAGAGGTGAGTGTTACAGCTGTTTGTCCACAGTGACTGAAAACAGGAATGAAGTTCAGGGAACTCACAGTAGAAGAAACAAAATAAAACAGGAAATGACCCAACAACACTGACTGTAGATGATAGAGGATCACCATCACTGACATCTGTCTGTCTCATGTTCTCCTTTCAGTTCCTGAGGTTCAGATGGTGGAGGAGAGAGAGTGAGGAGTCTGACATGCTGCCACTTATAACCAAATCTGACATTTATCAGGACGTCATGATTGGAGACTCACTGAACCTGAACAGATGAAGGTCCACATGAATGAGAGTGGAAAACATCAGCGAGATAAACAGGACCAGGTTTACAGAGGTCGCACAGAGATGGGGAGAGGTCTGTCCTGCTGCTTTGTCCAGAACAAGTTACTTAAAAAGGAGTGAAGAGCTGCAGAGTAGCCCAACAACATCATTATATTTAATCAAGACTTTGAAAAAAACATTTTACCAAAATGGTAAAAAACTGTTAACATAACTGGCTGCAGCTCTGATCACTGATTGGTTCACACAGTCCTCATTTCAATATTTTCTATATTTTAGAAAAAAAATGTCCAGAGTCACATGATGTGTTCAAGTGTCTGATGTAAAAAAAAGGGTTAATGGGGACTCGGATATAAGACTCACTCTGTTTGTCTGCTGCTCAGACAAAAATGACACTTCCACACCTGGACAACCCAATGAATCCAATGTGGCTGAATTCAAACAATTCTGCAAAATAATCACGACCAAAACTTCTCCACAGTGATGTGAAAGACTCATTTACAGCTCCTGCATATCTTCATTTGTGGAAATGTCACAGAGCTACATGTTAGTTTGATGTTAACTGGTTTTACCTTTAGATGGCGCTGTTTATATTAGTTCCTGTGAAAGCTGAAACAGTGACAGACTTGGTTAAATGAAGGTTTATTTGGCTTCATGAACAAACATGATCAGATTATAGAGCTCATATGGAGTCATGACACAAACATGGTTTTACCTGCTTTTAGTGACAGGCTTTGTAATTCAAGCTGAGGATACAATGATGTGATACAAAGATTTACAGCACATGAAGCAGAAACATTCAAATCATCACCATATCATATGCTACAGTTTAATAATGAACCAATCCAGCAACAATGATGGAAGAAACCAAGATGCTCCTGACTCTGGTAAAGGAGAGGAAATGAAACACAGACTGCTCTCTGCAAATATCTAACCTGCAGGTCTGTTGGTCATTTTTCTCCCATTTCAAATCCAGAGACTGTAAACACTGAGCAGAAACACAGAGTTCACCCCAGAAAATCTACATGTGCAGCTAAGAAGTGACTTTAGGTTTAAACCTCAGTGTTTTATACAAATAAAATTAAATGTCTCATTTTCCCTCGGACTGACCCACTCGTGCTGCCCTCCTGTGGTCATGGCTGCAGACATGTCACAGTCTTCAGTCCTTCCCCCTGAAGCCCACCTCTCATAGCACACTACATAATCAGTGACCCAAAGCCACAAACGTGCAGTGCAGGAGTAGCGCAGTCCCAGCCAGACGAAAGGACTCGAGGCGTTTTTGGCTCTTTCCTGGACCCATCGCTGCTCTTTAGGGTTGCTGATTGAAACCAGGTCATGGTGTTTCTGTCTGCAGTAATTCAAGGCTTCCTCCCAGGTTTTGTTTTCTCTGATCAGAATCAGTTTATCTGCCATAAAATCAGAGAAAACATGAAATCAGTTAAATCTGGATGTTTTGTCCAGTTTCACTGGAAGAACAAAAGAAAACATTTCAGTGATTCTTCAGATGAATCAGCCGCTCTACAGAGAAATCTCTGTTCCAACCATCAGCTAAACATCTTCACCTCTGACAGAAGTTCAACATACATGCAGAAATAAGTGCCTGAAGAAACATACTGACCTAAATCCTCTCAGTGACTCCAGCCGTTCATCTATTGGACAAACAGCTGAGATAAATCTGTGTAAACTCACCATCATAGCAGAAGAAAGGCTTTCTTTGGTCACATCCAGCAGAGCTCCATCTTCCTGATCTCTCTAACAGAGTCGTAGCACATCTCCTGTTGTTTAGTCCATCATTAAATGAGTCCATGTCCCAGTATCTGAAAGAGAAGTTACTCCCATCTGACCACCTCCAGCTGTCTCTGAACAGGCCGATCCACGAGGCTTTAGACTTCTGCAGCTTCTTAAACTCTTCACTGTATATCTGATCGAGTCCACTGGCCAGGTCGGTGTGATGCTGTCTGCAGTAGCTCTGAGCCTGAGTCCAGGTCACAGACGTCTCATTCAAATGAAAGGTTTTATTGTCTTTCATCGTTTCTGTCAAATCAACAGAAAAACACAAAAACATCTTCACCATGCACCATTTACCAAGAACATATGATATAACACAGATTATAAACTAGATTATAACATTATTAAATATTGTATTATCATATTACTGTCCACTTATTCTCACCGTCATAGCAGATGAACGGAAATGTTTGAGTACATGGACGATCGTCCCACTTGTCTCCTGTCCTCACACAGTTCTCAGGGTATTTCCCATCATTTGGCTCTCTATCTCTCCAACAGGTATTATTTTCAGTGTATTCCTCCCCCGGCAGAGACCAGTGCCACCTCCTGTTGTCTCTTCCTGGCTCGCTGTACAGTCCAATCCAGGCTTCTGTTTGACTCTGTGCAGAGTCTTGAAGTCTTCTCATGTCTGTCAGGTCAAACACTTTGGCCAGGTCTGTGTAGTTCTCTCTGCAGTATGCCCGTGCTTCATCCCAGCTCATCTGTTCTTTAATAAAGTGGTACTCATACAGCTGACATGTGATGAAGACACACTGACCTAAAACAGAAGAAATACTGTTGAATATCTGCTGATACAAGCAGGAAACTCATGTTCCCATCAAACTGTCCAGTTTACAGGTGAATCCTTGATTTTCTCAGTCAGAGTTCATTTGTTTAATGAGTCCTGATCAAACTAAAGGATTTTAGGTGGAAACAATCAGGAGCCCTGGTAAAATGATCACTCACCCATCAGAAGAAGCAGAAACAGACTCCACTGCATCGTCGCTCTGTCACATGAAAATGACTTTTCTTTCATTTGGAGGAAACAATGAATCCAGCAGCTCTTCACTGTTTGATGGACACACAGCACTTTATATTAAACACAGATATCTAGTTTATCACACACTGCTGTAAGAAATATGTGATTATTCTTAGTAAATAATCATCTGTTAAAATTTGTCCATGAAGACAAAGCAACAGTTCAAATGTGGTCCACACAGCACCTCTGTACACAGACATGAAATGAGCCTGCAGGTTTGAATCTGGTTCTTCTCTGGTGTTCATGCAGACAGCTCTGCAGTAAATAACCATCTGTACTAACACACACTCTGTACTCAGTATTTGAATATGAACAAATAGAGTTTTTCCCACAGACTCAAAGACACAGTGTACATATCAGTTACATAGGGACTCATTTACATTAAGCTATGGAAAAATAACAGAAACATCAAACACTGGACTGTCCAAGAAGCAGAACGAGGAAGTTTCATTCTAATATCTACATATGACTTCCTTGTTTGTTAGGTGGTGCAGGTGCAGGGGAGGGCTGTGACAGCAGAGGTACACATGGACATACATATATCTATATATATATACAGTGGGGCAAAAAAGTATTTAGTCAGCCACCGATTGTGCAAGTGCCCCCACCTAAAATGATGACAGAGGCCAGTAATTTGCACCAGAGGTACACGTCAACTGTGAGAGACAGAATGTGAAAAAAAAAATCCATGAATACACATGGTAGGATTTGTAAAGAATTTATTTGTAAATCAGGGTGGCAAATAAGTATTTGGTCAATAACAAAAATACAACTCAATACTTTGTAACATAACCTTTGTTGGCAATAACAGAGGCCAAACGTTTACTATAGGTCTTTACCAGGTTTGCACACACAGTAGCTGGTATTTTGGCCCATTCCTCCATGCAGATCTTCTCGAGAGCAGTGATGTTTTGGGGCTGTCGCCGAGCAACACGGACTTTCAACTCCCGCCACAGATTTTCTATGGGGTTGAGGTCTGGAGACTGGCTAGGCCACTCCAGGACTTTCAAATGCTTCTTACGGAGCCACTCCTTTGTTGCCCGGGCGGTGTGTTTTGGATCATTGTCATGTTGGAAGACCCAGCCGCGTTTCATCTTCAAAGTTCTCACTGATGGAAGGAGGTTTTGGCTCAAAATCTCACGATACATGGCCCCATTCATCCTGTCCTTAACACGGATCAGTCGTCCTGTCCCCTTGGCAGAAAAACAGCCCCATAGCATGATGTTTCCACCCCCATGCTTCACAGTAGGTATGGTGTTCTTGGGATGCAACTCAGTATTCTTCGTCCTCCAAACACGACGAGTTGAGTTTATACCAAAAAGTTCTACTTTGGTTTCATCTGAGCACATGACATTCTCCCAATCCTCTGCTGTATCATCCATGTGCTCTCTGGCAAACTTCAGACGGGCCTGGACATGCACTGGCTTCAGCAGCGGAACACGTCTGGCACTGCGGGATCTGATTCCCTGCCGTTTTAGTGTGTTACTGATGGTGACCTTTGTTACTTTGGTCCCAGCTCTCTGCAGGTCATTCACCAGGTCCCCCCGTGTGGTTCTGGGATCTTTGCTCACCGTTCTCATGATCATTTTGACCCCACGGGATGAGATCTTGCGTGGAGCCCCAGATCGTGGGAGATTATCAGTGGTCTTGTATGTCTTCCATTTTCTGATGATTGCTCCCACAGTTGATTTTTTCACACCAAGCTGCTTGCCTATTGTAGATTCACTCTTCCCAGCCTGGTGCAGGTCTACAATACTTTTCCTGGTGTCGTTCGAGAGCTCTTTGGTCTTGGCCATGGCGGAGTTTGGAGTCTGACTGTTTGAGGCTGTGGACAGGTGTCTTTTATACAGATGATGAGTTCAAACAGGTGCCATTCATACAGGTAACGAGTGGGGGACAGAAAAGCGTCTTACAGAAGACGTTACAGGTCTGTGGGAGCCAGAGATTTTCCATGTTTGAGGTGACCAAATACTTATTTGCCACCCTGATTTACGGATAAATTCTTTACAAATCCTACCATGTGTATTCATGGATTTTTTTTTCACATTCTGTCTCTCACAGTTGACGTGTACCTCTGGTGCAAATTACTGGCCTCTGTCATCATTTTAGGTGGGGGCACTTGCACAATCGGTGGCTGACTAAATACTTTTTTGCCCCACTGTATATATATATATATATATATATATCTATATATATATAGATATAGATATACCTGTTTGATGGACACAAACGTTGTCCATGAAGACAAAGCAACAGTTCAAATGTGGTCCACACAGCACCTCTGTACACAGACATGAAATGAGCCTGCAGGTTTGAATCTGGTTCTTCTCTGGTGTTCATGCAGACAGCTCTGCAGTAAATAATCATCTGTACTAACACACACTCTGTACTCAGCATTTGAATATGAACAAATACAATTTTTCCCACTGACTCAAAGACACAGTGTAGATATCAGTTACATAGGGAGTCATTTACATTAAGCTATGGAAAGAAGAAACACTGGACTGTCCAACAAGCAGAAAGAGGAAGCTTCTAATATCCAAATATGACAGCAGAGGTGCACATGGACAGAAACATGAATATGAGTCTGTTGATTTTTGAAAATATAATCATAACGCTGCCTGTATGGATGAATATCGCTGGATCGCTCTGATGCTGACATGATCTTAAAAACCTGCCAAAGACTTTTGTGTGCACTGATGCAGCAGTCACATGTTCAAGCTGAATAATTACGCACACCCCACTTTTCAGTTATTTATTTGTAAAACATGTTTGGTGTCATGTATGATTTTCGTTCCACTTCTCATGTGTTCACCACTTTGTGTTGGTCTTTCACCTGGAATTCCAATAACATTGATTCATGTTTGTGGCTGTAATGTGACAAAATGTGGGAAAGTTCAAGGGGGCAGAATACTTTTGCAAGCCACTGTAGCTCTTTTCATTTTTAGTATTTTGCTGGCCAGACTATATACAGACATTTAGAAAGAAACAAAACAGACAGTTTTTTGAGCTTTATACTTTAGTGGAAACTGATATTCAACATGAACAAACATCAACTTTAAATATGTATAAAAAGGTTTTTTAGCGTGGGCCACACTGGAGTTTTTAAATCTCCTGGTCTTTTTTTGTGCGTTGCCACTTCTCCATTCCTGCCTCTCTGCTCCGTGCATCATCATCATCATCAATCATCATTTCTTATCTGTGATTGGACTGCAGTTGCTCGTGCTTTCTAATGATGCACAGTAAAGTTTCGTAAAGCTCGTCTTTGAAATCTCTCTCAGTGACAAACACTGAAGGTAAAACCTAAGCAGAGTTGACTTTTCTGTGTTCAGACAGCAGTAACCTGTGAATGCTTTGTGCTTCCGTAATACACCAAATATCCCGTAAAGAACAGCTTCTCATCTTTTCAAACCATTCACATTTTCTTACTAGCACAAACAACGACGGAGTCACAGTCATTTAAAGAGCGCTTGTGTCAGCGGGCCCATAGTCAAAAAGTAAACTGTAAAGCAGATGTGAGTCCTGAAGGATGACATGCTCCAATCCAGAAATCTCTATGACAGCGGTCCCCAACCTTTTTTGTGCCACGGACCGGTTTATGCCTGACAATGTTTTTACGGACCGGCCTTTAAGGTGTCGCAAATAAATACCACAAAAAAAAAATTAGTACCGGTACCGAAAAAGGAAGATTTATTCATAACGTGCGTTTAAAGACCCACGAAAACCGAGTTAACGACAAAAACGATAACAAAATAACACTAAAACCCAATAAAAACCCTGAAAACCAAACATTTTACACCCGAACCTCAACTCTCACAGCCCGGTACGACTCGGGGTTGGGGGACCACTGCTCTATAAGATATTAAGCACAGGTGGTAAACTGCAGTCAGACCCTGAATACATTTTCTTCTTTTGGCACAGATATTGTTTCAGTTATTCTTTGGTGAGCTGACATATTGGCTACATCGTCATCAGTCTGCTAAACACAGGAAGCAGCTGACTTCAAAACATCAGAGAAAACCAGGACCAGGAACAGCCTCAGTTTGTGGGAACCAGGATACGACCTGGAGAAAGAAGAAGAGATGAGGACACAGTCACCAACAAACTCTGAAAGCACTTCAGGGAAGCTGATTTTAAACTGAGCAATACTGATGATCCGGAAAAGTTTCATGTTGTAGGGATCGGACAAGGACCAAGAGTTCTCTGAAACCAGTAGAAAACCTGCGTTTGAATGCAGCAAAAACTAACACTTGTCTGAAAATGTTTTGTTCTTGTAATTTGTAAAACTGGCCTTAACCTGCCCAAAAGTGTACATTTTAAAACATCAATATATTAAAAAAATACTGATGTAAACCAGATACAAACCAGTTTTAGACCCATCGTATGTGGTTTGAGATTTATGACATCTCTGAATGGTTTCAGTCTGGTCTGAACTGGTTTCTGGTGTGAACTGGTTTCTGGTCTGAACTGGTTTCTGGTCTGAACTGGTTTCTGGTATGAAATGGTCTGTGAGTGAGAGTGGTTCTCTGACCTCGAGCTCTCTGTCTGTAGTAGATGAACCCAGCCAGAGACAAGATCAGACAGAGGATCAGTCCTGAGGCGCCGATGGCCAGCTTGTCCCTCTCTGTCTTAGGCATGAATGAGGATGAGGAGGGATCTGAGTCACACAGGTGAGAGTCAGACAGGTGGACAGACAGGTATGTACAGGTGTGTAGATACGAGCAGACAGGTATTTACCCCAGTTAGTAATCAGAGGTTTCTCCAGGCTGGCGTGCTCCACCACACAGGAGATCTTCTCTCCAGACCTTCAACACAAACTTTATTGACTCTCAGATCTGGACTTTAAATGTTTAAACTTTAGCACTATTATTATTATGATGCTCACCTGGGTGTGTACTCCAGGTAGCAGTGGGTCTGGTAGTACCAATCACCATCCTCCATCTCCTCAGTGGAAGTGACATCAGAGGTGACTTCCTGTCCGTCTCTGTGCCAGCTCACTTTGATCTTACTGGGAAAGAAGTCATAGACACTGCAGACCAACATGGCAGGATGGTGACTGGAGAGAGGCGTCGTGGAGTGAAGTTTGACAGTGGGCCGAGCTGCAAGACATTATTAGTTTGTATTACTATCATTAATGTTCTCTGTATAATTTGAATGTATTTATTTAAAAGGCACAGTGCTTATTAATAGTGCGGGTGGAGTGCTGCTGACTTCGACTGAGGACATTGTCAGGCAGTGGACAAACAGATTGGACGGCTGAGTGTAAAAGTACGTCGATCTACTTCCCCACCCTCACCTGTGGTCACGAGCTGTGGGTAGTGACCGAAAGAATGAGATCTCAATAAGATCCCACCAGGAGGAGGCCCAAAGGCAGACCCAGGACACACTGGAGAGATTATATCTCTCGGCTGGCCTGGGAACACCTTGGTGCTCCCCTGGAAAAGCTGGATTAGGTGGCCTAGGAGAGGGAGGTCTGGGCTTTTCCATCACCAGTGTGTGAATGTGTGCGTGAATGGGTGAATGACTGGATATGTAAAGCGCTTTGGGGTCCTTAGGGACTAGTAAAGGCGCTATATAAATACAGGCCATTTACCATTTTCTGTTTAGACTGCTGCCCCTGTGATCCATACCAACTGGTTGCAGCAGGTCAGACAGATACTGAGGTACCCAGGCATTGAGTGATTGGTAAGTGAGAAAAAGGATCTTGTAAGTCACGTCTCCAGGGCTTTAGTGGAAATCCCAAACAGGATCACACTGCAGTAACCAAGCTTGGGGGTGGCAGAGGTGTGGATGAGGGTCTCTTCTACAGAGTCAGTGACTCATGGATCTGAAGGTCTTTAGGTGAACGAAATCTGCTATGGTGACAGTACAGAATGAAAGCTGCTGTTGGTTGTTGTAGTCAAAGTTATATATATTTGATAGATGCGTTTATTTGATTTACAATATGTTTAGATTTAAAATTTCTAACAAAATTAAAGTCAAAACTCTGAGCGTCTGATTAATGAAAGTTTTACATTATCATTCTGGGTGGTGGTTGCTAGGCGACAGGACCTGAACTGGAAGAGCTGATAGTGTAAATCTGTGGGCTGCAAACAACAGTGGAGGAGCTTGTGATCGAGGCAGTGAGCAAGGCCCCGATGGACGGTCACTTTGATCAGACTGTACCATCCAGGGCCTGCAGGGGGCGCTTTGCCTGTTTGATTAATCATATTTGTAACCAGTCACACACAGATGGGTCAGAGAAGAGCTGCAGCCTGATGGAGGAAACTTCTCACACGTTTCTTTCTCTGAGGTTGCACCATCTCACTCTGGAGAGGAAGTTACTGTTGTAAACAGCCTGCTCATGTGGTTCACCATTCATGCTGTGTTTAGGTGCACTGGTAGATCACATTGTACATCTATAACCCAAAAGCAGAACACACAGGATGACTTCGCACTATCAGACAGCTTCCCCTGCACAGGAGTCTTGAGCTGGTTCTCCTCATGTTTGTCTTTGTTTCTGATGTTACACAGTCACAGGTTGTGTGTGTTTATATTTCACTGATCAGTCAGGTCAGTCTGTCAGCACAGCAGCTGTTTCATGAATTCATCAGCTCTGCCTGATCTGCTGTTTGAGCACTTTCACTCACTTTACTGCAGAGATGCTGTAGAGAGTGAAACACGTCACACGCACAGATTAAATAACAGCATATATGTGTGTTATGATGATAACTTTATAATTGTTGCCTCATATTGAAAAACTCCACTGTAGCACTGAGTCATAGATCTGAGCTGTAAATGTTTGCAGGTGTGAAGCAGACAGCTTTAAACAAACATCAGTGTTTCATATTTATCATATTTAAAATAAATGAATAAGAAGAAAAGAAGGAAATAATGAACTTGTTAGGCTCCTTAATACTATTAAAATATTCATATGGAAATATTAAAAAACAACTGTGGATGAATTGTCAGCTCAAAGAGTATAAAAAAATAATATCACAATCAGTGTGTTATGAGGAACAGCTGCAGTTTGCCTGTGTCACCAGCAGGGGGCGTCGCAGGTTAGATTCGTTCTCTGGCGTTTTATGTTCCGTGATCGATGATTTATTAAAGTTATTAATCATCAAAATTAGCTGCAGCTGTGAGTCCATCATAAATGATTCAGAGTGAGGTCAACAGGAACACCTGATGACGTCACACAGACCACCGCACGCTCACCTGATTTAGACATAAGGTTGTGGTATCTAACATCAATGTTTGGTTTGCAGTACGTCCCCTTCAGAGCCCTCATAGTAGCCAGCCTTGCAGGAATATTGTTCCAGGTCTCTGCGGTCTTCACTCCAAAGTCAGTGAATCCAACAAACTTCCCCACATTGCTGTCAAACCTGATGATCTCTATCATGTTGTAATAGTAAGAGTCAGTGAACTGGATGTCCTTCAGCTCAGTGGAGTTAAAGTCACAGCGAGACAGTCTGTAAGTCATGAATCCATCTGAGAACAAACAGAACATCAGACTGAGGGCGAATCATGTCATTGATCAGTGTATTGATGATCACTGGTGAGCGGATTGATGGTACCTGCTGTGCTGAGGCTGATGAAGAGGAGGCAGAGGAAGGATGAAGCCATGTTTCTAAGTTCTGCAGACAAACTGACTCAGTCTGAGAGCTGCTCAAGAAACAGGAAGTCAGGTCACATGACCACAGCATCATCTGTTACTGGGGGATCAGCTCATAGTTCACACCCTTCATCACCACATGTGTTTCTGTCCATTAAAGCTCTGAAAGCAGAGCAAACTGAAAACCTGTTTTCATTTACATTTCAGTCACAGTCTGCAGTCATGGAAACATATTCATGTGTAATAATTATCTGCACCAAACACTGATGTCAGACCTGCTGTAACAATGATAAGAACCTGTAACAGTGACAGTGATCAGATTTACAATCAGCTCTGTGGGTGTGTGGGACTCGTGTCTGGCTGATGTTCCTGCGTGGACGCCATAGTGTGATGTCATCAAGCAGAGAAATTCAGATTCACATTTATAAACCATTAACAGTCAGACTGCAGCAGATGAACTTCAGCTCATATTAAATTATTACTGTGTTGTATTATTGTAGAGTATTTACATTACAGTATGAAGCTGCTTCAGCTGACTGTTGTTGTGATTTTGTGCTGTAGAAATTAAACTTAACTGAATTAAATCATAATGAGATTTTATCCATATCAGAGTAAATTTAAATGCCAGATATTAAAACATCTGGAATATAAACATGTCAGATTCATTTCTATAAACACTCATCAAGTCTGACTCAACACACACACACAGAATCCGTCATTAAACTTTATTGATATATGAAAATCTGAAACACAGTTTGATAAACAAAGACACATTATAGCAGTTTATGAACACACTGAGGTCACATCAAACTGATCTCAGTCTCATCTCCTTTACTTTTGTGGCAGGAACAGAGTCCAGGTAAAACTGCTGGTGGTGCGAGAGCAGCTGAAAATAGCTTTGCTTTGAATTCCAGAGTTAAACTTTATTGACACCAACGACTGACGGCACAGCTCATACAGATGTTCCATTATTAAGCACGTCAGGAGAGGCAGGTAAACCAGACAGATGCTCATTACAGGCGAACTCTGCACACTCACCTACAGCACAGTCACATTGAGCAGGTGCTCGTCATAGAATGACATCATCACCGTGAGCCAATCAGCTGCACTCATTTCCCTTGATGAGGAAGAAGGTTCCAACAGCCACACCGAACAGACCGAGAGTCAGACCCACTCCACAGAACACAGAGGGTCCAACACCTGGATCATGCTGAGCAGACGCCTCCACATCTGGAGACACAAACACACAGAGAGAAACATGAAGCTCCACATCTGGAGACACAAACACACAGAGAGAAACATGAAGCTCCACATCTGGAGACACAAACACACAGAGAGAAACATGAAGCTCCACATCTGGAGACACAAACACACAGAGGAACATGAAGCTCCACATCTGGAGACACAAACACACAGAGAGAAACATGAAGCTCCACATCTGGAGACACAAACACACAGAGAAACATGAACCTCCACATCTGGAGACACAAACACACAGAGAGAAACATGAAGCTCCACATCTGGAGACACAAACACACAGAGAGAAACATGAAGCTCCACATCTGGAGAAACAAACACACAGAGAGAGAAACAGGAAGCTCCACATCTGGAGACACAAACACACAGAGAGAAACATGAAGCTCCACATCTGGAGACACAAACACAGAGAGAGAAACATGAAGCTCCACATCTGGAGACACAAACACACAGAGAGAAACATGAAGCTCCACATCTGGAGACACAAACACACAGAGAGAAACATGAAGCTCCACATCTGGAGACACAAACACACAGAGAGAAACATGAAGCTCCACATCTGGAGACACAAACACAGAGAGAGAAACATGAAGCTCCACATCTGGAGACACAAACACATAGAGAGAAACATGAAGCTCCACATCTGGAGACACAAACACACAGAGAAACATGAAGCTCCACATCTGGAGACACAAACACACAGAGAGAAACATGAAGCTCCACATCTGGAGACACAAACACAGAGAGAGAAACATGAAGCTCCACATCTGGAGACACAAACACACAGAGAAACATGAAGCTCCACATCTGGAGACACAAACACACAGAGAGAAACATGAAGCTCCACATCTGGAGACACAAACACACAGAGAAACATGAACCTCCACATCTGGAGACACAAACACAGAGAGAGAAACATGAAGCTCCACATCTGGAGAAACAAACACAGAGAGAGAAACAGGAAGGTCCACATCTGGAGAAACAAACACACAGAGAAACATGAACCTCCACATCTGGAGACACAAACACACAGAGAGAAACATGAAGCTCCACATCTGGAGAAACAAACACACAGAGAGAAACATGAAGCTCCACATCTGGAGACACAAACACACAGAGAGAAACATGAAGCTCCACATCTGGAGAAACAAACACAGAGAGAGAAACAGGAAGCTCCACATCTGGAGACACAAACACACAGAGAGAAACATGAAGCTCCACATCTGGAGAAACAAACACAGAGAGAGAAACAGGAAGCTCCACATCTGAAGACACAAACACACAGAGAAACATGAAGCTCCACATCTGGAGAAACAAACACAGAGAGAGAAACAGGAAGCTCCACATCTGGAGACACAAACACACAGAGAGAAACATGAACCTCCACATCTGGAGAAACAAACACACAGAGAGAAACATGAACCTCCACATCTGGAGACACAAACACACAGAGAGAAACATGAAGCTCCACATCTGGAGAAAAACACAGAGAGAGAAACATGAACCTCCACATCTGGAGAAACAAACACAGAGAGAGAAACATGAACCTCCACATCTGGAGAAACAAACAGAGAGAGAGAAACATGAACCTCCACATCTGGAGAAACAAACACAGAGAGAGAAATATGAACCTCCACATCTGGAGACACAAACACACAGAGAGAAACAGGAAGCTCCACATCTGGAGAAACAAACACACAGAGAGAAACATGAAGCTCCACATCTGGAGACACAAACACACAGAGAGAAACAGGAAGCTCCACATCTGGAGAAACAAACACACAGAGAGAAACATGAAGCTCCACATCTGGAGACACAAACACACAGAGAGAAACAGGAAGCTCCACATCTGGAGACACAAACACACAGAGAGAAACATGAACCTCCACATCTGGAGGCAAAAAGGACACACAGGATGTGTACTGAGGATGTTACAGTGTATGTTATGTTACAGATGTTATGTTACAGTGCACACACATGTGCACTGTAACTTTCACGTAGACTCTTGAACATGTTTTTAATCATCCTGGGTTATTAAGTGACACCAAGAAAAGAAGCCAAATCTGGAAGCATTTTAATGTTGTTGACACACAAAGGCAGAGTGTAGAGGATCTCATATAGAGCCGGCTCCACAAACAACCTGCACAGGCTCCTGACAACTGTCCACCCATCAGTGCAATGGGAAGATGAAACACAGTCAGCTGAGTGTGATATTAATGAAGGTGCCAGTGTGTCTGCAACTGTTGCTGCTGCTGCATCTACAGCAGCATGCAGTACAACACCACATCCACCTGAACCAACCCAGAGCCCAAAGCAAAAAAAATTTAAATAGTTAAACTTTGAATTGTAAATAGACTATAAAATACAAAAACCAACTATTTTTTACATTTTATGTGGAGTGAATAATTAAAAGCACATTTACATAATAAACATATATAAAGAAAAAACACAATTTTTTACATTAGTCATTCATTTTATGCATAATTTTATATGGTTGTTGATAATAAATTAGTTAAAGCAACAAAACAACCTGATGATCCCAAAGAATGAGGTAACGATGAAAAACTATGATGATTATGAGCACTCTGACATGACATGGAGGGAAAATACACAGATGACCTGACAAAGAGTGAATGAAACACACACTAAGTACACACAGGAGGTGATCAGGGCAAGTGGAAACAACACATCTCCAAATATAATATAAGAAATTAAAATACACTCAAAAAAGCTGCATCACAGCTCTTCCCAAACAAGTAGGAATGAAGGCAAAGTAGCTACACTTGAGCGTTTTAGAGGAAAAAGAAACATTTAAATTCAAAGAACAAAAATATCTGTCTGTGAAAAGAAAAAAGAAATAACAGTTGTGTGATGCAGAACAAGTTATAGCTTTGAATCACTAGAACAGCTGATTAACCTCCACATATGTGGACATCACATTTTAGGTTGTCTGGACCATTATAGACATCATACTGTCACTGTTCAACATTTAAAACAAATGTCCTCATATGTGGATCTCATTTTTCTCAGAAACAAAAATCAGGTAATTCTTTGTTTTTACACTGATCAGGTCCCAATCAGCCCAAATAGCAAAGAGAGATTAAAAATGCCATGAAAGAGAGAGAGAGAGAGGGTCTTAGGAGGGACAGAAAGAGCACAGTTAGGTGTTGATAAAGAGATCAGTGGTATCTGAAACACTTGCCTTGATGCTGCTCAGACTGTTTATAATCCTTCTTCTACAGCTAAAATAGAAAAAACATTTCAAAGAGCATCAGAGGAGCATGAAACACGAGGCCTTCACCCTGTAAAGCCCAGAGTGTCAGGCTTCAACCAGGAATTATTGAAGTTTGTCCCACAACACCAGAGGGATTTTTACTGCCCAACAAAAGAAGTAAACGAGAAAGTAAGAGATGTAGGAAGTCACACACACACTCTAGAGAGTGATTATACAGTTTGTGAAAGAGGAAACATGTAAGTGAGAGGAAAAGGAAGTTAAAAAAGGAGAATTCAAAAAGAAGAGAAAGAAAAGGGAGAGTAAGAAGAGGTCGAGCTCACAGGAAGAGAAAAAGTGGAGCAAATGAAAACAGTTACTTACTAACTGATGTTTGCACACACTCGCAATAACGACTCTCCTGACATGAAGGGAAACAGATAACTGCTCACAGATGAAGGAGCTCACCAACTGAAGGGTACAACACAGATCAGCAGGCCCAGAGCCTGTGGAGGAGAGCAACACCAGCAGTACGCAGGCCTGGGTCACCGATGGGGCCTGCACAAAGGTGGAGTGGAGGAGTCAGGCGGAGGACGACGTCTAAGGGTCGGCAGGCGTAGGAGGGGAACAACTATCACCTAACTATCCATCATATCTGCAGTGGACCACATGAAGCAGCTGCATCAGTGATCCTCCCAACAAACTCCTAAGATTAAAGCCCAGAGCTCCAGCCCTGCTGTTACTGTATTTATATGTTTATGACAACAACGACAATAAAGTTAACTCATAATCCTAAAAGAAGACAAATAACAGGAATTAGGCCACATGTAAGCATTAACAGGAGATCATTAAAGACATATTCATCATTAACACTCTTACATTAGAATATTATTGAAGGTTTAGTCAAAGTTTAATAGATAAAGGCTGCAGACACGACTCTTATTGACACTAACAAAATACACAGACTGGATCACAACCCAGTTACACATGGGACAGATTGGTTTATATGGCTGTACTAACTTTATTTAAAGAAGCTAAGACAATGGCCCCAATGAGCATCACATTATTGAAGGGATGAGACCTACACAGAGGGATAAAAACAGTTTCTGAGTCTTGTAGTCCGAGCAGACAGACTCCTGTAACGTCTGCCAGACAGTAACAAGGAGAACAGCTGATGTGCTGAGTGGCTGTGGTCCTTGATGATGCTGTGTGCTTTGCAGAGACACTGCTGGAGATAAACATCCTGAGTGGCAGGAAGCCTCATGCCAGTGATGCTCTGTGATTTCCTGCTGCTGCAGAGCAGCTTCTGTTCCAAACTGTAATGCAGCTCGTCAGCAAGCTCTCGGTCTTAGATTGTAGACATTTGAAGGGATGTTGGCGTTCATGCCAAACTTTGCAGATATGTAACATGGAGGGAGGAGCAGATGTGACCTTTGACCAGCCACTCAAGGCACTTCATGATGATGGATGTCATTGCAACAGGGCGGTAGTATTTCAGACAGGAGACCTCTGATTTCTTAGGAACGAGAATGATGGTGGTTGTTTTGAGGGATGTGGGGACCACTGACTGCCTCAGGGAGAGGTTGAAGATGTTAGTGAACACCCCTGCCAGCTGGTCGGCGCATGCTCTGAGAACCCGGCCTGGGATGCCGTCTGGTCCCGGAGCTTTGTGAGGATCGACCTTTTTGAAAGACCATCTCACAGCTTCTGTTTTAAGAGTTAAAGTTACAGCCTCACTGTGCTCCTGAGGATAGAGGAGCGGCTCCTCATTGTCTGCATCAAAATGAGCAAAGAAGTTGTTGAACTCATCTGCGAGAGACGCTGTCGGCTGAACACTGCCTGTGTTTTCCTTCTTGTAGTCAGTGATTTATAGTCCATTCTACAGTCGCCTGGCGTCAAAGCTGTGGTAGCTGGACTCCACTTTGTCCCTGTAGTCCTCTGTGGCCCCTTTTCAGAGGTCATACCTGGCTGCTTTATATGCATCAGAATGCCCTGAGTTAAAGCCAGAGGTCTGCACTTTGAGCTTAGCAGGAATGTCCTTATCTACCAGGGTTTCTGATTTGGATATTTGCAGACGGTGGTTTTAGTGATGATATCGTGCATGTATTTTCCAATATATCCAATGACAGAGTTCATTGATGTTGCATCAGCTGCATCCTCGAATATCTGTCGGACCTCCTCACTCTCACTGTCTCATTTAAAGTTTTACCCAACCCAAATATGTAACAAGGTCCAATTATGTAACTTCGTATGATTGTCTGTAAACTGAAATTCATGCATGTCTGTAAAAATTTGTATGATTAGTCTAATACAGCTACTTTAGCTTTTCAATGGCTCCTTTACTGTAAGAACAAAGGCTGTCATGCTGTTGTGTATTCAGCTCAAGGTTAAACAGCACAAAATCATGACACCAGTTGTCTCAAGTTATATTGTAATGGTAAATTATAATAATAAAACATTAACAAAGTTTATCTGACCCTCTTTTAGCAAGAACTTTGGAGTCGGGGAGAGGAGGAACTCCCTTTGAACAGGAGGAAACATCCAGCAGAACGAGGCACAGGGGAGAGTGTTCGTCTGTGACCAGTTGGGGTGAGGAGAAGGAGGCAGGACAAAACACATAATAACTTATACCTTATTGATCTCCATGGGGAGAAATTACTATCTCTGCATTTAACTCAGTGTAACAGAGGGCAGCAGAAGAATCAGGCGCCCGGGGAGCAGTGTGCAGGGACGGTACCTCAGGAGTACCTCAGGGTGGCCGTTCAGTGGGGGCGTCCACACTACCTACTGACCTATCCCTGCCCCCGACCATGCTGTGGAAGAGAGAGACTGACCATAACTCATAACTAATAATTACTCCTGGAAACTGGAGGCCAGGCTTCCCATTCTAATGTTAAATATTCAGGTTAGTCTGAGGTTTGAGAGGAAAGTGTTGTAATGGAGAGAGATTTAATAAAGAGCTCATGACAGAGATATACTCTGTCATCTAGTCCCTGTCAGTATTCATGCTTGAAGGCTTTTCAGGGAGTTTTTAGGACATCCTGATAATAATGAATTACCGTAGTCCAGCCTGGAAGTAATAAATGCATGAACTCATTTTTCAGTCACTGTGAGACAGAATATTTCTAATTTTAGAGATAGAAACATGGGTGCAAAAATGGGAGAAAGCAGTTTTCAGTATGTGCATTGAAGGAAGGATCCTGGTTAAAAATCCAGACTAAGTATCTGGTTAGATACCACATACTGTATGTCTAAGGTTTTTTAGGACAGAGTACAATAAACTCAGTCTTATCTAAATTTAGGAGCAAAATGTTAGAGGTCATCCAGGTCTTTGTTTTCTGGAGGCATTCCTGCAGGTTGACTGGTGTGTGTTGTCTGGTTTCATGGATGGATACATGAAGGAGGGTGTCATCTGCATGACGGAGGTATGTTGTGCCTATTGTGGTGTTAACTAAAGGACGCATGTGTAATGTAAACAGAACTGGTCCTAGCACTGAGCCCTGTGGAACTCCAGAATTAACCTTGAAGCTATCAAAGGACAGTTCACAGCTCACACTGAGACGTTCAGAAAAAGAAGCTGCACCTGACCGAGATGAAACCCAAAACTGGGAATTAATTGTTTAATTATATCAATTTCAATTTCACATATGGTGTCATGTAATCCATTTATGTAATATGTGTCTACCGGTATGTTTCATGGCTCATTTTCATTTTCCGATAATTAGGCTTGTTTTAAGTTTCTTGAGAATTATTTTAGGGATGCTGTGTTGTATGCTTTGCAAACGAACAGGAATTCATTTGTCTTAAATTGGTTGACCAGGGGAATGTTGGGAAAGTATACCTAAATAACTATATGCACCATATATCTATGTGCAGTGAACATATATACTGTAACTTTCAAGTAGCCTCTTAAGCACAAGACTTGTTGCCCTCACCATGGGTTATTAAGGTGGTAACATTGTAACAGAGATACTGAACACATCACAATAAAGTCACCTTAATGATCATTACAATACTATATAACCTATATAATTAGGTCAAGTATTATTAACATGTTTATCATCAGATTATGCCACTTGCTGTAAGAGTACCTGTTGATGCATTCTGCTTGTTGTGAGATTTAACAACTAGGATTAATATGTGGCGTCTGACTGTGTCGTGACCTGTTGTGATAAGGCAAAGCAAAGAGTTCATCAAAGGGCACCCAGCTGCAGATGGCCCTGATCCAGAGCCCTGACCAGTACCTGACCAGTACCTGACCCAGCACCAGCTGTTTCTGACTGGAGGACAAGTGGAAAGCTGCTCTTTCTGTCTGTCTCTGTGTTGTCTTGCTGTTCTTTGTATGTTCTTACTTACTGTTCATATGATTCAGTGTATTAAACTCTGTTCCCATCGTTGGTGGGATAAGATGATCATATTGGCTTCAAAATGTGTGACCCGACACAAAAATCATGGTGTCAAACTATCAGATCAGATCCAGCTGCTCTGATGAACACTGTGCTCAGTCTTCACATGTGTACCTCTGTCAGTGATTTTTGTTTAAATAAAGTTTTCTTACTATAGATCTTGGTCAGTGGTTTAGTCAGGGCCAGATGTTGCACTGTGCAGCTGTAGATGTCTCCCAGCTGTGCGGTGAACTGCAGTCTGGAGATTTGGGTGAAGGGTCCATCTTTATTGGGATAGGGAACGCTGGTGCTGGATCCTTCTGTGACCTTCTGTCCATTCTTGGTCCAGGAGACGTTGACAGGAGCAGGATAGAAACCAGTCACATGACAGATCAGAGTGTTCTCCTCTCCAAACTCCACCTCATCTCTGGTGTAGATCATCACAGCTGAAGGAGCATCTGTGCACAAACACATCAGGCAGAGGAGGATCAGAGCTTCAGCTGGTTTTCATCAGCAGGTGATAATAATAAACATCAATAACTTGTTCAGGTATTCACTGAGATGATGCATCATTGTCTGTGTGAGAGAAACTAGCCTGACGTCAGAATCATCAAGTTAAACTAGAGAAACACGAGCACAGACAGAACTGTGTTCAGCTTCAGAGAAACTAATGAAGAAAAATAAAATGTGACCTTTAATAGAAACACAAACATGTCAGTGTTGGGTTTCTGTGTGTTTAAGGTGGAATGATTTCATATATTTAATCAGTTTGTTGGTTTGATTGGACTGATTACTTCATGGCTGATCATTTCAGGTAAACACAGGTTAAATGTTTGTATTTACGGTTATTGGAAGGGTAGTCCTTCATCACCGCGCCAAGAGCCTTCAGGTTGTGTCTGCAGACCTTCAGCTCAGTCACAGCTTGTTTATAAGCTCCGGGGTAAGTCATAGGATCAGCAAAAGGAGGCAGAATGTAGACTTCCGTGTGGTTGTTAAAGTCTGCGTAAGCAACCTCCTCCCCATCCAGTCCATACATGTCCTCTGCATCAAAGTCTGAACAGCCGTTTATGTGAACGTCACCGTGCAGACCTGAAATGAAACACCGATCAACAAGCTGCTGCCTGCCTGCCAGAGTTTACCGAGACAAACTCACCATAGGCAGAGACACAGAGGACACAGGAGAGGAAGAGGAGCAGCTCCTTCATCTTCATCAGCAGCTCTCTGACCGTTAAACTGTGTGAGTGAGTAAACCGACTGAAAGTGTAGCAGCAGCTGAGCACTAACACAGAGCACCCAATCACAGAGGTCACACCCCATGATGTCATCAGTATCCAGGCAGCTGAAGGGCAAAACAATCTACAAACAGCTGGAGACAGCTTCAATCAATGATCAGTATTTACTCTTCAAAATAATGTTTATCGTCATCAGTTTCCACTCTGATGATTTTCAAAATAAAACAAATTTTATTTAAAAAAAAAAGATTCAGTTTGTTTACAAAGATTTAGAAGAAGACTGTAAAATATAAATTTGTCTTTTGCCGTGCTGTGATCTGAGAGTCAGCTGATCGACTCAAAATGAGAGTAAACTACATCAGGTTCGTGTTGGTGGATGGATTCAAACATCAACACGCTGATGTAAACTAAGAGGTGTAGCTGAGTGTGTGAGCTGGTTCAGTGTGGCTGTGCAGAGCTCCACCTGAGGGGCGAGTCCGGGCCGTCAGAGCTCTCTGTGCTTCACCACAACCACGACTCTCAGGCTCGGGTTAGTTTTTAAAACAACTTTATAGCTTCACACTCCTAAAATACAGTGACAGGGAAACTAAGATTTATTGTAGCACGGTTGTGTCAGTCATCTATTCTCATTCTTGATTGGTCACTGATGACATCATCTCTTAGAGGTTCATTTAGGTGTCCTGTCTCTGACAACAGGGAGACGAGACGATGAAGAGGAGGGTAAAACGTTAGTTCAGCTTAAAGGTTGAATTACTGCTTTCAGTCCCTGAATGCTCCGGTCTAATGTTCATGTGTTTCTGTCCTGGTGTGATGAGGAAGCTGAAAATCAGACTGACCACCTGGAGAACCACGTCTGAAGGAAGAACCTGCGTCTGTTTGGTCTCTGGGATGGCGCCGAGGATAAGCAGTTGCACCCTAACACCTCTAAAGCCAAACCAACACAGGTGTCCTCATCGGATTCCTGAAACTCCAAGATCGGCAGTTTGTTTTCCGCTCCACAAAGCAACTTAACATCGAGCACGATGGAGCAAACTCTGTCCAGCAGCAGCAGAACACTCATCATTTAGACCGATGAGTCTGACAGGGGTTGACACTTCATGCTAAACCACTTCAAATGTTTAGCATGAAGATTAGACCCTTGGATCGCACATTGGATTTGCTTTGTACCAAAGCATCAAGGGTTTCACAATATAAGAAGGGTTCTAATATAATTCATGAGAGATTTGATGCTAAAGAAGCAGCTTTATTTATATATATATATATATATATATATATATATATATATATATATATATATATATATATATATATATATATATATATATATATATACATACATATATATATATGTATATATATATATATATATATATATATATACATATATAATTATTACATATATTATTTCACTGTGTATATATATATAATTATATGTGTATATATATATATATATATATATATATATATATACATATATATATATATATATATATATACATACATACATATATATATATGTATATATATATATATATATATACATATATAATTATTACATATATTATTTCACTGTGTATATATATATATATAATTATATGTGTATATACATATACATATATATATATATATATATATATATATATATATGTATATACATATATATATATATATATATATATATATATATATATATATATATACATACATACATATATATATATATATGTATATATATATATATATATATATATATACACAGTGAAATAATATATGTATATATTATTTCACTGGACGCTCGTCAGGCCTTGGACAGAATAGACTGGTCAGATTTATTTAACGTTCTCCCAAGATATGGATTTGGAAATCATTTTCTCAGATGGGTTCAACTTTTGTAACAATACTTTTTAAACGTGTCACATTGGAGCGTTCCACTCATCAGGGGTGCCCGTTATCTCCAATGTTATTTATTCTGACTATGGAGCCTCTGGTGATGACAATTAGAACTAGAGAGCGAAAATGTCAGAAGAAATCTTAATTGTGCCTATGATGCTGCCAGTGAGTGTAGTTTGCCATTCATACAACTTCAGGGAGTAAAACACACTAGAGCAGCTCTTCTCCACCATGAACTGTGGTGTGTGGGTGCATGTGGAAGACACTTTTAAAGAGTTCGTACAGATTTTAAATGCACATCATTGGTCAATTAAACTTCAATATGAGAGTAGCCACTTAAAAATCTATTTTTTAGATCCCACAGTATTTTTGGAAGTGATAGAGGCCATAACAGAAAGCTGGCCAGAGGGTATTTTTCTTGCACAGAACAAGTTACCATCTGCCTCACACGTTCTGCAGCATAGATTTTGCATTTTCAAGCTCTCGGGAAAAAATCAGTTTGTGTGACATTTCAATGAGAGCAGAATTAGAGGGGAAGGTCAAATTGCCTTCTGAGAAACTGGTGTGTTACTCACTGCATAGATGCATGGCATCTAATCCACGTAAAGGAATGGTGTGGCCCACTGCAGGCAAGCTCTCTTTGGATCAGTGGCGGTCCTAGCCTGTTCACTGCCCTGGGTGAACACTCCCCATCCCACCCACCCCCCACACACACCCACACACACAAAACATATTAAGGATTGTACATTAAAATAAAATTGTTGTCCACACACATATATGAAGAGAGGGAGAGTATGCAAACAGCTACCAAACAGTCATCATAATTCATCATACAATGAGAACAGGACAAATCAACAACTGACAATGACTAATTAATATTAAAATCTTTAACATAATGTATTGTTTGGAGTTTAGTCTGTTAGCTATCTTTACCATTTCTTCTTGGAGCAACTGTAACCCACATAATTTCCTTGGGATTAATAAAGTATTCTGATTCTGATTGTTTCAGGATGACCTTCCATTATCCAATGACACATCTGCTTACCTGTATCTTTTGCTCTTTTCTCCTCCTCTTCTTTTCTATTTTTTCTAAACTGAGCACCTGATGGCTTTGAACTTTTCTTGTCCATCTTCCATTGGTTTTAATTTTGCACTCCAGTATGAACACCCATCCCTCAACCCGAGGATCACCACAACATAACCTAACAGACCTACACCTTAGTTCACAGATTCACTTTGTCTAAGGTTCATTTCTGAGGTTTCACACAACCCAGGATTCAAATCATGAATACATGATTGAACTTGGATTTACAACATTATGAAGGAAATGTGCTCTATTTGGAAGCAGCCAGCCCCTCCCCTTTCGACAGGTTGTGTGTGAGACTTTAAATCATCAAACTGTAAATTTTAAATTGTTATTGATCCCTTTACCCCTGGTCCAAAAGCATATATTTATTTCCTTACTCTTCTTATATTTGTTTGTTTACTTGCACTGCTGTAACTGGAGCCTCGTCGTCTCGTCTCTCTCTATACTGGACTGTATGTAACAGAGATGACAATAAAGTTTACTTTGACTTCAGCAGCAGCAGGAGCACCGAGGGCTCTCGCACTTACCTTTAGCGTACAGAATTTTGAAAAAACATCGGTGCAAATTATTAGTCTGTATCATGATGTCTGGTGTTTTCATGTTTGTTGGTTTGTTTTTATTTTGTTTTATTTTGCAAGTTGGTTATTAGACGCTGCTCCAGCCAGCCAGAGAATCCCCCACCACCGCACCCTCTCCTCTCTGTGCTGCAAGCAGCAGGCGCAGCTCGCAAACGGAGGGCGCCCTTACTCCCACCATATGGGCGATTCCCACTATGCGCTGGCTGCCGTAGGGGCAGCATGAGTATGAGCATTTTTTTTTTTTTTGCCGCACCCCATCACGATGCCCCCCCGGGCAACCGCCCGTGTCGCCCGTATCAAAAACCGCTACTGCTTTGGATTCAAAGAATCTCGTGTGTGCCATTCAGAGTGGGGAGTGTGGACTTGTGCCTTGTTTCTCTCCTGTTCCCACCTGTGTTTTTCCCTGTGAAGAACTGGTAACCAGTGTGAAACATCAGGGATGCTCGATCAGACCAGTGAGAGCAAACAAACCCAGCCCTCCCAGCTTATGGTTTAATCTTTGTTGGGGGAGAAAACTTTTTAAGCCCTAATTTTGACAGGGAGTAGAGACTCCTTTTCTGGATCTTCAGAGAGGATAAAGGAGGAAGAGGAGGAAGGAGAAATATGTGTTTTATTGTAAGATAGAGACCTGGGAATATTCTGGGAATGACAGCCTACTTAGGTGGGGAATACTTTCAATGCAAACCCAGGATGACAGCACGAGGTGAGGCAGAGGAGGAGCAGCTCGTGAAAGGCAGATGTGCAGTGCGTTTGTGCTGTGTGAGCGACCATCGTTGAACATCTATAATCCAGTTTTATCCCTTTTTGTTAGGTGTGACTGCACTTGAAGAGGCCTGGAGGCCTTTTCAGAGGCGTCTCTCTTCATGCATGAGAGACAAAGGTGCCAACCTGTCTGCTGGCTTTGTTATCTTCCCACCTCGGCTCGTATGATTAGGTAGAGGATGATTAGGGGTCCATGGCCCTCTTGGGGACACTCCCATATGGCTTAAATGTGGGACTCTCCATCAGTAGCTCCTTACACTACGCTGAGCTGGATGACTGAGAACTTTCACAGACATACTTCCAGGTGGATGTAACCCTACGGAGAAACTACAGCGAGAGTAAACCGGCTAACTTTGGTGTTTTTACAAGTATCAGGTAATTTCATATGTGACTTTTCTATCAGCTAAACAAACTGTGCATGCACATTCACGCTAAAGTTAAATACAAAAGTTACTAAAGTTGTGGAGATCGTAGACAGCACCAAATTCCTGGGCGTCCACCTGGAGAAAGACCTCGGATGGTCCCTCAACACCAGCTTCCTGCACAAGAAAGCCCAACAGCGTCTCTTCTTTCTGAGAAGACTGAGAAAGGCCCAGCTTCCACCACCGATCCTGACCACCTTCTATAGAGGAACTATCGAGAGCATCCTGAGCGGCTGCATCACTGCCTGGTTTGGGAACTGTGCCATATCGGACCGCAAGACCCTACAGCGGATAGTGGGAACAGCAGAGAAGATTATCGGAGTCTCTCTCCCCTCTATTAAGGACATCTACACCAAACGCTGCATCCGCAAAGCCACCAGCATTGTGGCTGATTGGACACACCCCTCTCACACACTCTTCACACTCCTGCCATGTGGAAAAAGGTACCGAAGCATTCGGGCACACACATCCAGACTGTGCAACAGCTTCTTTCCACAAGCCATCCGTCTCCTCAACAAAAAGGGACTGGACTGATAAACACACACACACACACACACACACACACACACACACACACACACACACACACACACACACACACTCTATCACTCAGCTCAACTCAACTACCTCAAAGCATTGAGACTGGACTTACACATCAATCTGTAAATGCTCTTTTTGCACAATATTTTTATGTTTACTGTTCCTGCACTACCTACTTTATGTTTACGGTTTCCTTTGCACTACTTACCTAGTTAGATAGTTAGTTTTTGTTAATTTATGTTGTAATTTATGTTAGGTCAGTCTGTCCTGTCTCTAGTTAGCTAGTTTAGTGATTTTCTGTTAATTTATGTTGTAAATTTATGTTGCATGTAGCACCTTGGCCCTGGAGGAACGCTGTTTCGCCTCACTGTGTACAAACTGTATATGGCTGAAGTGACAATAAAGCTGACTTGACTTGACTTAAAGCGCAGAGTCTCTGCTGTCAGAAACAATTGGATTAGTTTCAATTGACCGAACGGTTCAAAATTTACGGTAATTTAAAAACACGTTGCAAAAACCTGTCGCCGCTTGTTGGATTATGAGTTTCAGGCATTAAAATGCAATTCTACATCCGGACACTAGAGGGCGCAGAGCGCGACGGTGGTACCGAGCAGTGTTTTGGGCGCAGAAGAAGAATTTCACAGAAAGAACTTCCTGTTGGGAAGCTAACGCTAGCACAGCATGTGTGTCTTTTGTGTTCACGGTTTAAAGAAGATTATTGTGTTTTCGTCCACTTGTCGCCCAGGCTGACAGCAGGGTCACTGCCTCAGGTTAGTAAACACGCATTACAATGAATGTGCACGGCACACCTCGCAGCACAGGATGTTGTTTGGTCATTCGCACATCTCGGTAAAGGATGCGGGTCATTGTGTATACATTGTGGGTTTAGGCTGCAGGTGGATCGATGCTAATGCTAGCTGACTTGGCTAATGCAGAATACAGCGGAACCCCGACTTACGAAAAGTTCAAGCTACGAAGGCACTGAACGGCAATATTTCTGCCCGTGTTACGGCAAAATGCCCGCGTAACGAAATCCGCTGGCTCTGATTGGCTGAGCCTTCAATGCCACAATGCTCTCCGAATCATGTGACAACCCCTCGGCTTCCGTACTTGCGCTTCGCTCTTCCACTTGAACCTCAAGATACTAACCCCATTTTTGCCTCAGAGGGCCCGGTGGCGCCAGTGTCCGGCAGCCTCGCCTCTGTCAGTGCGCTCCAGGGTGGCTGTGGCTACAACGTAGCTTGCCATCACCAGTGTGTGAATGACTGAATGTAGTGTAAAGCGCTTTGGGGTCCTTAAGGACCAGTAAAGCGCTATACAAATACAGGCCATTTACCATACAATTGTAATACCATACATAAATGCCATTTAGTGTTCCACTCAGAAAATCCGCGTGCCTTCAAGAAACTGGTTTCTATGAAGCTGAACAAACTGCTCGTGTGCGTGCATGTTTTATACATGTGCTAAATGTATTTGTGCAGAACATTGTGTGCTTTGGAGAAACAGCAGAGGATCAACAAAGGTTCAGTTTTAAAGTAGGTTTGGTGTCCAGTGTAGCGACATAGCTAGCTTTGCATCATACAGAGACATGCTACTGGTGCTATAAAGTGATATGTAGAGCTTGTCTCTGTCTCTGTATTTGCAGTCCAAACAACATGGAGAAAAACGTTGTGTACTGCCTGCTGTGCAACGAGCCCCAGCTCTCCATTTCGACTCACCTGAGCAAAGTGTGCCTGAAAGACGGCACAGCACAGGAGAGGGAGCAAGAAGCTTCCAGAGCTACTGCCTCCCAGGAGCTGTTTTCCAGGGAAGGTCGACTCTGGAGCATCTCGGAGCTGCAGGAGTTTTGCAAGGACGCAACATCTTGCATCAAACTCTGCAGTCGCCTTCAGAGTCGTGGCTTTATCTTCACAGACGCTCCCCAAACCTGGCCAACAGTGCTGCCAACACCGAGGTCTGATGAGCTTATTGCCACTCTGGCTCACACATACTGCATGACACACACGCACTTCCAACACCGTCTTACTGCCGTCACCTTTGCAACAGGTCTGATAAGAAGGAAGTCCTCGCCATGGCCAAAAAGGACATCGAGTATTTCCACCAAAAGCTTGCAGGCGGTGATTGCATCCCCAACGTTGCCATGACAACGTTCAGGCAGTACTGCGAGGCCATCCTGATGTTACAGCACGGACTGACATCAGGTGCTGTTCAGGATTTTTCTGTAAGCGCCGCCAACAAAACCAGTAAATTCTAAGTGATAGTTGATGTAAGTGTGCATCACCCTAAGCTCCAACACTTTGTTTCACACACACAGGTGCAGGACTGGATGGAGCGAAGGGATAGCTTGAGGATGACCATCCAGGAAGAAGAAGTAAGTCCTCTGTTCTCAGCAGAGACTCTCTTCCAACTCTGTATGGACCCTGGGAGGTGATTTATAGTCATCATTGATGGCTCTTGTCTCTGCAGCTGTTGGAGTGCTACTTTAAGAACATCCGCCCAGTGTCCTTACGAAACCAAAGAGCTGGCAGTGATGACGGGGGCAGGTTCTTCCTGGGAGAAGGTGGGGTCCCTCTGACCAACCCAGCATTAGATGTATGGCGCCTGAGGGCCAGGTGAGAGCTGCACACCACTGGATCCATACTGGCAAAACTTTGCCAGTGTGGTCTCACCACTCAGCCACATGTGTTGCTGCGTTTGTTGGTAGATGTATAACTGCTTCACCTTTCTAATTTGGTTAGATACCTGCGCAGCGACACCGAGGATCCTGCAGCTGGGTCAGCGTCACACTCAGCAGGAGGAGTAGAAACCTCGGGACAGGCCAGGTAAGCTTTTCTTTTTTATGTTACCCACTAGCACAAGAAAACCTGCCTTACAAGGTTCCACATCCACACTATTGGTGGATTTCTCTCTCATTCTGTGTAGGTCCATTTCCACAAAGCGCCTACCTCTCAGAGAATGGGATGCCTTCCAGCGGACCTTCCCAGTAACACTAAAAGGAGAGCCACCTTCAAAACGCCGGTGTGTACAGGCTGGATTTCCACACTACCGAGCCCACTACCACAGGTGGAGGGAGCTTCAGCTTAAGCAGAGAGTTCAGCACATCCTCGGTAAGCCCCGGGCACTTCATGCTAATGGACGCTCTGCCTCTATTATTTACAGCTCTAATATATACAAATAGCTCAGTAATACTTCACATCACAGAGTTCAAATATATATGATTGACAGATACATATGGTTTATTTGCATTATTCCTCACGTCTCGCTCTGGGACAGGGTGTGTCACAAGAGGCAACGCCCCTCAGCGTGCAAGAGTACAGATGGCATTAGATAAGGAGACCTGGTTCACCAACAAGCCCACTGTTGATGCCGTCCTACAGGCCTGGGTTGCTCCACAGCCCAGGATCCAGGACAGCCAGTCCCTCATGTCCTCGATTTCAGAGCAGAAATGGAAGGGCCTGGCTTTGAAGGACTTTAGGGAGGAAAAGGGCAAAGGTAAATGCACCTATGGTTTGGACCACACCCTCTTTGACAGCAAGTCAACATTTCTAAAGAGCTTATGATGACTTCCTGTTTGCTCACAGGTGTCATCGCCCTGATGCCCTTCAACAAAGGAGACGTCGTCTGCGACTACCACGGGACGTGCATCACCAAAGCTGCAGGGAATCGGAGGCGGCAGTCGGGGTCTCTCTTCTTCTACAGGGACGAGTGCCACAGGGCTGATGCCACTGCGTCCCCCTGTGCCTGCCACCTCCACAAGGACTCCTATGGAAGGCAAATCAACCATTGCCAAAGGAATCCAAACGTGAGGCCACAAAGGTTCACAATGAACTTCCCTGCTGGTCCTCGTGAGAGTGTGCTGTTCATCGCCCTGAGGGACATCGCGGTTGGAGAGGAACTCCTGTGGGACTATGGAGTCTAGAGATGGCACCGTGTTTTATGTCCTATCCTACATTTGGATATCTGCCCATACCGACATGACTCTAATATAGTGTATTTCATATAAACATGGGCCATAAAAACTAAAAAACACCATCGATGGCCAGTCCAGCTGGGGCTCCATATATCTTTCTCAGAGGTGAAATGCAGGTTAACTCGGTCCATCCCTGATGGAGTCACCCATAAATCCTTCGGCTGGACATTTGACTTGAGTTGTCTTTGTTTTTTGTTTTGTCTGACCTTTTCTGATTAAAATCATGTAAAAATGTGATCTCTCATGCAGCATTTAAACATGATGTTTATGTCCCTGATAACTAAACCACTGTTGTTGTTTTTTACCAATAATAAAAACTATTATTAACACAATCAGAAATCAATCTCCCTCACAGGCCTTTATATACCAAACCCTGTGGTGACAGCTGCAGTGGACGCTTCAGGGCTCAAACTTTCTCTGATTGGCTCCAACCTTGACAGGCTCAGCCTGCTGCTGCCAACAACACTCACTAAGTTTCCCCACTGTGCACCTCAGGCCTCTGCAGTTACTGATGATCATCAACCCTAGTTGGAGATTTCCAATCAGAACACCCAAACACTTCATTTTAACCTGAACTCTTTACTTTCAGCCCAACACTAATGTGACCTTAAGCTTAACTTCAGTTCACACCACTGTGTAAACCCAGCTCCACTTGAACCCTCAAACACCAAACTAATGTTTTTATGGTCATTTTCATAAAAATATTGGAGACCACATTTAACGTAATTAACAAAAACATCCATGCCAGATCATTAAAAACAGGCTTTGTTACAGGAATTATTTTGACAAAATGAGGCTCTCCACCCACTGAGGGACAGGCAGTGAGTACTGTGAAACCTGGTGAACCTCCTGCAGAACACTCATCGTTTAGAGTCTGACGGGGGTTGACACTAAAATACTTTAAATGTTTAGCATCAAGATTAGACCCTTGGATCGCACATTTGATTTGCTTTGTACCAAAGCATCAAAGGTTTCACAGTATAAGAAGGGTTCTGATATAATTCATGAGAGATTTGATGCTAACGATGCAGCTTTATTATCACTGGACGCTCGTCAGCCTTGGACAGAATAGACTGGTCAGATTTATTTAACGTTGTCCCCAGATATGGACTTGATGAAGGCTTGTACCTGCTGTATGAAAGAGGGGGTTACAATTCCCTAAGCTTAAGTTGCATTACTGGTGTGCACAGATGCGCTCATCCATGCTCTATTTTTCCACATAGACACCCCCAGCCTGGATAAAAACTGAACAAAAAACTGTGACAAACCTTCAATTAAATCTGTATTTATACTCTGCAACCCCCAAAAATGTTTTTTTAAAACGTTTCCACTTGACAGAAATGTGTTTTTGTTTGAGATTTCCGAGGATCGCACAGTGTCATCCTCCTGAAAAGGAAACACCTTGTGGCGTCAGGTGAGCTGCAAAAGCTGCTGTCAGTCACATGACCCTGAGCCTCAGCACGAAGTCTGACCCTTTCATAATAAAAGAAAGTTCCTCACAGACACCTGCACTAATCAGGCTGAGAACACGCTGGGCTGGAGTCGCGTGATCGTTTTGTAGTTCAAACACAGTTGTTACCTTTCCTGAGACCTTATCACATTTCCTAAACACATTCCTCCACCTCAAAACGTTTTTATCAAGGAAAAGTGGTTAGGAAAGGAGGTAGGAGACCACTGAGTGTATGTGGACGTGAAGGGCTTTTATTGTGAAATGTACGGTAGGGAAAAGCTGTTCCGCACATGCGCGGTAGAGATCCTGCGTGGGCAGAGACTAGTCAGTTTAATAAGTTTGATGATTTGTTTAAAATACAGAACAAAAGTAAACAAAGTTGGACGGCAGGGCATCATGGCGGCTTTATGAACGGTAAGAGGCGGGAACACGGGGGCCACGGTAAGAGGGAGGAGGACCGGAAGCTGTTTGAAAGCCGTGAGCGGGAGTTTGTCAGCAGGGGGAGAAACCGGCACCCGGAGCGAAGACATGGACCCCCTGCAGGAGCTCCTGGACCGGGTCAAGCCCAGCACCGAGGCGGTGAGTCCCAGTGTGTCCCTGTTTGCCGAACTGAGCGATAAATAACAGTCTACGTACATGCAGAGCCCTGCGGACGTACTGCCTGCGTCATGACGTAAGGCAGAGCAGCAGCCAATCACTGTTCCGAGAATCCTAAAGCAGAAATCCATAGAGAAAAGAGTGAATATAAGGATGTGAGACTGTTTTACATGTATTATTGTGACCTCTGACCTGCTGCTTTGTTTCTTTAGGAGTCCCTGTGGTTAAAGAACATCTTCACCTTCATCTCTGAACACCTGAGTCCTGTGGTGTGTAGCTCCGCCCCCTCGCAGACAGGTGAGTTTCTGTTTGATCGAAACAGCTGGCTGATAAATCAGCTGTACTTTAAATTCTTAATGATGATGTTCACTTATGAAACCAAATACTATTTAAACCATTATTTAAAAAGTGAAAGCAGGGCTCACCTGCCTCACAGGTGTCATCAGTGCAGTCCAGTGTGTAGATGTGAGTGGGGTTCAAAGGTCAGAGCCATGAAGGTGACCGACTGTCAGTGAAGAACAGGGAGGACTAAGAGTCTGAGGATGAACAGCAGCAGCTTCCTCAGGTGGTCCCACCTGCTGACACACAAGCTCTGGTGTCCACTTCAGGTGTTCTCAGTGGGCGGGGCTTCAGTTGTTTATGTTTGTGTTTACCTTTTAAACTTTGTTTTCCCAGGTAACCACGGTGACCTCAGCCTCTTCGATCTGAGCATGTGTGCGGTGCAGGCGATCCAGCAGCAGATGTGTATGGCCCACAGCTTACCTGTCAGCTACAGGTAACACCCGCTGACATCATCGCTGTCGCAGGTCACGTGACCTGACCTTACCGCTGTCCTCTCGTCTGTCCGCAGGCTGCTGTCCGTCTCCGAGCTCGTCTCCCAGCAGCACCTGGCCTGCGTCAGCAACCTGTCCTGGAGCACCAATCAGCAGAGAGCCTGGGCCAGGGAGGCGGAGCTCGCCGTGCCGGGTCAGAGGGCGCTGCCGAGGGTCAACCTGCTGCTGATTGGCTGTCTGAGAGAAGGCCGTGACGGAGAGTACAGGCTGACGGACGCCAGCGGCAGCGTCATGTGTGAGGTGAGTCAGAGGGGGAGGAGCCTAACCTTAACCCAGCAGGAAGAGGAAAGCACAGCAGTGGAGGACCTACAGGTAACAGGAGGGCGACAGCGTTCATGCCAAAACCCTGAACATGAGGAACATTTCCTGACGTTGTCATCGTCCATCAGCTGGTTAGTTCTCAGGACTCTGAGCTTCTCTTCACTGCAGCATCACTAAACCGGATCTGGTCAGAACTGATGGGTAACGAGGTCAGAGTACAACAAACTGCAGGTTTTCATGTGCAACGTAAATTAAATCTAATTCCTATATATATACACACATATAAATACTCTGTATTTATAAATACTTTGTGTTTATATGTGTGTATATATAGCAGACCTTCTCAAAGTGTGGGGCCCGCCCCCTAGGGGGGCGCAGAGGCATTGCAGGGGTGGCGCGGTATAAAAAGGGAACAAAAACCAAAAAAACCATGCTTGGACACTGCTAACACGGGACGCCAACACAAACGCAAAGCAGGAGATGAAGCGTCGCTGAATATGTTTCCAAACCAACTTCATTCTAAGCCAAAGACTAGAAAATATGTTGTAAAAGAGCCCAGCAAAAAAAGTTTTTATCAGGGAACCACTGATATTTGGTATATTTCTGCTCACACTCTGTAACCTCTGTCGGTGCTGGGCTATTGGAAACTGACTTTCCCGGAGGAACGCACCCGAGGGATCAATAAAGTTTAATCTAATCTGATGCAGCTATTAAAACAAACGGCATCACTGCAGATCAGAGCTGATGAAGCTGTCATCATCAGTACAGGCTTCCAGCATCCACCCAGGACTCCGCCACTCTCTCACCCGTGTCTCTCTCTCTCTCATCCAGTGCCTGTCTCTCTCGCCCCTGTGGCTCGATCGCCCCGTTTTCCTCCCTCACTGGAACTACATTCCCCACAGTGCATCGGGCCAGGAAGAGGCCGCAGGCTTCTTGGAGCTGATTGGCTCCCCTGTCCTGTTGTGTCCTGGTGCTGAGCAGGGATTAGCTGCTGCTCCTGGAAGGGTGGAGCTAAGCGGAGTGGTGGGAGTCGGAGAGGCTGGCAGGCTGCTGAGGCACAGGTGGGTCACATGACCTCTGAACTGCAGTGGAGTTTCTGAGCAGTGTGTGTGTGACAGATGTGTGTGTGTGTGCTCCAGGGTCAAAGGTCAGCGGCTGAGCGTGTTCGGAAAGGTGGGCTCAGTCTGCCCTCTGCTGGCCGTGGCAGGAACGACCTTCTTTTGCTTCACGCTGACGGATGAGTCGCGCTCGCTGCCCGTGCTCGTACAGGTACCAGCTCTCTGAGGATGATGATGGTGAGGAGGGACGGCCTGATGAAGCTCAGTGTGTGTGTGTGTGTGTGCAGGACAGCAGCCGGCTCAGCTGGATTCAGCGTGTGTGTGTCGGGCAGAGCGTGTGTGTGACAGCTCTACGTGTGTGTACGCTACGAGGCTGGAGAGGAAACAACATCCTGTGTGTGACGAAGCGCTCCGAGCTGCACGCCGACTACACGCACACACAGGAACACACACAGGAACACACACACTCTGAGTCCCTGCTGCTGATGTCACAGCCTGCTGAGGACGAGTGTGAGGAGGCGGAGCATGAGGAGGTGGAGCTGGACCAATCAGCTGTGAGGAGAAAGCAATCCAAAGTCATCAGCTACCAGGTGAGAGCGCTCTGAGCTCTGATTGGCTACCACATGTTTGTACCTGTGTGCTGATTACTAAGCCTCCTCTGCTGTGATAGGGCATGGTGACTGAAGTTGTGAGTGAGGGGGCGGGGCTCTACGTGCTGGATGGGAAGGTGGGTCTGTGCGTGGCCTATCAGCCGGCGGCGAATAGGAAGCTGAGGGCGGGAGACAGAGTGGAGGTGAGTCACATGACCTGACATCATCATGCCCGTTTGTGTTCGTGGCAGCCACGACTAATAAAGTTTGATGGTTCCTCATCCTGCAGTTGCATCACGCCCACTTCCTGTACCGGCCCTGCCCGGACTTCCCTCCCAGCATGCTTTGCACCTGCCTGCGCTCCAGCCTGAGGGTGACGGCCTTCAGCAGGGCGGGAGGGTCGCCACCCGACAACCGCTGCCCGGGAGATAGGGCGTTACCACGGTTACTGCTGCAGAGAAACATAGATGTGTCCGATTACCTGTGGACGTGTCACCTAAGCTCGCAGCTGGCACACAGGTGAGGCTCCACCCACCACCACCTGTCCACAGTCAGAGACAGGAGAGCCTAACCTTTGTCCTCCTGTCCTCCGCTGGCTCTGGCTTGTTTCCTGCTCCTGGTCCCGGTCTTGGTCCCGGTCCTGGTTCTTGTCCTGGTCTTGGTCCTCAGTCTGGTCCAAGGTGTGTGGAGGCAGCAGTGTGTGTGCTTGCTGTCCTGGAGGCTGATGGAGACTCTGAGCAGAGCTGGAGGACGAGGACGCAGAGACATCTACTCTGAGATGCTGGACGAGCCTCACACCTGTCCTGTGACTCAGGTAGGTCCCACTCTCACATGTCTTCCTTACAGGTGAGGGTGGAGCATGCTCAGTGTGCTCTGTGTCCCTGCAGTACAGCGTGTCCTCAGCGGTCCGTCGGTACCTCGGTGTGTCGGAGCTCCTGGAGTCCCTGCAGACTGACTGCTGGTCTTCAGCCCCTCTGAGTTCTCTGCTGCCCCCTGATGGCTCCAACCTGACCTCCTCCCAGATCAACGGGTTCCTGTCCTGGTCTTGCAGGACTCTGTCCTCCAAGCCTCAGGGTGGAGACGCTGTCAGGTAAGGTGACAGCAGCTCCCCACATGAAGTCATGTGATTACGTACCAATGATTTTTGCCGGTTTGTGTGTCAGGCAGCGCCCCCTGCTGCTGGTCGGCGTGCTGGAGCTGCCGTCACAGACGTCTGAGTTCAAACACTCGATGCAGCTGAGAGACGCCACGGGAGCTGCAGCCTGCGTGCTGACGGAGGGCAGCGAGGAGGAGGAGGGAGCGCAGAGGGCGGTCTTTAACAGCGCCTGGATCGGTACAATGCACGCACACAGACACACACACAGTGACACACAGCTTTATTCTTTAATGTGTGTGTGTGTGTGCTGCAGGTTGTCTGGTGGGTGTGGTGCAGTTCACCATGGTGACAGAGAGATTCCTCCAATCAGATTTCCCTTCCTACCAACACCTGGACCAGGACAGGTTCATCACACACAAACACTGCAGGTACACACACACACAACCTGCAGCATGCTGACTGCTCATTGGTCCATTCTCTGTGATGTAAGAGGGTGTCTGATTGGTTCAGGATGTGAGCTTCCTTCCTGGTTGTAAACATTATGAGTTAAATAAAGCTGGGTTCAATTCACAGGGTTTACCTGCAGTTCTCTCTGGACCACCTGCACATCCTGAGTCCATCTGTTGCCATGGAGACACACATGAGACACAAGGGGGAGGAGCCAGGAGGGGATGTCACTGCCAGGAAGCAGACAGTAGAAGAAGAAGAAGAGACTGCTGGGAGTAAGAGGAAGAGAAGAGAAGAAGAAGAAGCAGACTCCGGCAACCCCTGGCACTGTGTCTCCATGGTGATCAGGGTGGAGCAGAAGGAGGGTGTGTCCTGGAGGAATACAGGGGCGGAGGCAGAGGATCAGGAGGCAGGGCTGAGACTGTGCTTCTCAGCGAAAGCTGCTGTGATTGGTCCAGTGGTCAGCTGGAGGCGGGACCCAAAGAATGAACCAATGACAGAGAAAGAAAGTGAACAAAAGCAGGAGAAAAAGGTGAGAGACGCACCTGTGTGGGTTTACCTGAGCTCACCTGGATACACAGTTACGTGTGTGTGTGTGTGTGCGTGCAGGTGGTGCTGGTGTTCTCAGGTGTGTGTTCGCGGTGGTTTCCTGTCCTCCAGCCTGGATGTTTCTACAGACTCATCGCCGCTAACACTCAGGTATCAACCCAGCTTTGATGATGTCACTAAGGGGCGTGGCCAGAGGTTTGCCTCATCGGTCTCTGCTCTCTGATATTAGTACACATGAACACAGACGTTTTTCAGCTTTATCTGTAGTTCTTCACACACTGAGGTTATTTATGGAGTTCCACAGGGTTCAATGCTAGGACCAGTTCTGTTTACATTATACATGCTTGCTTTTGGCAGTATCATCAAAACACAGCTTACATTTTTACTGCTATGCAGATGACACCGAACATTCCTGTTTGTGGGGGAGTTGATATGACCTGAATCCTTGCAGCTGATTGGCCCATGTGTCTGTCAATCAGGATCCCAGTGTTTTGATTGGCTGTGGAGTTTCTGGGCGCAGTGGGGTGGATCTCCACGCTGAGTCAACCCTACAAATCAGACGTGGTTGGAGATTCCACACTCTGACACGCCCACTGCTGCTGCCAACCTGCAAACAGGTAACACTTGGTTTGTTCCCCGTCTTCCTCCAGGACCCTTAAACTTTTTTATAGAGATTGTAGGGGTGCAACGATACACAAAATTCACGGTTCGGTTCGGTTCGATACTTTGGTGTCACGATTCGATATTTTTTCGATACAAAAAAATGTTCATGCTTATTTAATTTGTCATTTATTAAAATTATAAATATATATTTTAACTCAAAATTACAGTTTTTAAATTTAATGTTGCTGAAACAACAAACTAATAAAAAAATACATCTATCTGATCGAGAAATCCCTCATCTTTGGAAAAGAGTTTATTACAGAGAAATGGCTCTTTCCAAAATAAAAGCTATACTATACGCTTCTTCTGGGCTATATTCCCAGCAGCATATTAAACATATCAGGTCCCCATAAGGAGAATCATGTGCTAACAGCTGTCTAAATGACTCGGGTAAAGTCTGTAGCATGCGTGCTTGTTGTTTTTGTCTGCTTCCACTTGTCTTTGCACTAGGATGATGTCGGCGTAAATGTGCAGTCATATTCATTGTGTTCCCACTAGTGCTGTCAGCTTAATCTGAAATGACGTTAACACCACAACACGGCAAATCTCCGTTAACGAGCTACCGCGGATCGACCGGTACGTGGGGCTGGACGGAGTCAACACGTTAACAAGCTAACTGCGCTAACGCAGTAGTTCCCACCAGTGTAATTGAGCATTGCGTGGCACATCCGACATACTGTTTTACTTTTGTCGATGACACGCTTACCTTCAGGGTCATGCTTCACATGAAGACCAAAATAGTTCCAAAAGCCAGATCTGAATGCGGGCGGGGGAGGTTCAATTTGCCATGTTGCAATGAGCTTAGCTTCTGTCTTGCTAGCTTGCGCTGCGCTCAGTGGATCTGCGCTCGACAGTGCAGCCTAGGCGGAGTAGTCGAACGCAGATCCACTGAGCTCTCAACACAGCATCGTCAGAAGAAAAGTTGATAAAATAAATTAAAAATGTTGTATTGTTCGATACACATGCGGACCGAACCGAACGCACTGTATCGAACGGTTCAATATCGATACGAGTATCGTTGCACCCCTAAGAGATTGACAGACCACGTGACTTTTGTGCATTGCATTGTGGGTACAAGTGGGAACAAAATCAAAACACTGCATCAAGCGCTAGCATTTCCAGCACAAGTAATCAGCAATTCTGCGGTTTTAATCCCTACTTGCATTTTATTTGCCCCAAAAACAGACGACAGAGAACACAGCAGGTCTGTACAAAGACAGAGTTGATGAAATGGCAAAGAAAAAAAAAGTATGAGGAAAAACTCAAAGGAGTGAACCATACGAGCATACAGAGTGGAGTAAGGCCGTTAGCGTGCTGCCCGACTTTCATGACGCACATATTTGTTATTATATGGTCCTAAGTGTGAGTGCATACACTCACAACATGTTTAGTAACTTCAGATCCCTGCAACCAGCCCAGGTCCAGTTTACTTTGGTGATTTGGACTATTCCATTTGACAGCTGTAGCTGGGGCTGCAGAGCAGGTCAGCCACTAATCAGAAGGTTGGTGGTTCGATCCCAGTCTGCCTCCTGGCTGTCCAAATATCCTTATATTAACCCCTATACTAACCCCATGTCTGCCTAGTGGTGGTGGTCAGAGGGCCCGGTGGCGCCAGTGTCCAGCAGCCTCGCCTCTGTCAGTGCGCCTCAGGGCAGCTGTGGCTACAATGTAGCATCACCAGTGTGTGAATGACTGAATGTAGTGTAAAGCACTTTGGGGTCCTTAGGGACTAAATAAAGCGCTATACAAATGCAGCCCATTTACCGTCTAATAGAAATAAAATGAGTGTTTCGTAATTCATTCAATTTATTGTCTTTATTTATAACTGGCATTATTGTTTCATTCTTTTATAGAATCTGACAAGAAAGAGGCAAAATTGTAAAAATCCATCAGCTTTATTAGCTGCTTCATGAAAAACAAATCAATACAAAAACAAACAAAAAACCCCCCACTGGAACTCAACTTACTGGAAAACAGTTACTCATCACTTGATTGCTTCAAAACAAGCCTTGGGAACATATATAACAATTTCTCTTCCACGACGTCATCCGATAAAAAACGATCTCTTTACCCGTCGGCTTCCCGTGGCTGTGTTTCTTTTTATTTACTGTGTGACTGTTTTCATGTGAAAGCCTGCGTGTGCTAGCACTGCTTGCCACTCGTTCCCAGAATCCTTTGCGGTTTTACCCCTGAATGACGTCACATTTTCCATCTCTATTCTCTCTGTTTTCAGGCCGTCCCACCCACAGTCTTGTCTGTCTCAGAGGTCTTAGACTGCAGGTAAACTGCTCATCCCTCACTGAGTCGCCCCCTGTGGCCATCTGAGGAACTGCAGCTCCAGCCTGCTTTAAACTCTTACTGGTGTGTGTGTGTTTCAGCTCAGAGCTGGTGTGTTTTCAGGGTGTGGTGTCTGAAAGGATCAGTGTGAACAACAGGACTGCCCACTCTGGACACACACACTCAGGTACAAACACACAGGTGGTTTGTGTATCAGGCTTTTGCTTTCTGCTGTGAAGTTTTAACATGGGGGTCCATGGGGGCTGACTCACTGCTGCCTCTGCTGGACACTAGAGGAACTGCAGGCGTCAGTGCTTCAGGTATGAGTCTCAGGTAGGGATGGGTATTGATAAGATTTTAACGATTCCGATTCCATTTTCGATTCTGTTTAACGATTCGATTCTTTATCGATTCTCTTATCGATTCTTTTGAAAAAGGAGAACACTCGGGTGGATTAGCTTAGAACTTTGTTTTTATCTTCTCTTTGAACAAGATAGAAATTTAGGAGTAACATGGCCTTACAAACCCAACAGTGCGATCTCAAGAGAATGGGGTGTTAGAGGGTCCCCAGGAAAAGAAAATGTAAATGTAAAATAATAAAATAAATATTCTTCTGTACTATAACATAAATTATTCTGTAGCAATTACACAAGAATATCCAGTAATGTCCTTGCCTACAATTAAACACCTTCACTTACCGAAAATCGGGAGCATCTGCTGTGGCAAATGGGTGCAAGGCTTTGACCACAAACTTAGTCACTGCTCGGTAGTGATGGGTCGTTCGCGAACGAAATGGCTCTTAGAGCCGGATCTTTGAAGTGAACGACACGAGCCGGCTCCTTATCGCGAGCCGTGGGTTTTTTTTCTTTCTCTCACCCTCTCTCTCTCTCTCGCACTTTTTTTTCCCACTTCACTCCGCACGCGAGCCTTGTGCTTTGCGCTGGGCAGAGGGGGGAGGGGCGGTAGTTACAGTCGCAGTAACACAGGAACAGCGGGAGGGAGAGACAGAGAAAGAGAGCCAGGGACAACAATGTAACATTAAAAAGGTATAGTAATCATCCACAACTATTTTCAGTTGCAGATGATAAAGGATTCAGAAAGTTTATTCATGCAGGCCTATATGACAGAGAATATGCATGTTGTTTTTCATATTTTAATTTATATTTAATTGTGTTGTGGTTTGCAGTGTTTTGTGTTGTTTCATTTTAAATTTGTTTAAAAGGAAAAGCTGAAAATTTAAATAGTTAGAAGTTGAACAGTGACTAGTTGGTTTTTGTATTATATGATTTATTTATTACATTTTATGTGGAGTGACTAAATAAAAGTATATTTACGGTGGCCCCTAGAGACAAAGCAGCACGTACAAACTTCAAAACACGTAAAAACTCAGAATCACGTAAAAACTCCAAAACACATAAAAACTCAGGCTACATCCACACGTACCCGGGTATTTTTGAAAACGAAGATTTCTAAAAAATCCCTTTCAGGGTGGATATTTTCTAAAACTCTGTTTTTGCATTTACGCGTGGATGAGGAAAACGGAGAAAACGAATTTCTACAATACTGTTACTGTTAATTGTACTCTCTGCAGTGTTTAAATGCTTACACATACACACACACACAGTTACTGTCCCTCCACACATACGACTCGGTTCTGCTTCTATGCCCCATCTTTGTTTACTATTTCCCACCGAGGCTTCTAGACTTCTGATTGGCCAACATTTCTACACGTTTAGGAATATATCGACACCTGTTGCTTTGGCATGCTCCTAGCAGCGTTTTCCTTCATTTCTGCATTTACATGTGGACGGGATTATTTTTTAAAACGAAAACGGAAAATCTCTGTTTTCAAAAATACCCGTGTACGTGTGGACGTAGCCTCAGAAGCACGTAAAAACTCCAAAACATGTACAAAAGACAACAGAAGTGCTCCAGAATGCTAGGCGCAGTGTTGAGCTTTTGTTACCTAGAGGCTGCACAAGCCAGCAAGTACCAACGACCGGTGTGTGGTAGTAAGAGGTAAATGTTATTATTAATTATTTGAATATATATGAGTGCTTGTGTATAAATACACAAACAATATACATATGCTTTCAATTGTGTAATTTAAGTGATCTAGGTAGCTCTGTTTTGAAGTTCAGTTAACGCTAGAAATGCGTTTTAGAGTTTGTACGTGTCTCTAGGTGCCACTATATATTTATATATATAAACATATATAAATACAACCACTTTTTTTACATTAGTAATTCCTTTTGTGCATAATTTTATATTATTGTAATAATAAATTAATTAAAGCAACAAAACAACCTGAAGAGCCGGTTCGGAGCCGAAAGATCCGGCTCTTGTTAGTGAGCCGAGCCGAAAGAGCCTGCTCTCTAAAAAGAGCCGGAAATCCCATCACTACTGCTTGGTGACATTCATCCTGGCCTGAAAGGAGACGCAACCGGTAGACTGCAGCGAGAACTGCCAGCAGCTGAGCCAGCAAGACTCTGTCTGTCTCTCTCATCATGGTCACCTAAATGCACAGTAATGGCAGGTTTTGTAATAAAGCAGATCGCGCTAACATAATATGCACTGTTAGTTGATTATTTACCTGCCGCATTAACGGGAGAGGACGTGCAAACGTTACCGCTGCTGCTGGGTTAAGATTCACGAGTCCGGAGCGGAATTAAAAACACGACATTCATTTAAAGTCATCGCGTGTTTTGTGAGCGAATGCTTTTGCAGATTCGTAGTGTTTCCTCCCTTAAATGAAAAATCTACTTTGCAAGTATTGCAAGTTGCCCTGTTGCCATCCGTTCTCGTAAAGTATAAACAAACTTTTGAGCGTTTGAGCCGCCATGTTTCCTGCCAGGTAAATGACGCTCCGCAACGTGGTGACGTCATTCTGGGCGACTGGAATCGATAAGGGAATCGTTTGCAAAAATGGCAAACGATTCCAAGGAATTGAAACATTGGGAACCGGTTCTCAACAAGAACCGGTTTTCGATACCCATCCCTAGTCTCAGGTCTGACTGTTAGCTAAATGTGTGTGTGCAGGTGTGCGTCTCACTCTTTGTGACCAAGCTGGGAGGAGTCTGCAGGTGTACCTGGACTTAAGCCACACCCCCTACCCACCTGGCCTGTTGCCGGGTAACACTCTGCTGTTGTCTGGTTTCCAGAGGAGGCTGTCCAGGTGAGACACACATAGACAGGCTTATAAATGTTTGGACTCTTAATTTGGACTCATTTCCAACCAATGTAACCCAACAATAAAATTACGAATTATCTTGCATAAATAGGCTGCTGATTTTCTTTACTCATTTCAGGTGTTACCAGCAAAATAGTTGTTTGATCCTCTGGGAATGTATCCAGATTTATTTATTTATTTAGACAGAGATCTTGACCCCCATCAATGTTCAATACAAAGTTATGCCGATGGTTATGTACCTGTGTGGTTTACCTGTGTGTGTGTTTCAGGACAGGAAGTGTGTACTGCACGTACTTACCTGTCAGCTCGATAACTGTGGTCTCCCTGGGAGACACCAGGTAAGTTTACAGGGCAGGTAAAGTCTGGTTCACGTGTTTGTCGTGCTGTTGTTTATTTGTTTGTTTTGTTTCTATCAGTTCGGCCCAGCCTCCTCCTCCTGCTCCCATCATGCACCTGGGTGAGTGGGCTCTGAGCAGCAAGCAGAGGTGCACTGTGGGACAGGTCAAAGGTCACGTGGTGTGTTTCCTGTTCCTGCAACTGCAGTGGAGCTGCTCGCTGTGTGGCAGCGTGTACACACAGGTACTGCATAAAATACACACAGTGTGTACAGGATGTGTTTAGTTGTAGTTTCTCGGGTGCAGTGAAAGTACTCAGAGTGCTTCATGTGTTGTTAGCGTGTTGGTGGTGTGTTAGTGTTAGTGCACGTAAGTAAAGTGTAGTTTTGGAGTAAACTGCTCACGATTTCAGGTGTGTGTGTGTTTACCTGTTGCTCTCTCTCTCTCAGGGCTGCAGCAGCTCTCAGTGTCACTCGACCTTGTCAGTGTTTCAGTCCACAGCAAAGTAAGAGCAGCTTCCTGTTGAGCTCACCTGCTGATACATGTTACTCACCTGGATCAGTCAGGTGACAGTCACATGATCAAACCATGTCGCTCTGCTCTTCGATCAGGCTGGTGATTGATGACGGGACAGGTGAGGCTCACGTCTGGTTCTCAGCTGCTCTGGTTCGTGCTCTGCTGGGATTGGCTGACGCTCAGTGGGAGGGGCTTCAGAGAGCACTCAGGGTCAGAGGTCACATCAGAGTCTTCCCTCGTGGGCAGAGCCAGGTCAGTACCACCTGTCAGGTGTATATATTTACCTGTCACAGGTGAATCACGTGCTCATCGTCGTCTTTAAACTTTATTTTATCTTTAAAAATTTAAGATCGGGTCATGTTTTTATTTCTGAGGCTTTAACTGTGAAAGGGCACATCCTGTTTGCATCCTGGTAACAGCTCCGTCTGCTCACACTTTACTGCTGAACTGGTTTGGGGGCGTGGCCACTTCCACCTTTAAAAGTCTGTAGGTGTGACCACACTGGGCTCACGTGAACAGGAGGGAGGGGCCTTACAGCCGTGTGTTTCAGTGAGACTCAGGTCGTGCCGCTGACTCCACCCACTCGACCTGAAGAAGCAGCAGGTGGTGTGGGGTAAGGAGGGCTGACCAGCTCCATGTTCACTGCAACGCCACACCTCCCACATGGAGGGTGGAGACCACAGGGGAGGGGCAGGACAGCGAGAGGCATTTAGGACTCGGGTCACACCAGGAGAACCCACAGGGACCCTCCACCCACAGGTGGAGCTGTGTTAACTGGATATTAATTTTTGTCCTTTACTGCAGAAAATAATTATAATCATAAGAAAGTGAGATTAGTATCAAACAGAAACAGTTTCTAAAAACACAAACGTGGAGTCTAAACTGAGACGTCCTGTTTAAAATAACAAGAACACGTTTTAACTCCATAAACTGTGACGCGAGACTCTTTATGAGTAATGAGCACTTATTTCCATTTATGGTTTTAACTCATATCTGTTATTTGTTATTTACTTTGCAAAGATCAGTTTGTAGACTCAAGTTCAAACTGAGGGTTTTCTTCATATTTACAGTCGGTGTAAAAACGTCAGAAGGTTTGAGTGAAAAGAGAGAAACAGACGTTTGTGAGGATTCACATTGTGGATATCTGAGCTTATCAGAGTGTCAGGAAGTGAAACCTGAAGAAAGTCAAAGAGCCGCCCAGTACAGAACAGGCCTGTCAGAGCAAAGACCTCAAAGACTCTATAGGCTGCACAGGGACACACTGTGAGCTCACAGAGCTCCACGTCTGCAGAGCAGACACCTTCAGCCACACTGCTGAGGACGACCGGGACAAAGACCCTGCAGACTGAAACGTCCTGTGGTCAGAGGAGGTGAAACGAGAAGAAGATGCAGCTACAACCCAAAGAACAGCGTCCACACAGTGAAGCACTGTGGGGACACTGTGGGGGGACACCAGAGAGAAACAGACGTCCTGCAGGACGTTTCCACAGAGCCGAGCCGTGAGTCTGCAGTCACATGACCTCTGTCTCTGTCTCAGGTGTGTGATGGGGACGCTGACGACTTCCTCCTCCACTTCCTGTTGTGTCTGTGCAGCAGTGATGTCATGATTCGGCCGCTCAGCCTCACCTGCAGGAAACGCACCAACCAGAGACCAGAAGGTAACCCCACCCTCACCACCCTGACCCAACCTGACTGCAACCTTCAGAGTCGTTTGTGTGTGTGTGTGTGTTTCAGAGGTGAGGAGGTTCACTCGAGGAGACAGAGAGTTCCTGACCAGACTGGCTCCTCCCCTTCAGCTCACCTGTCTGCACCTCCACCCTGACTGAGCTCCACCTGCTTCGTTCTGATTTTACCTGTTCTACGTGTTCGTACAAATAAAACTTTATCGTTCCTCCTCCTGTCACACGGTATCTCACCTTCACTGACCTTAACACTGGTGATCAGGGTCAGAGGTCACACGAAGCTCTCTGGGTTTAACCTCACACGAAAGGGGCGGAGCTGTCATCATCACAAAGGGGCGTGTAACAGGTCATGTGACCCTTTTACAGGAAGTGATCCCTGTGAGTGGCGCCCACATCAGAGACGTTCTCAGATGGTGATTCATAAAACCTGCACCAGTAAAATCTGACTGTAGAAGGATGATGAGTGAAACTGGTTAATCTGGTGTTTGTGGCACAGAGGGGGACAATAAAGGTTTGACCTCCACTGTGTCACACGTGTACCTGAACAGGTGTGCTGTGTGACACGTGTGGCTCTGGGTCAGGTGTAACTCCCACAGCCTGTAGTTCAGATTCTCTGTGTTTGTGAAGTAAAACTAAACACTGTGAACGTGTTTCAGTTTCTTTACAGACGTCAGACGGTGAAAGCTTCAGCCTGACCAGGAAAGAATCAGTCTGCTTTAAATCACACTTACTTTAAAATTCATTTCTCCTCACCTTCATGTGTTTTGTATTATTGGATCTTATACTGAAAGAGTTCATCCATCGACACATTTTAATCCTGCAACATTTCACCGTGTTAGTTTGTCATAAATTGAACTATTTTAGGTTAAATGATTTCAGTTCATCTTTCCAATAAAGCTGGCAGCTCTGAAACAACTGTTCTCTCTGAGGGTGTTTTCCATGTAAATAAAAGTGAAATAATTAAATGTAAGTTGTGTGAACAGAGCCGTCCAGTGGAGCTCCTCAGGGCTCTGTGCTTTCAACACTTTGTTTTCTATGCTAATGAGTGTCAGAGCACGTCAGCATTAGTCCTTTAACATGGTCACAGCCACTGATGAATGTGTTCAAATGTGGGTTTTTTAATCCAGGTTTACATCACACTTAAACAGTCTATGAAACGGGCCTCTGCACTCATTCATCCTTCATCCTGGAGATCACTCATCTAAACCAACTAACATACAGAATGTGATGTTTTCAAAGCTAACATGTACAAACAATTGTTATTGACGTCGGGCATGGGAGTTCTTAACAGCAGCTCATTGTTCATTCTGATGTTTGTTTAAATTATATATTTAATATAATACATTGGCCTTTTTCAGCTTTATTTGAAGGGCCACGGGTCAGACTCTTAAGGCCTCTTGGGCCTGCTGCTCTCAGCCTCACTCCGAGGAAGCCTACAGTCTCTCACAGTGGAAACTACACCTACATCTCCCAGAGAGGTGGGCGAAAAGACAGCCAGCAAGAAGTACAACTGAAGGTCAAAGGTCAGTGCTGTAGAAACGAGGGGTTTGTTCCAATGGGGTATTTTCCTTAGGAAGGTTCCTCATTGAGAGAAGTGACCTGGGAGTTTCTGCATAGTGGCCATAACAAGAGCTCACGTTATATGATGTCCTTGAGCTTTCCAATCATTTCCAGATCCACCAACTTCACTTGGTTCTTTTCAGGAACTGCGTCTCCAGGTGTCCCAGTATAAACCTGCATGTTCCAGGAATAACTTGTCCTTGTTGGCCGTATATTTGTGCCATATTTGGTCTGCATGGTGGGCAGTTTGAAAGGGCAGTGTCCACTGTGATGTTTGGTCAGAGATCAGTGGCTGGACTTGGATCACTGTTAATTTCTCCGGTTGAGGACGTTCTTGTATCAAAGTGAATCATCTGTAACAACATGTGAGTGTCAAGTTTGGATCTGTACACACCACTCAAATGACTCAAATGTGCTTTGTGAACTATATAGCTCAGTTTGCATTAACCCTCTGATGCATAGTGGTCACTGGAGTAGACAGCTACTAAAACGTACATATCTCTTTAATGAATTGGTTTCTATAGTGGAACTGCATATTAGCCTTTAGAGTGCTCTCTGCTGCCATACTCTATTGAGGTCAATTCAGTGTTCAGTTAGTGCAACTGCAAGTAAATTTCCTCTGAATCAAAGATGGCAGACAAACTGTCACCCCTGCCGACCACTGCTGGCATATCCTGTCAATCCTTCTAAACTAAAAGAGCCCAACAGGTAAAATAAATATGATGATATGCAGTAACATCTAGGGAAGGATATTATCTGTTTGGAACAAGAAATTGTTATGTCTAATATGTAGAAAACTACGATTAACCATGTGTCCACTGAAGTGGACATCATGCATTACCCACTATATTTTTTTAACATAAGTCATAAATTGTTTCACTGTTTCTTGGGACTGTTTTGGTTATAAGTAAGCTTATAATTGTTAAATTTATAAGCTACTCATTTAAAATATATATTTTTGTGCAGACCAGCTGTAGTTTGAGTTACTATAATAATTATTTTATCATATTTTGTAGACTTCAAATGCAGCAAAGAGTAAGGCAGCATACAGAATAGTCCAGGAAATTCCATCCAGCTCAAGTGATGATGATTTCATTGATGAGTGCAGTGATAGTGAGTTCAGTGATAAGTCCAGTGATAAGTCCAGGGAGTGAAGGTATGGGTGAGAGCAGGAACCTCAGGCTATTTGACAGGCTATAGCGTCGAACCAGTGGATGACAGAACTGGTTCGACAGTTCTGTCATCCACATGGTCTCGTCCTGTGCTGGCCAATCCCCTGAAGATGTTACCAACAGATGGGTCAAGAAGGAAAAAAAGATGATGATGGTCCAAAAGCCCTTCTTTGTGGCCCTTTACAATCAACACATGGGTGGGGTTGATCTTGTTGACCAATGTCTGGCAATGTACCCCCACAGACGTCGAAACAAGAGGTGGTACATCCGAGTGTTTTTTCATTTTTTGGATGTGGATGTAATACTGTCCTGCATCGTTTTAGAACTGTGTAGACTAAAAAATGTTTCTCTTGTTGGAGATAGTTTGCCATATTCAGGTGTAGGATTCACAGCTAGGACTGTTGACTGGTTTTGTTATTTACGCCCAAACATTGGGGCTATATGAGTTGAAAGTTCCAAAAAATTGCTGAGATGTTTTTCAAAGGATACAAGCAAACAAGTGTTTGTATATTTACAATAGAACACAAGGTAATTCATTTTTACAGTAAATTCACAGTATTTCATGCTAAGTGCTCGGGCGCATGTAGTCCACTGGAGTGGACAAGTTTATAACTTTATAAAAAAACATATTTTTGGGAAAAAAAGAGTTGAACATTTTTTTTCATGTCCTGAGAAGAATAAAAGCACTTAAGAAAAAAATCTTGACCAAGGCTTTCATAATTCATGCATCAGTCCTTCGATGTATTGCAGCCTTTTCATTTTTACTTCAGCTCAGCTCTCCTAGCAGCAACTATCACAACAGGACAAAGACACAGTGTTTTAACTGTTAGGTTTTATGCAGTTTGCAGTAAATTGTGTGCTGATTTAAATATTTTCCTTCTGAAAGTGAAAGTCCTACAAATCCATATGCAGATCAGCTGCAAAAATACTCCTGTCCACAGCTTTCAGTCTCAGGGTTTCAGTTGCTGCAAACGTCAGTAAATCTGACTCTAAAGCTTCCAAAGAAAAATCATTTTAAAAAATCAGCTTCCAACAAAATCATAACTGAAACATGCGTTTCAGTGAAACATTGTACTTAGAACTGTGCCTTGCACAGATGCTGCTTGACCACATAGAGTAAAATCTCTCTGACAAAATGACAGTTTTTTATCCACCACCATGTAATTTCAAATACCAGTATGTGTATTACAGGCTAGTAGTGAGCTTTAGGGCTGGGTATCGTCACTGATTTCTAGAATCGATTGGGTCTGATTCACAAGGTCCTGATTTGATTCGATTCAATTTAATTTTAAGTGGGGAAATTTTGCCTCAATCAGAAATATAATTCTGATCACGTATCAGTACATTTCCATATTTTCACATCTATAAAAAGAAAGCTGACACTTGCGAGACGTTATCAAAAGTGTGAGCATCACAGCAGATGCCTTTGTGTCAAAGTAACTGAGGATAAAACAGAAAAAACATGAAGGAGATTTTCCTGGCCTGGGATTTTATAGCAGATAACCTTAAAATATTCTGCAGTAGATCAAAAATGAAAGAAAACCATGAATATACATGTGAACATTACCTGATGCTGCTAAAGTGAAGCAGAGCAAAGTTACAGAGGTTTGATTAGAGACACAGCTGAGAGTTTTGTAATTTGGCATTATTTTACATTCTTCACTGTTAAACAGCAGAAATGAGGCTTTCTTGTTGGAGGTCATTTTATTTAATAATAATAATAATAAGTAGGTCAAAGGTCAAAACAAGAGTACAGTTAAGTTAAAATTAATAGGTCAAAGGCCAGGTTAAACTAGTTAAACAGGATCAGCAAAAATTAAACCAGGATAAAGAAATAATACATTAAACAAGGAAATAAATTAAAAGTTTGAGTTACTGAAAAATTAAAGGAGTTTAAATCAGGTTAAGAGTTAAATTTTAAACCTTTGTTAGTTAAACCAGATAAAATAAGCAGAAAAACTGATTGGGGGGAAAAAACGTTGCAAATCTCAAAGATGTTGTGATCAAAGCTCTTTTAAAAGAGTAAAGAAAAATATGTTTCAGTATATTGTATGTTTTAACTAAATCCACGGCAGTCACTGGTAGTGACCTCAAATCATTGTTACTGAAGAAGGATGAATTCCACCTTAAAACAATAAAAAACAGTAAAGTGTTCTTTAACAGTGTGTGTGTGTGTCTGCAGCTGTTCTTTGTGTTGTTGCTGGATCGTTGCCTCAGGGGGAAAGTTGTGTGTGTATTGAACATGCAGACTAACAGAGACTGCAGCTGTCAGCAGCCACACACACTTTATATTCTTCAAATCAAATCAGAGTGAAACATGTTCATTGACAGCTCAGCTTCAGCATCTTCTTCATGCTGTGACTGCAGCCATTCAACTCTGTTTCTCTTTAACCCAAATCATCACAACATGGAAATATAATCATCAAAATGATGTGACTGGAAGGATGCAGCAGTCTGTGCTCCACCTTTCTCCTCCACACCTGCAGGTGGAGAACATGGATGCATGAACCTCTACAGAGTTCTTTGAATATTATCCGTCTTATCAGTTTTCAGTGAACAAAAATATAAAACAAGAAACAAACACAATCGACAGCTGCAGCAGTCAGTCTGTCGAATTACACCATCATCATTTATTTATATAGCACTTTAAAAACACACCTGGTAGACCAAAGTGCTGTACAATACTAATATGCACATAGTAATAAAAAACCAGACATAACAATTAAAAAAAAATCAGTTACCCACAGAGTTAAAAGCCAGGGAATAAAAATAGGTTTTTAATAAAGACTTAAAAACTGGCACTGATGTAGCCTGTCTAATATGGAGAGGAAGGCTATTCCAAAGCATCGGCGCTTTGGAACGATCAATTTTAACTCCAAGATTTGTGATCGAACTCTATAGTTGGGAAGTCAAAGCTGCAAGAACAACATCTGGAGTATGAGAAGAACGATTTGGGCCAAATAAAATTGCTTCTGTCTTCCGATCATTAAAATTTAAAAAGTTTTTTGCCATCTATGCTTTGACATTAGTAAGGCAGTCAAGCAGAGGTCGAGTTGGGAAACTATCAGAATGACTGAAAGATAAATAAAGCTGGCAGTCATCTGCATATAGATGGATTGGCACTTTATGTTTCCGGAAAAAATCGCGCCAAGAGGCAAAAAGGTACAGTGAAAACAATAATGGCCCAAGAATAGATCCCTGTGGCACACCCCAAAGCAGAGGGGCCACAGAGAATGAAGCCGACCCCAACTTAACACAAAAGGTCCTATTTAAGAGATAGGACTTTAACCACAAAAGTGCCGAACCAGAAATTCCCACACAGTGCTGTAAGCGGGAGATCAACAAATCGTGATCCACTGTGTCAAATGCAGCGGTCATGTCCAACAAGACCAGCACTGCATATTTACCATGGTCTGTGGCTATCAGGATGTCATTCATAACTTTTACGAGGGCTGTCTCTGTACTGTGGAATGGCTTAAAGCCGGAATGAAAGATTTCTGACAATTTAGAGTCATTCAAGTAGTCCATCAACTGCGTATAAACAATCCTTCCCAGAATCTTACTAAGAAAGGGAAGCTTAGAGATGGCTCTAAAATTTGATATGACTGAACTGTCTAAGCCCGGTTTCTTAAGTAAAGGATGTTTGACTGCATGCTTAAATTCCCTAGGTACTTGACCAGACAAAAGACTAGTATTAATAATGTTCAAAATGTGTGGTCCAATGATAGGAAATACCTTTTTAAGAAAACGGGGAGGAACAACGTCATTTGGAGAGCCACACGGTTTAGCATTCAACACAAATTTCTCTAAATCAGATAAAACAATTGGTAGAAAGGCAAAGAACAGACTTGAGCAAGAACCATGCATGGCTGTGTCAGCAATAGGTAGAGTCGGAGGTGTCAAACTAGCAACCTTGTCCACAAAATAATTAAGAAACTGATTGCACATAACCGCATAAGAGTGCAAAAGAAAAAAGCCTTCCGGATTAATTACAGAATTTATAGTGTTATATAGAACACGAGAGTTATGCGAGCTGGCAGCAATAAGTTGAGAAAAATAGTAGTGCTTGGCAGCCTTTACTGCTCTCTGATAGACTTTCCAGCTAGTCTTAGGCTGTATGTCTCTATGGAAGCGCCTATCTTTTTTCCACCATCTTTCACATCTTCTACATTCTTTTCTAGTGGCTCTGGTAAAATCAGTTAGCCAAGGACTAGCCTTTGGCTTGCATTGTCTGAATATAAAAGGAACTCACACATAACCCCAAATGGGCACTACACTATAGAAAAAGGCAAATCTTCAGTGCTGTCTTCACTCAGGCCCACCGCTGTGCATGCAAAAGCGGCGAGACAAAAAAGGAAAAAGGATTTGTTTTCCACGCAGCGCCTTCACCGTCCGTGACAATATATATATATTAAAAAAAGGGTTAAAATACTAAAAGAATCAGTATCTGTGGTGCCTACTGATACAAAAAAAATAAAACAAGAAACAAACACAATCAACAGCTGCAGCAGTCAGTCTGTCGAATTACACCAGGTTAAAACAGTTTAAAATTCAGTGACGTGTCGGGTCTTTTGCCCGCAGCCAGAAATCCACTTGGCAAAGCAGCAGCTCGGTACTCTGTAAATAAAAGGCAGGAGATGACTTACGCTGGACAGTAAAACATAGGAATATCCCTCTACTGTATTGTTTTCGTTACCTGTCCACAAGTTCGCGTCACAGCCTAATAAATGTGGGGTCAGTGGCGGTGAAGTCCACTACACTGCTCTCACTGGAACGCAATGTTTCCCACCTACAAGGGTGCAAATAACTGTAAATAGCTGCCAACAGCCAGAGCTCAAGGGGTACATTTTTGTGTAACCTACTGTTCTAACAGAAGTTTAGGGGCACCCGCATCAAGCTTTCATGGAAAAGGAATCAAAAACACCAACTTGCCCAGCTTGGACCAAGCACTTGCAGCTTCAGGTTTGCTAGAGGAATACCTAATTGCCCACACCTGAGCTTATGAAAGGGGCAAAGACCAGCTCCACCCACCAGGGGCGGTTCCCAGACTCAGGTCTCACCTGTCACATTTTGTTCAAATCAAACTCCATGAGAATCAAAGTGTGAATCAGAGTCCTGATGATCAGATTCTATAGAAACATGGAGACTGTAGAGGATTTACACTCAGTATGTTCATTTGTTCCCTTCAATAAAAATCAATCAGTTCATCCAATAAAATCAGTCGTTGATCGACTCAGTTTGATTGACAGGACAGATGATCAGAGGTGCAGAGTTTTTACCTCCATCATTGTTACAGGGACTGAAATATGGGTGGAGTTTGTGAGTGAAGGAGCAGCCAGTAAAGGAGTAGATCAGAGCTGCAGCACCTACATCATAAAAGGAGACCAGACCCTCCTCATAATCCACAAACACCCCCACCTTCTCAGGACCAGGATGAAGACAGAGATCAACTGGAGAGTCATCAAGAGCTTCGTACTCATTTCCATTTCTCAGCACTACAGTCCAGAAACCATCCTGAGGTCTCACTGTGATTCCTCCCTTCCTGTTGATCGACTCTGTGGCCACTCCTAAATCCCAGTCAGTCTTTCCTTTAACCTGAACCTCAAAGTAAAATCTGCCTGAAGAGAAACTCTGCTCTCCTAAAACACAAGCACACTGAGAAAATCTCTCTGGGTTGTCTGGAAGTTCCTTCCTCACATCACTATCATACACTTGTTTTCCATCATCAGACAGGATGAGTTCAGGATTTGCTGTATCAGGATCCAGAGTCACATCCACCTCATACTGCTGGACCCTCTGCAGCTCAGCTTCAAACAGCTTCTTCTTCATGAGTTTCCTGAGTGTCTCCTCCAGCTGAGTCACAGCTCTCCCCACAGTCCCCTCATATGATGGTGGATGAACTCTGACCTCTGTCCAGTCCTTGGTGGGTGGAGCAGCTTTCAGGGAGGAGAAGCTTTGGAGGAGGTGGAGGTGGTCTTCAGAGCGTGAGAGCTGCTCCACCTCAGAGCTTCTCTCCATCAGCTCAGAGATTTCCTGTTCCAGATCTTTGATGAGACCTTCAGCCTGTTTCTCTGTAGTTTCCTGTTTGTCTTCGATCTCCTTCATGAGCTCCTTCAGGCGTCTCTCAACAGACTCCATCAGAGCAGTGAAGACCTGAACACCTTCTGCTTTCTGTCTGTCTGCAGCATCTTTACTCATCTTCACCGACTCTGTGATCTCCTGAATCTTCAGTCGTCTCTTCTGGATCATGTGCTGAATCTCAGCCTCTGTCTTCTCCAGCTCTGCCTCCTTTCCTTCATATTCTTCTCTCAGAGAACCAAACTCGTGGTTCTTGTGGTCTAAAACAGAGCAGAGCATGCAGACACATGTCTGGTCGGTCTTACAGAACAGCTCCAGAAGTTTATCGTGCTTCGTGCACATCCTGCCTTCCAGGTTCTCCACAGCATCAATCAGCTGATGTCTTTTCAGACGTTTCACTGTCAGATGAGGCTCCAGGTGAGTCTGACAGTAGGAGGTCTGACACACCAGGCAGGACTTCAGGGCCTTCAGTCTGGTTCCAGTGCAGACGTCACAGGGAACTTCTCCTGGTTTGGCAGCTTGTTGCTCTGAGCTGCTGCTGCTGGCTTTCTGCTGAGCTTCACGTCTGAACTGAGCAACCATCTCAGAGAACAACGTGTTGACCCTCAGCTGAGGTCTAGTGGAGAAAGTCTCTTTACACATGGGACACTGACAGCTCTGATTCATGTCCCAGTGCTGACTGATGCAGGTTTTGCAGAAGTTGTGTCCACATGGTGTAGAGACTGGATCAGTGAACACATCCAGACAGATGGAGCACCGAAACTGATCTTCAGATCGCAGATTGCTGGCAGCAGACATGTCTGCACTCTGAGGGAGAAAGAAAGGAAACATTTGATTCAAAATTCACTTTCAGTTCTCAGACTAACTAGTGGAGACCCAGCAACACACTCAGACACAAACTGGTTCATCCCAAACACAAACTTAACATCGTAGTGTCTGCTGTACAGTGCAGCGTCCAGATGAACAGAATAACTTTGGGGATGAAGATAAATACAGTCGTTAAAAAGATGTGAAATTGTTTCTCTGACTGTTTTACAGAAGGTCCAAGATTCATCCAGATCATTTGTATACTTGAATAAATCAGTTTGTTGGATATTTTCCATCAATTACTGTGAAGTAAACTTCGACCTTGTTGGTGACTAAATACTTCTTATTGTAAGTCCAGATCAACGAGCCATTAATATTAAACAGTGACTGTTCCAATAGAAATGACAGTGAGGAGGACAATGAATCATAAACCTCAGAAATGTGTTATTAACTGTTTGAACCAGTATATTAATGGCATTTATGAGAACATGTTTATTCAGTGGTGTCTGTATATTTGGTCCATTTGTGCGTCATTAAAAACTGTTTTCTCTCACAGATACTGGAACATCACAGCTCCTCACCAAGGTTATTATCGTTAACGAAAACTAACGAAATAACGAATAAAAAACATTTTCGTTAACGGAAATAAAAATAAAAACGAGACTTTGCAATAAAAGGAAAACTAACTAAAACTGAAATGACCGTTCACAAAACTAACTAAAATTAACTGTATTTATAGAGAAAATGTGTTTAGTTTTCGTTGATGTGTATGTGTCATATGTTAGTCTAGGGTGAGAATGAAGTGTATTTTCCAGGTTATGTTCTTGCTGTGCCTTATTATGCCAGCAGGTGGCAAGTACCTCAGTCGGGTCGTTTGTGTTGCCGCTCCGTCCACGCGTAGCATCATGTCAACAAAAGTCGGGAGAAAGCGCCAGAGTCCAATTTGGGATTACTTTGAATATGACTGTGTTTTGGATAAAGCAAGTGTCTTGTAGTGGAACGAGACAAATTATGAGGGACATTTCTAAAGGGAAAGAAATCCCACAAACCTTAAAGTGCACTTGAAAAGCTCACACAAGAAGGCTAACCTAGGTTACCTGGAGAAGGTAAGGGAGCGCACTCAACACTCATCCCCAGAAACAGAAGCTAACACCAGGCAAGGCAGCGTGATGCATCCCGAGACAACAGGACTGGGATATCTACATAACTGTGTGAGTCAATTGCCTTTACACCCGGTGCTGCAAGAGTTAATAGTCTCATTGGGGCCAAGATATACATTTTATAGTTGCCTGGTATCAATGGTTGTTCATCTGCCTTTATTTATTTATTTAAAGAACCCATAGGTGGGAATGTGACTTGTCTGTCTCTGCGTGTTAGCCCTGCGACAGACAGGCGACCTGTGCAGGGTGCAGGGTATGGTAGCTGGAATAGCAACATACCCAAGGATAAGGAGAAGAGAATGACTGATATGATGAAACTGGGATTTTGTTACACTTAATTATTGCAAACACAACTAAAACTATAACTGAAACTAATCAAAACTAAACTGAAACTAAGGATTTTCAAAAAAATAAAAACTAAACTAAACTAGCAAACAATTGGTAAAAACTAATTAAAACTAATATAAAATTGAAAATCTGAAGTCAAAACGAAATAAAAATAAAAACTAATGAAAATTGCAAAACTATTAAAACCCTGCTCCTCACAAACTCAGGATATGGAAGAAGATGAACTTTTCCAGTCACTCGCTGGGATACATCATTCAATTATTCTGGATCCTCAGAAAACATTGATTTATTTTTGTATTTCATATATTTGTTTGTCCAAATCAAAGATTTATGTTAGTAGAGAAGAAGCCACCATGATAAAGCCTGTGTGTGAAAATGAGATCAGTAAATTTTGTTGATCAAAATCACATTTAAGGAGGAATTCTGTCCTCCAGTTTGTTTAAATAACCTTTGGGATTAAACACCATCATCTATGTTTGTGTCTGATGACATGTTTGATCCAGTTCAGCTTGAATATCACAGCTGATGTGTGAACTCTGACATATTTAAAGCCTCGATTATCAGGATGATATAAACACATCTGTTTAAATAATGAGATTTATGTTTCCACACAAAGTTATAAAGTGCAGCATCGACTGTTTTCTGAATGATTCAGGAACATCTGTGACTCTTACAGGATACACTAAGTCAGATAATCTCTCTTTGTAAAATGTCTGAATGACTTTTTGAAGTACTGACCAAAAATCTGCTGGTTTACAGTATCAAAGGCTTTATATCAATAAAGAATAAATAGGTGTTTTCACGTCTGTAATCCTTATGATCAATCAGATCCAGAATCAATCTAATAGGAACAGGAAGTGATTAATAAACAGTCATCAGAACAGGAAGTGATAAATAACCAGGAAGTGTGAAGTCAGTCTGAAGTCCAGAGCACAGACTGAGTCCCTTTCTCAATTCTAAGTACGCGAGTACGTACTGACGTTCTCGGTGAGACTGGACTTGCTGAGACCGCGAGCACGGACTCGCAATTTGTACAATTTTTTTTACAAACTTTATTTAACAAACAATGAGTATACAACATACGAACAGATGAAGTATAAAAAACAACAGAACATGAACACACAAAGCCAGGGGTAAAAAGAAAAAAGTAACAATTATAAGAATACCCACAAAAATTCACATATATATATTGTTTTGAGAGCCTTTTTATTTTGGTGGAGTCTGATATTGATTGTATGTACATTTTCACATCCTTAAAAAAAGTGACATGCTGTTTTGTTTGTAAACTTACATTTATGCATAAAAAATTTAGCTAAAAGTATTAAAAAATTAATCATAAAAAAAACATTTATCATTCTTCTTGGGGAACTTAAAGAAACAGAGTAAAACATTTTCCCATCGTAAAGAAAACTCCCTTAAAATATGGACAATAACAAAACTGCTAAATTTCTTCCAGAATCTCTGTGTAGAGGAACAGTACAAAAAAGATGTGCCACAGTTTCTGGATGATCCCCACAGAAAGTACAATTAGTATTTATGTCTCTTTTAAATTTTACCATGTAGTGACTGGGTGGATAACATTTATGTAGAATTTTAAATGAGACTATTTTCATCTTATTTACAATCAAATATTTATGGGGGATCATCCAGACTGTCTTCCACTTGATATGCGGTTCCAATAAGATATTATATATGGGAGAGAGACGATATCTTCTTGGAATAAACTACGTATTCTCTTATTGCTGTTACCAAGTTCATGTGAAAAGCAGATTTTTCCTATTGGTGACTCAGCTGAATCAGGGAGAGTGACTGAGGTAGATATTGAGCGGTCAGTGTTTTTATATAACATTAAAGTCCCTGAGGGTATGGCACCAAGCACCATTGAGAATTCCTGAACACTGATTGGAAAATTATATAGTGCAATAAAGTCGTTGTAAGTAAGTAGTTGTCCCTCTTTATTAACCAGCTGAGCCACCAATAGGATCCCATTTTGGACCCAAGTTTCCAGGAAAAGTGATTTATTTTTATATAAAATATCTCTGTTGTTCCAGATAAGGTATTTGTGTGGTGAGAAGTTGTGTTTATAAATGAGGGTCCAAGCTAAGAGGACTTGCTTATGGAAGGATGTAAGTTTTACAGGGAGTTTCTCAACATTGTAATTACAATTTCAAATAAAATTAAAGCCACCAAAACGAGAGAAAATATGATATGGTATAAAGTTCCACATAGAGGTAGGGTTTTTAAGAAAATGTTTAGCCCAATTAATTTTGAAAGTGTTATTTAAAGTAGAAAAGTCTAAGACGTTAAGCCCACCTGATTCGTACTTATTCATCACAACAGTTTTTCTAATATAATGCGTACGGTTTTTCCATATAAAATTAAAGAGCATACGGTCAATATCTTTACTAATTTTCTTATCCAGATGTAAGGAGAAAGCAGATGTTAATCGGGATATCCCTTCAGCTTTAGTAATTAACACTCTACCTTTCAAAGACAAGTCCCTTTGCAGCCACTGGTTGAACTTTTTTAGGGTTTTCTGTATAATTGGAGTGAAGTTTGAAGAACATCTTGATTTTTGGTCTTTGGATATTAACAGTCCCAAGTATGTGACTTCTTGTTTAAAAGAAACATTACAGATAGGATTTGCAGGGCAGTCTTTAATTGCTAGTAACTCACACTTTTTTAGATTTAGGCATAAACCAGAGGCCTCAGAGAAATCACTAATCACACTAAGGGCTAGAGGGACTTGGTTTGCATTCTTCAAGAAGAGTGTGGTGTCATCAGCTAACTGGCTGATGACGAGCTCCTTATCAGCTATGGTGATTCCTTGTACAACACTGTTTGAAATATTAGTTGCTAGAATTTGTGTACAAAGTAAAAATAAATATGGTGAAATAGGACATCCTTGGCGAATACCACGTTTCAGGTCAAATCTCGGGGTGGAGCCGTTAATCATTTTAATAGAACGATTCCCATTTGTGTATAAGGTTTTGACAGCTTTACAGAAAAACTCTCCAAAGCCAAATTTGTCCAAAGAGTGGAAAATAAATTGATGTTCAATTGTATCAAAAGCCTTATAAAAATCCAGGAAGAGAATGAAGCTATTGTCAGATACCAAATCAGAGTAATCAAGTAAATCCAAAACCAGTCTAATGTTATTCGAAATGTGTCTATTTCTCATAAAGCCTGATAGTGTCTCATCAATAATTGTGTCCAAGACCTCTTTAATTCTGTTAGCAAGTATTAAAGCCATAATCTTATAGTCATTATTGAGCAGGGAGATGGGTCTCCAATTATCAATAAAAAGTAAGTCTTTGTTTGGTTTTGGAATAAGTGTTATGAGACCTTGAGTAAGAGTAGGAGGGAGGGTGTTATTCTCTATACTTTCTGTGAAAACCTGCAGTAAAAACGGAGCCAGGAGATTAGAAAATGATTGATTAAACTCTGCAGTCAAACCATCTGTCGGTGTACGGTGTTGATGACGTCAGGCAGCCTATGATTTTGTTCTGGCAGAACAGACTGGCATATCTCAACCACCTTTCCCCTTACGTCTTCTTTCTCAGCCTCCTTGACTCCATGTAGTCTGAGATTCCACCTCCTGGAATATCTTTCCAACTCAGATATTCTCTGTTGGCAGTTGTCCACTCGACTTCCCTCTTTAGTTACTTTTTTTTCCAGGTCACAAACTTTCCCCTTCATATCTTTCATTTCCACGCACACAAAATCAATCGTCTTTTTGAGACCCTCAATCGGGAGCGTATTCTCTTTCATCATGTTCAAGTTCTCTCTCACCATGCTCTCAATGTTATCAGACCTGGTGTTTATTAATGCCGACAAACAGGAAATTATCTGATTTACATCAACTGGGTCAGAGCTACATCACCTTCTTCGGAGCTGGCGATTTAAGAGGTGTAACAGGGAGAAGTGGGAACCATTCTGGGGCCAAGATCGCCCCAGAATGGTCAGATAATATGGAGGACATTGTGGACACTGTGCACCGGATTGGAAGAAAAGAAGAGGGCAGAAATCGCCAAGTCATAATTCAGTTCACAAAGCGCCTACACCGAGATGGAATATGGAAGAAGTCCAAAAATGCTCAGATTTGTGAGAGTGAAAAAATCCGTTTTGCCGAGGACTTGAAAAAGGAGGATCGTGTGGAGAGGGAGAAAGTTTGGCCGAAAATTTTACAAGCCGGAAATGCGGGGGAGAAGGGTTACTACAGAGGAACTGTCGGTTATATTAATGGCCGTCGCGTTCTGGCGGATGGCTGAAAGTGTTCACGTTTACTTGTTCTCTGAACTCTACATAAAGAGGGACTGTCAGGGTTCCTGGGTCGTTGACCCAGTGCTTTCAGTTTTGTCACATTTTGTTTCTGTTGCCATATCAATGTTCTCACTTCCTGCTTCTCCTGTGTCAGCTCGTCTCTTGTTTCATTAGCCAGATTATGTTCAGCTGTGTACTCACCGGTCTCTTATTATCATCCTCATCAGTCTGTGTATTTAAGTCCTCTGTTTCCACTCGTTCACTGTCGTGTCATTGATGTTGATGTTATGTTGTTCTTGTCAGGTGCTCAGTTCAGTCAGTCAGCCAGTTAGTTTACCAGTCCATTAAGTTCAGCCAGCCATCCTGTCATCTGTTGTCTCCGTTTCCAATAAACCTCCTCATTCTGCACCAAGAGTCCTGCGTGTGGGTCATCTCTTCCTCGCCTCCGCACACGACCCCTGACAGAATGACACGACCCGCTTTTGACCCAGCGGACTCGGACCTTTTCGAGCAGCAGGAGGCAGCGCTCTCCGTTTGGGCGGAGAAGCTTAAGGAGAAACAGCGGCTTTTCACGGAGCGAGAGCACATCTTTGAGGGAACTTGCATGGCTATGGGCGGGCCTCGGAGACACCGCGTTCTCCCACCTGCTGCACCACCTGCACCGGAGCATCTGCCGCGGAGAGTGGGCGTTTTGTAAACGCAAAAAAGGAGTTTTAAATAATCTCCGTTTTCGGTGAATCACAACGCCGTTTACGTGTTGACGAAAAGCCCAAATGCATAGAAACAGCTGAGTTTTCAAAAATACCCGTGTAGGTGTGGACGTAGCGTAAACGGGTTAGTAGTATATTTTATTACTACCTGTAATTTATTGCCGTTTACTTGTATTTGCTTAATTGTTTAGTAAATGTTTGAGGTGTGAAAAAAACCGCAGTGGAGTTTGTAAACAAAATATGGGTGTGTGTGTTTGGAGGATGTGTTTGTGCGGGGGGGTGGGGGGGGTTAGGTGGTGGGGGGGGGGGGGCGTGAACATTTTTCTTGTAAAAGAGGGGGGCCTGGCAAAAAAAAGTTTGGGAACCACTGTGTTAATTGATGATGGGTATGTTAAGATGGTTAAAGGCCTCCTCCATAAAATTTGCAATGATGGAACATTCAACCACTGAATTTGATGGGAGCCCCATTGATCATAAGTCAATTAGCAGATGATACTACACTGTTTTTAAAGAAAGTGTCACACGTTCCTCTCGCACTAAATGAAATTCCACTATTTTCAAAGGCCTCTGGTTTGTACCTGAATATTAGATAATGCGATTTATTAACTATTCATGATTGTAAACCCAGTATCTCTCTTAACATAGTTATTAAAACCGAAATTAAATATTTGGGTATTATAATCTCAAAGAATACAAATAATAGAGAGAATCTAAATTTTGAGCATATTACCCAGAAATCTAAAAAGATCCTAATCAGTTGGTTACAAAGAGACCTCTCCATCTTTGGACGAGTCTTGCTTACTAAAACAGAAGGTATCTCTCGACTGATTTATCCATCACAATGCTTATATGTTTCCAATAGACTAATCAATAATATAAATCAAATTAACTTTAATTACATTTGGAGAAACAAGCAACATTATAGTAGGAAGAATGATGTAGTGAAGTCATTTAAAGAAGGAGGTTTGAATGCGATTGATTTTGAAGCAATGGATGGTTCCATCAAACTCAAATGGTTGCAGTCTTTCATAAATGATTCAAACAGTATTTGGTTTTATCTCCCCGAAGTAATTTTCGAGAAGCTTGGTGACATTGAATTTTTCTTTAAGTGTGACTTTGAAATTACTAATTAAATTAGCAGAGTGGTAAGAAGAGAGGAAGGGGTCTGGCTGTAACCCACGATAGATGGTGTAACTCTGGGCATTTATCTATCAAAGAGACGCTATGCTGTAAGGACATGAAGCTGCTTGCGGTTAGCATGAGACCGTACTATCTATCGCGAGTAGGGTTGCCAACCGTCCGTTGTTTTGGTCGTGATAATTTTGTGATGCCACATCGAAAAAGCTCGGATGAGCTTTCCAAAGTTCTACAAGTTGTGCCTCCATCACTTGTGTCCAAATCACACGCTGCACAGCCGTGCTGCTCCGTCTTTTTCACCGACGTTTATGTGTTTGCTCGTGAGCACGTACCCCACCTATACTACACGATGCACGATGAAAGCCAAAATCGGGCCGATCACCAAAATCATTGCACGACTCAAAAATCGTCTCAAAATGGGCCAAAAATCGCACAGTGTAGTCCAGCATTAGACCAGCAATGTTTGTTCCCCTCTGAGAAAGAAAAAAAAAAGGCTGCAAAAGTACTGGGAGGAATGGGAAAAGGAAAACACCTGGCTGGAAAAAAGGTCACGATAACACCTATAAAGCACACTGCACTGTGTGCCGGCACACTTTTTCCATAGGCATGCTTGTAATGGTGGGCACATGAAGAACATGAGGGGCGTGAAAGCTCGGGGAACCCTTAACCAAGTTTTTGTCCACCAGGCCACGGCAGAAGCAGATGTGGCACTATGTTAAAGACAGAGACATGAAAATAGTAGCCCCCCATTTTATTTTATGCTCAAAGACACTTTCTTTTAGTAAGGCCACTGCAATGTCAGTTATGCCAGCAGAGGGTGCTCAGTCCTGTATGCATCGGTAGCTGACACTACACTAGAAGAAATAGTGTCAGTGGTGAAGAGGCAGCGTACGGCCGGCACGCCAAAGAGAACTCATTGTCATATTTTTCTCTTTTTACAGGTAAGCTGGGTGGTTGATAATGTAAAACAGAGGTTCTAAACGTGACAGACAGCAGTGGCGATTAATGATAAATGTCCTGTGTGTGGCGAATGTTAAGCTAAAGAGCTAATTTCCAAGTTGGTCCAGTTGTTAGCCTGTGCCGATCCAAGTGTTAGGCTGTACCGGAACTCTTTGAGCTCGGTCCAGGTATTTTTGGGTTAAAGTCACAATATATATGTTTTGCACAATAAGAGAAAATGTAAGTTGCTTTATGTTTAGTTCATGAAGAGTGAATGCTATAGAAATATATTAAGAAAAACATTTATTTGAAAGAGATCTAGTTTAATGAATACAGTTAAGAAGACAGGTTCATAAATAGATTAAAACAGAAGTAAAAACAAGATAAAACTGTAATGAGAGTTCACTATGTTATTCATGTGTATAGTAAAATGTATTTGTGTGATTTAACCAGTTTACAAAAGTGGTGCATATGAATATGAAACTGTATAAGTTACTTGTATAAGGTAATGTCGGCTACACTAGAAGAAGTAGTGTCAGTGGTGAAGAGGCAGCGTACGGCCTGCGCGCCAAAGAGAACTGATTGTCATATTTTTCTGTTTTTACAGTTTTTCTGTAAAAATAAATATTGTAACGTTCTCAAGAACCAGACGTTTTGGTCTCAGTTTGTCCGTTTATTCGGCGACAGGAAAACGGGCCGTTAACTCCGGGGAGCGTGCTCTCATACAACACCTCACTTCAGCCCCGCACAGTCACACACCCACAACAACACAGGACCCCCCTCCCCTTCCTGCCCGCCTTAACACCCTTTTTCCTGCAGCACAACCAAACATGTATCTTAAAGAAACAACAGTGTGCAGAGATAAACAACCTGATTGTAACACAACATTTAACCATCGTTACACTGCCCCCCCAGCAATAAGTTCCTCGTCCCCGAGGGAACAACACAGTCTCTGAGGCGGGGTGGTAGCCTACGTTCCCTCCTTGACCTCCTGAGCCCCTGGGGTGTACACGGAGCGTCAGGGCTTTGAGGTGAGGAGTCCGAGGGAGGGGAACGCAGCTCCGGCCGGGGGTCCCTCTGTGCAGGGTCATGGGAGCTCTGTACACGTCCTTCAGGGAAGGAGGGGAGGGACTGCCCTCTATAGGGGGCCATCCGATCTCTGTGCAGCGCCACTTTCCTCCCTCTAGGAGGCAACTGCACCCTGTAAACAACTTCCCCCACTCGCTCCAGGACGCTGCAGGGCCCCACCCAGCTGCTATCCAGTTTAGGACACCGTCCTTTCTTCCTCTTTGGGCTGTAGACCCACACCAGCTCCCCAGCACGGAAGTGCCTCCCCTTAGTGGTGATGTCATAATTCCTCTTTTGGCGCAGGCCTGCCTTCGCCAGCTGCTCCCGGGCGTAGGAATGTGCAGAATCCAGCCGGTCCTGCAGCATCCTTGCGTAGTCCCGGCCTGGTGTTGCCTCTGGCGCGTCCGGGGGCTTCCCAAAAGCCAACTCTGCAGGAGTTCTCAGCTCTCTCCCTAACATGAGCAGGGAAGGTGTACATTGGGTGGAGTCTTGCACTGCCGACCTGTAGGCCATGAGGATAAGGGGAAGATGGTAGTCCCAGTCCCGTTGGTGTTCTGAGGTAAGGATGGCTAGCTGCTGGGCCAGCGTCCTGTTAAACCTTTCCACCAGTCCATCGCTTTGGGGGTGAAGTGGGGTGGTGCGGGTCTTCTTAATCCCAAGGCGTTCACACATGGCAGCAAATACCTTGGACTCAAAGTTACGCCCCTGGTCACTGTGGAGGGTCTCTGCTGTTCCAAAGCGGCTGAACATCCCCTCCACTAACACGTCAGCGACAGTCTCAGCCTCCTGATCTGGGATGGCATATGCTTCCGGCCACTTGGTGAAATAGTCCATGGCCACAAGGACATAGCGGTTTCCTCTGTCTGTACGAGGAAATGGGCCCATGACGTCCACAGCTACTCGCTCCATTGGAGCTCCTGCTGGTTGCTGCTGAAGCTGAGCCCGGGACTGGTCCTGTGGCCCTTTGTGCGAGGAGTATGCATCACAGCTGCGGCAAAAGTCCTCCACATCCCTCCGCTGCTGGCCCCAGTAGTAGCCCTGGCGGAGGCGGCGGAGGGTCTTGGAGACCCCAAAGTGGCCGGAGCCAGTGCTCCCATGGCAGGCTTCCAGCACAGCTGACCTCAGCGACCTTGGCACCACAACCTGCCACCTGTCCTCCCCTGTGGCGGGATCCTTCCAGGCACGTTCCAACACCCCCTCCATCAGCCTGAGAGCTGTAAACTTGGCCCACAGCCCCCTGGTACAGATGGAAAACCCAGTGACCTCATCCCAAAGGGGTCGCTCCTCCTTCTCCAGCCACTGCAGGACTGGCAGCAGGTCAGTGTCTTGTTCCTGCCGTGCCCTCCACTCCGCTGCATCCACCACCAGAAGAGCCCTGCAGGTGAGCTGTGTTGCTCCATCCATTGCTGTGAGTTCCCGCTCTGTCTCCTCTCGCTTCTCACAGTAACGGCAGCCAGCTGCAGCACATGGGCGGCGAGAGAGGGCATCTGCGTTAGAATGGTGCGTCCCTGCTCTGTGCTCCACAGTGAAATTGAAGGCTTGGAGCTCTTCCAGCCAGCGAGCCACCTGTCCCTCTGGCTCCCTGAAAGACATCAGCCACTGGAGGGCGGCATGATCAGTTCTGATAACAAATGATGTGCCACACAGGTAGTACTTAAAGTGTCTCACCCCTGCCACCACGGCCAGCAGCTCTCGTCGTGTGACACAGTAGCGCCGCTCACTCTTGTTCAGGACCCGGCTGAAGTACGCCACCACCTTCTCACCTTCCGGCCCAACTTGCGACAACACAGCTCCCAGCCCCACATTGCTTGCGTCAGTGTCCAGGACAAAAGGCAGGGTGGGGTCAGGGGGGGCGAGGACTGGGGACTCTGTCAGCGACCTGCGGAGGGTGTTGAATGCCTGCTGACAGTCATGGGTCCAGATGAAGTCACGGTCCTTCTGCAGCAGGCGGAAGAGTGGTGCAGCTTTGGAGGAAAAGCCCTTCACAAACCTCCTGTAATAAGACGCCAGTCCTAGGAAGCTTTTGAGCTGTTTCTGGTCCGCCGGTGTGGGCCACTCAGTAATGGTGTGAATTTTCTCTTCCAAAGTGCCGATGCCCTCCTGACCCAGCTTGTGGCCCAGAAACTCCACCTCCCTCCTCATGAAGTGGCACTTGTCGGGGTGCAGCTTCAGGCCTGCAGCTGCCACTCTCCCCAACACTTGTCTCAGGCCATCCAGGGCAGCATCAAAGGAGCTCCCGTGTACTAGAAGGTCATCCAGGTAGACCAGACACCGTTGGCGTGGGACACCAGCCAGCACACTGTCCATCAGCCTCTCAAAGGTAGCAGGAGCGTTACAAAGACCAAAGCTCAGGACTTTCAACTGCCACAGTCCCCTGTTGGTGCAGAAGGCTGTCTTCGGTCTGGACTCAGGGGACAGTGGCACCTGCCAGTAGCCACTCCGCAGGTCAAGGGTGGAGAACCAGGAGGATCCGGCTACTAAATCGAGAGACTCGTCAATCCTGGGAAGGGGGTAAGAGTCCTTTTTTGTCACTTTGTTGAGTGGTCTGTAGTCCACACAGAAACGCATCCTCGGGCTGTTTTTCTTAGGCACCATCACCACAGCGGAGGCCCACGGGCTATCAGATGGCTCTATGATGCCCGCCTTCATCATTTCACACAACTCTCTGTCAGCAGCCTCCTGATGAGCCAGGGGCAGGCGGCGGGGGCGCACTTTAATAGGCTGGGCATCCCCGGTCTCAATGACGTGCTCTACCAAGTGTGTCAAGCCGACATCACTTTCCTTCAGGGCAAAAATGTCACTGAACTCTCTCAGTACCTGCCATAGACTCTCTTGCTGCTGTGGAGTCAGCCCCTCACAGTTCTTGGACCAGATGCTCCTCACTGCTGAGAGCCTCTCCTCCTCCTCCTCCGCTTGCTGTTCTGCTGGCGGGTCTGCGGGGGTCTCCGAAGTGGAGGTGGACGCTGCGGCAGATGCTGGGCAGACCGGGGGAGGGACAAGCTGCACCTTCTTCCCATCAGGAAGTATGAGGAAGCCTTTGCTTAAGTCCAGTACACCACCAATGGCTCGCAAAAAATCCAGCCCAAGGATGCAGGCGTCCTGCACGTCAGCCACCCAGGCCCCATAAGGCACACCGAGGTCCCCCACCTTAAACTGGAACACTCCCCTCCCTCTAATAGGGGCCAAATCACCGGTCACAGTCTTAAGTTGCACATTAGTTGGTTGCACAGCAGCTCCGGTTGGGACGACATCGGGTCGGACCAGTGTCGCATTGGACCCCGTGTCCAGAAGGGCCGTACAGGACACCCCCGCAATCATCACTGGAACATGGCAAAAGTCGCCAACCTGGGTCCAGCCCACAGCGATGACCGCACCGGGTGGAGATGGTGGTGGTGTGGGGATGTCGTTCTCCCTGGCCCGTGTACTCCCACCTACACGGGCCCGTGGGCGTTTCCCTGAACCGCTGCGAGCTTGGGGCACTGCCTGATGAGGTGTCCGACTTGTCCACATCCCCAGCAGCTCAGTGGTCGGCGGCGTGGGCCAGCCCGAGGGGAAGGTGACTGCAGAGAAGCCGTCTGAACCAAACCGCACAGGCCCGCTGGCATCTCCATCTGCTCCACAGGCGCTGACACAGCCCTCACCACAAGTGCGTCATCAGCGCCCCCAGAGGATCCCGCAAGCATCTCCCTCTCCAACGCTAGCTCCAGAGCTGCACTGAGTGTGGCCGGTCGAGCCAGCTGAGTTTGCATACGGAGCTCTTTAGGGCTCAGGGCCTGTAGAAACTGGTCCCGAGCTAACTCCGCCTGCACAGATGGTGGCATGCTGTCATACGCCCTCCGGCAAAGACACTCGACTTCATGGGCCAAAATGCGAAGGGGCTCTCCTGGCAATCTGCGTCTGTTGTGGAACTCCGACCTCAGCAGCACCGGTTGGTTATACTGCCCGAAACGTCTCTGAAGTGCCCCAACCAGAGCATCATAATCTCCCCTCTGCTCCTCGGTCAGCAGCAGCAGGCATGCAGCTGCATCCTCACACAGGCACAAAGCCAATTGTAGAGCCTTATGTTCCTCAGACCAGCCAGCTGCAACAGCTAACAGCTCAAACTGTGCAATAAACACTTCCCATGGTGTCTTGCCGCTGAACTTAGGCGTTTTTATGTTCGCCGCAGCTTGCTGGGCGCCGCCATGTTTGTTTACATCACGTGACAGCGCGCCAAGCGAGGACGACTCCCTCCTACCGGAATCGCTGCCATGGTGTGAAAAGGTCCCGAGCCTAGCCAAACCTGGAGAGGTGCTGCGCAGATGAACTGTGTGGCATCCTAGGATATCTGTTCAACCTGAGCCTGTCACTGGGGAAAGTACCACAGCTGTGGAAGACCTCCTGTGTGGTACCGGTACCAAAGACCGCCCATCCCAAGGACCTCAGCAGCTACAGGCCGGTAGCCCTGACATCGCATCTGATGAAGACCCTCGAGAGGTTGGTTCTAAACCATCTGCGCCCCCTGGTGAGGTCTTCATTGGATCCGCTGCAGTTTGCTTAGCAGCCTGGCATTGGGGTGGAGGACGCCATCATCTACCTCCTGCACCGAGCTCTGACTCACCTGGAGAAGCCTGGAAGCACTGTGAGGATCATGTTCTTTGATTTCTCCAGTGCTTTCAACACCATCCAGCCACAACTTCTGAGAGACAAGCTGGAGCTATCGGGAGTGGACCACCACATGTCCCAGTGGATACTGGACTACCTCACAGGACGCCCACAGTATGTGAGGACACAGGGCTGTGTCTCTGACACGCTGGTCTGCAGTACGGGGGCCCCACAGGGAACTGTGCTGGCACCGTTCCTCTTCACCCTCTACACTGCAGAATTCAACTCCCCACGTTGCCACCTACAGAAGTTCTCTGAAGACTCTGCCATAGTCGGCCTCATCACAGGTGAGGACGACTCAGAGTACAGACAGTGGACTCTCGACTTTGTGGACTGGTGTCAGCAGAACCACCTGCTGATCAACGCCGGGAAAACCAAGGAGTTGGTGGTGGACCTCCAGAGACGCAGACCCACCACACTGACACCGGTGAACATCCAGGGAGTGGACATTGAGATAGTGGACTCGTATAGGTACCTGGGTGTTCACCTGAATAATAAACTGGACTGGAGCCACAACACTGATGCTCTTTACAGGAAGGGCCACAGCAGACTCTACCTGCTGAGGTGGCCGGGGTCATTTGGAGTACAGGGAGCGCTTTTAAAGACCTTCTATGACTCTGTGGTGGCATCTGTCATTTTTTACAGTGTGGTATGTTGGAGCAGCAGTTTATTGGCAGCTGAGAGGAAGAGGTTGGATAAACTCACCAGGAAGGCCAGCTCTGTTCTGGGATGCACCCTGGACCCAGTGCAGGTGGTGGGAGACAGAAGGACTCTGGCCAAAATAACACCTCTGATGGACAGAGTCTCTCACCCCATGCATGTAAATGTTGCTGAACTGCAGAGCTCCTTCAGTGACAGACTGCTGCATCCTAGATGCATGAAGGAGCGTTTCCGCAGGTCCTTCCTCCCTGCAGCTGTCAGACTGTACAATCAGAACTGCTCCCAACAAACATAGATGTTTACATCTGCACTGTAACTGCAATAATTTAATCAACCGATTCGAACTACAACCTGGTTTGCCTCTTATCTGTAGTTATTTATATTTAATTTAATAACTGTACAGTACTCTGTTTATAGAAACCATTGTCCATATGTAAATATGTAAGAAAAAAATGTGTATGTTTCTGTTCTGTGTCCTGTGTACTGTTTGGTTGTATATGTGTCTTTTTGGCTGCTGTTACAACCAAATTTCCCCTTGTGGGACAATTAAAGGATTATTCTATTTTATTCTATTCTATTCTATTCTATGCTATCCAATTTTCATAAACAGGTTCTCAAGTACTGGAAAATGATTTACAAGCATATTTTTTCTCCACATACAAATTTGATTTGGAACAACAGATGTATATTGATAAAAAGAAAATCCATCTTTTATAAGGATCGGATGGATCATGGTATTTGGACCGTTTTACACCTTTTAGACAATGACGGCAATTTATTATCGTATAATAAATTCATAGATAATTATGGCTTATCATGTACTCAAAGTAAATTCACTAAAGTTGTGAAAGCCATTCCCCCTGCAATGATTCAGATGGCTAAAGCCAGTTTAACCTATTCTTCCTCTATAATTCGTGAACCGTCCTTAATTATTAATGATCGTCATTTTAAAGGAAAGACATGCAATAATAAATTTTTAAGGACAATTTTAACCAAACAACTTTTTCCTTCTCATTTAAAAATAAAATATTTTTTAAAGAGTATAATTCGAGGTTTTTGACTAAGTATCTTTCTTTTTCAATTCCACCATAGGCAAAAGAAAATCACTTTAAAATCTTAAATGCCATATACCTGTCCAAGGACTATCTGCACAAGAAATTCAATATAGATACGAATGCATGCACTTTTTGCACCACTGATATTGAGACTACAGAGCACCTTTTTTATTCATGTGAAAGTTCCAGATCTTTTTGGGATGATTTTCAGTACTGGTTAACCTCTAAAAATATTGACTGACCTTCTCTAACCTTTCAAGTAATTAGATTTGGCCTACAAACAGAAAATAAGAAAATAGAATTTGGTAACTTAAATAAAGCTCACACCTTACTTGAATTTTTGATGCTGCTTTTCAACTGATGTAGCTAGAATGTGTGTGCGTACTTTTGTTTTTGTTTTTGCGGTGACGTAATTGCACTTAAAATGCGTACTTCAAGCGTGCATACCCTGAATGGGGACACAGCCTGAGTCCACAGTCCTGAGCAGAGCCACAGTGAGACTGAAGCAGCAGCTCGATGTTCCTACAGTGGATCTGTGCTTACATGAGCAGATTTCTATGGATCCAGTGTGACTGTGATGAGTCAGCATGAAGTGAACAGAGTGAAGATTTGTGTAGAAACAGGAAGTGTGATCAGCTGCACTCACCACTGTTGCTGAGAGAAACCTGATGGACTCCAGTGAAACTTTTAGAGACAAACAGGACTCGACTGCAGCTCTGCTGGTGCTCTCTCACACTTTCACTTCTGCAAAATGACGTTGAACTTCTCCTCGTTGCTCCCCCTCTTCCTGCCTCTCCCTTTACAGGAATCAGTCGGTCTGTACTCAGTGGCTGTGTGCAGCGGGTGGGAGGAGTGAGGAGTGGTGTGTGGGTTCACACAGTAATGACGGCCTCAGGTGATCAGGAGAAACTCACCTGGATTTCCTTTTTCCACAGCAGACTGAGAGCTTCAGGTGGACCCTGAAGGAGGTCTCAGACACAGATGGTAAAAGTACACACAGTCTGTACTGAAGTAGAAGTACTACTGTTAAAAATACTCCAAGTACTAATTCAACTTCTTTACTGAAGTAAAAGTAAAAAAGTACTGGCTGTGAAATGTAAGAGAGTAAAAAGTATTGATGGGTAGATGAGGCCTCGTGAAGCGTTTCAGCACATTCCCCAAACTGTATCGATACTGTGTTGCTGTTTTACTCCATACTGACACCTGCTGGACCTTAAATATCATTGCAGGCAACTTACTTTATACTCAACAGACACTGATTCAATGACCTAGTCATACTTGTACACTGTATTGTACTTTCCATGGAATCATTTTATATCTTTTACATTTCAAATATTTTAGACATCTTTAAAATATATTGTGAATAACATTAAGTGAAAATTAGAAGGAAAGTATTGTGAATGTAATATTACCCATTTAAATGTAATTGACCCAGGGTTTTTTATGATTTTTTTATTCAGAAAAATAAGTTTATCCAATGTTTTTGCATTCAGTCTATTGCGTTTTTTTGACACTATTTCCCCAGCTTTGCAAAACACGCTCACAGGGCACAGATGAAGCTGGGTACACAAAACTGTGAAGCCAGGTGGAAAAGGTTCGGATAAGATGTTCTTCTATTTCCCCAGTATGTTAAAGGATCCTCTGATCGTGGAACGTTTCTCTCCGCCAAGTAGCGCTGGACCTCAATGATGGAGTCCACTGTTGTATTGTTGGTTTATCTGCCAACTTCTTCATCGAGCCGCTGCCACAGGTTTTCTGAAAAAAAAAATGCATCAAAATAAATGTATGAATAAGCTGATAATACTGAACTTGCCTGGAACAGGTGACTGCTCTGATGAAGGTCCAGGCTGTGGCTCAGATGTTGTGCGGGCAATTAGTGCAGCACACTCCACTTTCAGGCGATTGACTTCCTCACTACACTTGGAGGAACTACGAAATGTGAGTGTTTTAAATCTGGGGTCTAAAAGTGTTGAGAGGGTCAACACACTTAATGACTCCAGATTAGAAGCAGTGTCTGTGACACGACGCCTAAGTTGGTCATGGAGATGGGTGGCTACTTGTGTGTGGAGATGTAAAGAGTTCCACTCAAGTGCACAATATAGCATTTTCATAATCGGGATGACCTTTGATCCTGAAACTCTCCTCTCCTCAGACAACTCCACTGTGGCCTGATGGAAAGGGGCTTCTTTCTCATCATGTAGCTGTGACAGCATCTGATATGTGCTGTTCCAACGTGTTGGTACCTCGTTGATAAGTTTCAAGATGGGCCGTCCCATCTGCTGCTGCCCTTGAGCAAGCTTTTCTTTGGCTGTAGTGCTGGATCTGAAGAATTGTACGATTTGTCTCTTATGGATGAAAGTTCAGGGATTTGATCACCCGATTTTTTGACTAATAAATTGAGTTTGTGTGCAATGCAAACTGAATGTCGAATTTGGAGAGTTCTTGTTGCTGCAGTCATGTTTGGTGCTGCATTGGTAACAAAACACCTTACCTTATTTGTGATCATCCATCATGCCCGTTTTAAATTGGGCCAAATTGCCTGCAGAGTGACTTTGTGGAAAGTGTTTCACACCCAAAACAGATGTACACAACTGCATATTCTCATTAATGTAGTGACAGGTAAGAGCCAAGTAAGCCTCACAGGCACAATACTAAAGGGTTGGCAGTCCTTTATAATAAAATTCAGGACTGCCTGGTCCACAACAGTCTTCCTACACGCTTGATTTTAAAATAATAAAACACATATTAATAAAAGAAAAAATGATGATAAAGCTGCTTAATGTCTATAGAGATTGACAGACCACGTGACTTTCGCGCATTGCATGCCGGGAGGTGAAGGCAGGACATTTAAATTACCGCATCAAATGCAAGCATTTGCAGCACCGCAAAACGTTTTTTCTCACGTTCCAATACCGTCTTGCTTTTTCTTTTCTCACCAAAAAATAATGTACAAAACGAAGGAGAACAATGCCGGTCCGTACAAAGACAGACTCGAGGAAAAGGCAAAGAAAAGGTACTTGGAAAAAATCAAAGGAGTGAAAGGGTTAGACCCTTACGAGCACACAGACTGGACAAAAGACATCAGCGTGCTGCCCAACTTTAACCACGCTCAGATTTATAATTACATGGTTCTTGGAGTGAGTGCATACACTCATGAAGTTTTTAGTAACTTCAGGTCACTGCAACAGGCCCAGGTGCAGTTCACGGACGGATGGGTACAGGACCTAGAAATGCACCGTGTTGAGCACAAGACCATCGTACGCACAACGGTAAGTTTACCTGTCTCACAAATCGTCTTCATAAATACACATTCGTGAACCGTTTATAAATAGGACCTTTTAGCTCACGGTAATTAATTAGTAGTGCAAAGAATATATGGTATGCATTACAGAAATGTAGCAGTGATAATAATATTGTATGCTGTAATCGTACTGGGCAATCACTGAGACAAAAATCTGTCATATATCCTGTGAATAAAAGTATATGTTGTTGTCTATGTACCATGGTAATAACAGAAGCGATACGCAATATTCTGCCAGGACAATTTACCATTTATGCAAAGCTACACATTTACTGTACATTCTGTCCTCACAAACATGTTTTTCTGCATTGACTGTTTCAGGTAAATCACTCCATGCGCCTCAGCCAAAAGCCTCTTCAGCCCTGGGTTATTCTGCAATCTAATGGGGATGTTGAAAGTGCACATTGCACATGCATGGCTGGTGTGGCAGAGAAGTGTGTGCATGTAGCGGCTCTCCTTTACAAAGTTGACACTACTGTGCGTCTACGAGGTAATATCACGCCGACAGATGTCAAAGCTTACTGGATTATGCCCTCCAACATCAAGAGAGTGCAAGGAGTACCAGGCCACACAATTGACTACACCACCAGTGCAGCAAGAAAAAGGGCACTCGACCAATCATGTAGTGCTGGACAAAGTGACTGTTCTCCTAAACCCAAAATCCGGACTCGCACTGGTGGCAGATCACTACAAGTGCGCACACTGGCCGATTTAAAGTCTCTCACAGATCTCATGCATGAAAACCGGTCAGGCCTATGCGCTGTTATGGAGGACTTCTGCCACCTATATGCTGACCCTGTCCAGCCTCGTGTCCTCCCCAAATCACTGCTACGTATCTTTGACCCACAGTTGAAGGGCTGTCAGCTATCTGTCCTTCTGCAGCACTGTGAACGTCTGAAGCACTGTGTCGTTGTCTCAAAGGCTGAGGCAGAGGCACTGGAGGAGAAAACCAGGGAGCAGCACAAATGTGACCTTTGGCACACAGCACGAGCAGGAAGAATCACTGCGTCAAACATACATGCGGTTGTGTCCACCTCCACTGCCAGTCCTGCGTTGTCAACTGTAAAGAAAGTGTGCTACCCACAAAAACTGTCACATCAGCTCTCCAACCAAGAACCGCAACAATTCAAGTGGGGAAGAGACAATGAAAACACAGCACGCGAGTGGTACACCTCACAGGGAAAGGTGCAGCATAGAGAACTTAAAGTTGATAAGTGTGGTTTCATAATCAACCCCGCATTCCCAGAATTAGGTGCCACCCCTGATGCGCTCGTAAAATGTGAATGTTGTGGTGAAGGATGTGTGGAAATTAAGTGCCCATATAAACACCGCAACAACAACCTCCTGCAGGCCTGTGAAGATGACAGGTTTTGTTTGGGGTTAAAAGATGGAAGGGTTGAGTTGAAAAAGACACACATTTACTACAAGCAGGTACAAACACAGATCTATGTTACAAAGTCACACTTTTGTGACATTGTTGTGTGGACAACAAAAGCTTGTGTTGTTACACGTGTGATGCCAGATATAGACTTGTGGACTAAAATGTTGCCTGTCGCTCAGGATTTTTTCTACAAAGTTGTGATGCCTGAGCTCTTGGCCAATCACTACAGTGATCCAGAAACCAGTGTTTCACAAGGGCCACATTACATGGATGTCACCGTGACAAAAAAAAAAAGAAAGACAAAAGCTTGCATAGAAAACTAATCAGAAAGTATTTCAGTTACACACATTCTGAGACAACTCTTATATTGAAGGACTTTCTTGTGATTTCATGTTTAGTGTCACATTAAGGTGGACACATCTTCCTGTACTCTGCACTTTATGGTTTGTTATCTGTTGTTCTGTTACGCACAGTGAATTATTATAACGTGTTAAAATTGCAATAAATGTGTCTCACACCACTGCACTTTACAGCTGTGCTGTAAATTATTATCTCTTTATGTCCATACGCAATCTTTCTTTTCAGACTGTACTAATATACAGTGTCAGAACCAATACAAATAAAGTAAGTGTTGCACAAGTCATTCATCAGGACTGTCTTTATTTATAACTGACAAGTTTTACATGTTACTATCGAAGCTTACAGGACAAAGGCAAAATAATATACTGTTGTGCATTATTATTTCATTTTGTTAAAAACATAGCTGCACAACAAAACAAGACCAAATTGGAAAACAGTTATTCATCACTTGCTTGCTTTACAACAACACTTGGGCACATGTTTGTGAGCGCACATGATACAGCAACTATCTTATCCAGCAAAGTCATGTTCTCACCTTCGCATGGCACCACAAAACCTAGACGGATGGTGTTGTTTAGGATAGTGTACTTGGACCGTAGACAGCCTACAACACGTTCAACATGGATGACATGTGCCAGTTTTCGTGTGTCCTCCACATCTTTTGCTTGTAGCTGACTGCGACCCCGTGTAAATGCTGGAATTTTTAAAGTGGCACCCATTAAGGCAACACTTTCCCTGATATCAAAACCCCGGTCTGCGAGCACTATGTCCCCGGGTGAAAGCTTCTGTAAAAAGCCAGAAGTTTCCGCTATTCGTTTATCACTTGTACGCCCTCCCCATCCTTTAGAAATGAAAGAGATGGTCCCCTGTGGTGTGATCCCAATGAGATATTTCATTGTGTGTCTACTTTTGTATGTTGAATATGTCTCCGCCATGGCACGTAAATTTTGTGCCCTCTCTATGAACAGTTCAAAACAGTCAATAATAACTGTCACCCGGTCACCAAACATCTCAACATACTGGTGTGGCATACTGGCCTGTATGCAATGTCTTCCAGGCCAGTGCACCAATGGACTCAGGTGAGCGTACAACACATTTACAGTAATGTTAAACACAGTGGAAGTGGTTGTCCGGCTAATATCAAAGAGGTGTGCAATATGTGTAATCGGAAGGTTGAGTCTTAAACGCATGAGAGTTAGCAAGAGCATCTGAAACTGGGAAATTTTCCTGTCAGTGTCTGGCAAGCTCGGGCTGATTTGTTGTAGCACCCCCATTAGTAAAGCAAAAGAAGGGAGCCCTGTGTAGAATTTAACTTTAGAGTTCTCGTCTTTCAAGAATTCCATGTCTAATTTCTTTTTGGACAGTTCTTTTTTTAACACTAGGTTTTCTTCTTGAAGGTGTGCTATTTCTTGTAACCTTTGAGAACACATTTTACACTCCTGCAGATCTTCATCCTCGTGCTTTGGATTTATCTGCTGTGGTTGGCTCTCAGCTGTAGTTTCCGTAGTGACTGGTGCTGAAAGACATACATGCACACAGACAAAGACAAGATCATTGAAAGTGCAAAAATAAGACAGTGCTTAATGTGGAAATAGTGGTATTTATTTATGTACATTGACAATTTTACCTGCATGGATTTCACCTGCATGAGCTGTCTCTGCCCCAGAGGAACGCGGGCCTTTTCGTGGCTGTTTTGATTTCGATCTCTGTTTTAACCGATCAAATCTAGCAGTGGTAGAAGCTTTAACTTCTGTGTGGCCCAGTTTGAGAGAGGGTGCCCAGTCTGGATCGCATTCCAGCATTTCGTAGGCTGGTTTGCCTACAAAATACAGCAAACATTACACAGAGCAACAATAAACAAAGGAGCATAGCGTGATGATTTCTGTTCAGCGCCATATAAGACGTATTAAATACCACAAAACACTTACCGTTGTGGAAATGCTTGGAGCAGACTAACATGTGAGGTGGAGTGTTTTCGAACGTTATATTAGGTCTTCTGATAGCGGCAATCCAGGCCATCCGTCGCCTCTTCGTGACTTCGGAGACATGGCTTGGAGAATTTCTCTTCCATGCCGGAATCCGATAAAAACCAAACGCATTTCCCGTCGACTTCACGCAGCTGTCGTTCGCCCGGCTTGTGCAGTTAATAATACAACAGCTTCTTGGCATTTTTTGTTTCTTTTTATCGCTGTGTAACTTATTTCAATTGAAAGCCTGCGTGCGCTAGTACCTCTTGCCTTGGGTTCCCACAATCCTTTGCGGTTTTACCCCTCAATGACGTCACATTTTCAATCTCTATATAGGCCTACCTCTGTCCATTCTCAGTGTGTTTGTCTCCTCATTTTCATGTTTGGCTCTGTAATGCCTAAACACTGAGGAGGTGCTTTTGTTTGTGTAAGAAAGCAGAACAGATGTGACATTTAACCTGCATAAAATGAAATAAATAATTCACACTGCAAGTCACATTGCTGTTTTTCCTATTCTAATAGGTTACGCTGAAACAAAGGCAGACAAACAGTTACATTATTTGCAGTTGTTTTTTTGGTGGAGACTCATTCCATTAACAAATGCGGATGCGGTACCTTTCAAACACAGTTTGGCGCCTTGGCAATGAGTGATACAGCAGCTGTATCGATCACGTGACTTTTTCTTAAAGTGACACACGCACCGATACAGGCATCGCTAGGTGAGCTTGATACATGCGCCGGTGCGTCAGTGTTGCTGGACCCATCACTAGTAAACAGTAAACAGTGCTTCACGTAATACTTGGCTAGATGGCAGTAGTGTGACTCCACAATCACAGCCTTTGGCTGGTCCAGTGTTTCTGTTTCAGTCATTTAAACATTGTGATATCCAGATAAGTCATAGACCTTCCACAGAACAGCAGCAGCATGACTACATGATTTTCTTAATCTGGCGATACAGGAACAGCCGACTGTCTCCCCTATTCCACTTTCTCTTAGCATTAGTGATGGGAATTCTGGATCTTTTTAGAGAACCGGCTCTTTCACACACAAGAAGTGCTTCCCTTACGATGTTACACTCATCAGTCGTAAGTGGAGTTAAATCTGTTGAAGTAACAGATACCCAGACTGGTTCTTTCTCATCATGTAGCCGTGACAGCATCTTATATGTGCTGTTGGTACCTCGATGATAAGTTTCAAGACGGGCCGTCCCATCCGCTGCTGCACTTGAGCAAGCTTTTCTTTGGCTGTAGTGCTGGATCTGAAGAATGATACGATTTTTCTGTTATGGATGAAAGTTCAGGGATTTGATCACATGATTTCTTGACTAATAAATTGAGTTTGTGTGCAATGCAAACTGAATGTCGAATTTGGAGAGTTCTTGTTGCTGCAATCATATTTGGTGCTGCATCGGTCACAAGACACCTTACCTTTGTTATCATTTAATGTTGTCAGTGTTTTGTTTTATGTCATGTTTAAGGATTTTGTTCTCGGTTGTATCTCACGTTTAGTTTAGTTCAGGTTCCATGTGTCAGTCTGTCTGTCTCTCAGTGTCAGGTCTGCGTCTTGGTGTAGTGTTCTCGTTTCCTGTTTTATTGTGAAGGTGTGCGTCTCATGTGAGTGTGTTCAGTTTTACCTCTGTCTCATCTTGTTGATTATTCCCAGCTGTGTTCCCCACCTGTGTGTAATCTCCCTGTGTTTCTCTGTGTGTATTTAGGTCGCGTCTTCTGTCTTTGTTAGGGCTGGTCTGTCTGTGTATTCGCCATGTTCCACTCGTGTGTCTGGTGTTAGAATTTTAGTTTGTAAATAGTTGTAAATAGTCTTGTCAAGTAGCAATCGTGTATTTTGTTCACCTTGTACATATTATTCACTGCAGCAGTCTAGTAGGCGTGAGAAGCCATTTTTGTTGATTAAGTTTTCTCCTGTTTTTTGTTAGATAGTTAGGTAAGTGGATTGTCTTTTGGTTGGTGTTTATTTTGTGTAGGAAAGCACAGGGACCAGTAGGGAGTTTTGTTATTTTTGGCACTGCTCACAGCTGAAGCAAATAAATGGCTGCTTAGCATTTACAAAGATACTATTGTTTGTGTTCTTTCTTGGGTGGTGCATGGTTGGGGCTAATTTCTTGTTGCGTTAATACACGCCTAGACCAAGAACGTAACACCTTATTTGTGATGGCCCAGTCATCCATCATGCCCTTTTTGAATTGGGCCAAATTGTCTGCAGTGTGACTTTGTGGAAAGTGTTTCACACCCAACATAGATGTACACAACTGCATATTCTCATTAATGTAGTGACAGGTAAGAGCCAAGTAAGCCTCCATGTTCAAAGAGGTCCACCGGCACAGCTTGCTGTACTTCCATTTTCACTCTTTCGAGTTCCTCCGTATGTTTTTTGGTTGTCAATTCCTTGATGTCTGAAGATGAAACGAAACTAAATCAGTATGCAGTACTTAACATCAGCTACCTGATGAAACATTGTCTATACAAACCTTTCTAGTTGGTAAAACATATGATGGATCAAGGACTTGAACCAGCTCCCTGAACCTCTCACTCTCCACAGTAGTAAGGGGTTGGCAGTCCTTTATAATGAAATTCAGGACTACCTGGTCCAGAACAATCTTCCTACACGCTTGATTTCAAAATAATAAAACACATATTATTAAAATAAAATGATAATTAAGCTGTTCAGTGTCAGTATAGGTCTACCTGTGTTCATTCTCGGTGTGTTTGTCTCCTCATTTTCATGTCTGGCTCTGTAATGCCTAAACACCGAGGAGGTGCTTTTGTTTGTGTAAGAAAGCTCTGCAGAACAGATGCGACATTCAACCTGCATAAAATGAAATAAATTATTTACACTGCAAGTCACATTGATGTTTTTCCTGTTCTGATAGATTGCACTGAAACAAAGACAGACACACAGTTACCTTATTGCTGGGATCGAAATGATCCCACACAGCAGAAACTTCTCTTTTTCAAATTCAAATTCAAATTCAAATTTTTATTTGTCACATACATAGTCATACACAGTACGATATGCAGTGAAATGCTTACACAACTGCTCGTGACCTAAAGAAAAAACAGAAAAGGCTATGAATAAGATAGGAAATAAATATGAAAATTAAAAAGGGGTAAATTTAACTAGGAAGGAATAAAATAAAATATATATATGAATTTGTTGAAAAATAAAATAACTGTATGTAACCTGGTCTCAAATATCTGTTTTAGACCCTACAGGTTAAAAGGATATAAATATTGTCATGTAAAGACTTTATTGTAAATATTTCATATATATGTTTAAAAGACAAAAAAAAGAGTTCAAATGCATTAAAAATGTGTTTAAAATCACAATAAATAGAAGTCAATCATAATTTAAGTGTTCATGGAGTTATAAGTTACAAGAAAACCAAAGGGTTGTTATCTAATGTGAAACAAGGAAAACTTTGTATTTGCTGCAAGTTGTTTTACAAGTTCATTTGGGTTGTCAATCTTGTATTTTCTTTTATCCCATTGGTTGATGTAAACCTATTGTCCAATCAGACGTAAGGAAGGCGGGATCTAAGTGCGGAAGGAAAAAAAAACACTAACTAAGCTAGTGAGAGTCGGCAGCAGCACGTTACCGGAGGAGGTTGTGTACCAGAGCTAACGGGAGAATAGTAAAATAATAGCCGTGGATGCAGAGTCTACGTTCCTGTTATGGACTGTTTTACCCTGTGATGAGTGAGTACTGAATGTGGAGTTAGCATTGAGCTTAAACGGAATGTATAAGTACTTAAAATGTATGATGCTAATCGCGAGTTAGCATTTTAGCGCCTGTAATAGCTATGTATACCGAGTATGTAAGCTACAGATTGCTCCATGGAACTAAATAGTAATTTCTAATGCACAGTGGACCGAGAGGAATTCTCTGGACCCTTCTGCTGTGGATAGGATTTCCGTGTGTTTGTCCCAGTGTGCTCAGCAGCCCGGGTATACCGCTAATTCCAACCACGTTGCCGAGTGGAGGCCGCATGGTCACCAACCGAGCCTGCCCCTCCGCTTGCCCTCGCGCTTACCCCAAAGGATTTGTGAGTAGACCTGAGCACGTGCGTTTTGTTTTCCGCTTGTTTACCAAGTGAAGCGGCCATTTGTGTGTTTTCTGGTCCAACGAGCCCGAGCAACGATCAGGCCTGCAACGGTTTCAGTTAATGAGCTCACAAATGTTACTGATTTTGAACTGAACTCAATGGGAATATTTTGAGTAAATGTGTTGTTTCTGAAACATTGACTGTGAATTGTGAAGAGGGAAAAAACCTTCAATTGAATTGTAAGGAAACATTTCAATACTTGGAATATTGTATTTTTCTTATTTATTTAAATCATACTTTATTTTGACTAAATCTTACAATTTGAATTTAAAGTTGTGTGTGTCATAATTATTATTTACAGAGTTTATAAGTGATAAGAGTTACTAAAAAGGTTAAAAAAAGAGGTTTGACATGTTAGATAAATTCATTATTCTTAGTGAAGATTAAACAGAACTCATTATTTTCACTAAGTGGAGGCACCGCCAACATTAAGATTTCTAAGTAAAAGGTTAAAACTGGTTAGTTATTGTTTCTCCTGTTTACCAGTATAATGAAGTAACGTACCCAGGGCCCCGCTCATAGTACTATCACCACTTTAACCGAGGGTTAATCCAGAGCTACTTGAGTTGGGTGCTACATGTACAACACAAATTAGAATGAAGGTTAAATTTAGCTGGGAAGGAATAAGATAACTATATATGAATTGAAGTTTAAAATAAAATAACTGAAATAACTGTACAGCAAAATACACAATACAATACAAATTAGAATGAAGGGTAAATTTAACTGGGAAAGAATAAGATAACTATATATGAATTAAAGTTGAAAATAAAGTAGCTGTACAACAAAATACACAATACACAGTATAGAAATATATAAGAATGTATGAAGAAATATAAATATACATACAATAACAGCAGCATTTTACAAGTATTAAATGGAGATGGAGAAATATAATGTCCATTGTTGTGCAAACCACATTGTAGGTGTCTTGTGCAGTGCAAATATGCTTAAAGTGATTAAGTGTAAACAAAGTCCAGACTGTCCAGTATGTGTGTGTAAGAATCATATGTGTGGGTCCGTTCTATGTGGTGGTGTGATGATTGAGAGACCGTATCGCCTGCGGGAAGAAGCTCCTCCTCAGTCTCTCTGTGTTGGTCTTCAGGGAGCGGAAACGCTTTCCTGACCTCAACAGAGAGAACAGTCCGTTGTTGGGATGGCTGAGGTCCTTCACGATCTTCCTGGCCTTGGCCCAGCACCGCCTGCTGTAGATTGAGTGCAGGTCAGGGAGCTCGGAGCGGATGGTGCGCTCAGCTGATCGCACAACCCTCTGTAGAGCTCGTCTGTCCTGCATGGTGCTGTTCCCGAACCAGGTTAAGATGTTTCCCGTCAGGATGCTCTCTATGGTGCACGTGTAAAAGTTCCTGAGCACCTTGGAGGGCAGTCGGAAGTCTCTCAAGCGTCTGAGGTGGTAGAGACGCTGTCGGGCCTTTTTCACTATGGTGTTGATGTGACAGGACCATGACAGGTCCTGCGTGATGTGAACTCCGAGGTATTTGAAGCTGTCCACTCTCTCCACTGGGCACTCGTTGATGACAGGGGTCTGGTAGTTCCTCTCCTGCTTAGTACTGAAGTCCACTATCAACTCCTTTGTTTTACTGACGTTTAGAAGGAGGTTGTTCCTCTGGCACCAGGTCTCCAGATTCCTAACCTCCTTCAAGTAGGCCGTCTCGTTGTTATCAGAGATAAGGCCCACCACGACGGTGTCGTCAGCAAACTTGATGATGGTGGTGGAGCTGGTAGTGGCCACACAGTCATAGGTGTACAAAGAGTACAGCAGGGGGCTCAGAACTAGGGGTGGGTTTTTATAATCGATTTATCGATTAAAATCGATTCTGGCTTGGATAACGTGAAATCGATTCATTAAAATCCTGAATCGATTTTTTTAATATAAATTTATTTTGCCCGAAACGCCAGAATCTCAGGTGAAACCTCACAAAATTTCAACAACCACCAAACAGCTAAGACAGTAAATGAGAGCAGGTACACGGATTCTGCACAAAGACATAAACACACAGCGCGGACCCGCGGATCAGAATCAGTGAGATGTCGCCTTTCTCACCTGATGGCATGGACACGGTCGGGGCTGAAAGCCGACAGCTCGCTGATTCTGATGTTTCGGCGGGTCCGCGCTTTGTGTTCCGCCCTTTTTGCGCTGATTCTAAAGCTGTTAGTTTGATCTCTCTCCAAACAATATTGACCGAACCAGCAGCAAAAGAAGATCCAAACTACGCTTCACATAAACATCGTCATGAAATCACTCTGACTTTTACTGTTTGGCTTCCACCAGGATAAAATCACACTTCATGCACAGCTCTCTCTCTCTCTCTCTCTCTCTCTGTACTTCAAGAACAGTGTTTTCTGCATTATTCGCTTGCTTGTTATGCACAAGTCTACCGTTCTTACAGCGCTGTCGGCCGCTGTTTTTTTTCCTTTTACATACTTCTGAAAAGAAAACCTAATTTCTGCCGTTCAATACTGAACAAATTTAAACTTTTTAAAATTATGCAAAATGCAAAACGCTCAGCTGTGTCTCTAATAAAACCGCTGTAACGTCAGAGGTAATGTTCATATGTTGATTAATGGTTTTCTTTCGTTTTTGATGTACTGCAGAATATTTTTATAAAATCCCAGGCCAGGAAAACCACCTTCATGTTTTTCTGTTTTATCCTCAGCTACTTTGACACAAAGGCATCTGCTGTGACGCTTACACCTTTGATAAAGTCTTGCGTGTGTCAGCTTCCTTTTTATAGATACAAAAATATGTAAATGTACTGATCTGAATTGTAATATTTCTGACTGTCAAAATTTCCCAGATTCAAATCGAATTGAATCTTGAATCGAATTGAATCGAATTGAATCGAATCGTGGATCGAATCGATTCGGGACCTTGTGAATCGGAAACGAATCGATTCTAGAAATCAGTGACGATACCCAGCCCTACTCAGAACACACCCCTGGGGGGCTCCAGTGCTGAGAGTGGTGGAGGCTGAGACATGTCCGCCCATCCTTACTGCCTGTGGTCTGCCAGTTAGGAAGTTGGAGATCCACTGACACATAGATGAGCTGAGTCCCAGGTGCTCCAGTTTGGTGGTGAGTGTGGATGAAATTATGGTATTAAATGCAGAGCTGTAGTCGATGAAGAGCATTTTAACATAATTCCCCCTTCTAGTGTCCAGGTGAGTGAGTGATGTGTGGAGGAGATGAGAGATGGCATCGTCTGTGGAACGATTTGGACGGTAAGCGAACTGTAGTGGGTCCAGTGTGTCTGGTAGTGAAGAAATGATGAAGTCTCTGACCAGGCGTTCAAAGCACTTCATCACTACTGAGGTGAGGGCTACAGGGCGATAGTCATTGAGAGAAGCAGGGTGGGGTTTCTTCGGGACAGGAACAATGATGGACGGCATAATCGGATTTGCCAAACGGAGGGCGAGATTGTGCCTTGTAGCCGTCCTTGGCCGTAGTGTAGCAGTGGTCCAGTGTCCTTTCACCTCTGGTGGGGCAGGTGATATGTTGGTGAAAGTTCGGCGCTGCACGTTTGAGGTTGGCACTATTGAAGTCCCCCGTCACAATAAGCGCGGCGTCCCGGTGTTGTGTCTGATGCCGGGTGAGAGCCTCATGCAGCTCGCATAAGGCAGTGTCCGTGTCCGCTTGTGGTGGTATATAAACGGCACTTATAATGACCGATGTAAACTCTCGAGGTAGATAAAAAGGACGACACATGATGGACAGTAGTTCCAGATTTGGTGTGCAGGAGCGTGTGAGAGGAACAACGTTCGCACTGTTGCACCAATTGTTGTTCACCATTAAACACACGCCGCCTCCCCTTGACTTCCCCGAGTCCCGTGTCCTGTCCATGCGGTGAACCGAGAAGAACTCGGCCGGCTGGATGGCGTGGTCCGGCACCGCTGGGTTCAGCCATGTCTCGGTGAAGCAGAGGAGATTGCAGTCCCGAATGTCTCTCTGGAACTTTATCCTGGCCCTGAGGTCATCAAGCTTGTTCTCCAGTGACTGAACATTGGCGAGCAGGATGCTAGGCAGAGGTGTGCGGTGTGCACGAGCTCTCAGCCTGTTCCTGACGCCGGCTCGTTTCCCTCGAGGCCGCCGCTTCGCGTCGCGTCCTTTGTTCTCCCTCAAGATCTCACTCGGCCAGCTCGGATCCGGAGTTAAAGGCTTCGAATTGTGAGTACATTGTATACCAATAGAAACAAGAGTGTCACTGTCGTACCTAATGTACCCAATGGTGATGAATTTGACGATGTAAGAACGCTGAAAACTAACTTAAAAAACAAAAACGAAGAAAAGGTGGTCGGAGCAGTCGTGACGGCAGCCGACCTCACCGGCGCCATCATTTCTTTTGGGCTTCATGTTGTTGTAGAGAGAGATGTATTTTTTAATCTTTGCAAGAGTAATTTTGTTGTTTTTGGTGCCAAATCATTCCATTTACAGATGCAATGCAACCTTTTAAACACAGTTAGTGATACAGCAGCTGTATCGATCACGTGACTTTTTCTTAAAGCGACGCACGCACCGATACAGGCTCTGTGAGCTTGATAGATGCGCTGGTGCGTCAGTGTTGCTGGACCAACACTAGTAAAAAGAGCTGATTGAAGAACATTTCTAACACATGTTTATTCAAAGCTAACTAAACCATGTGCTACATCAACGTAATAATAAAATAATATTATTCACTTTATTTCTGTCTAAATTTGAATTCTAATAAATATTCCCAGCTTGAATCAGACAAGTAGAACATGAGCAGAGAAAAAGAGGAAAATCCAAATATTCCTGTGTTCAGTTTTCTCCATTGTACAGACTGACTGTGCCTCTAAACAGGAACATGAACAGGAAGAGGCTGAAGTGGATTCAGCAGGTGGAGGATGCCCAACATCAGCTGGAAAGATTTACTGTGACGCTTGTTTGCTGTTTTCGCCTCGTGCATGAGAACATCACCAAATAAACTCGAGACAGTTTTTAATGTTTTATTGTTCAAGAGCAAAAAGACTGACGGACTGTGTTTAAACTCACAAATGTCACACATGCAATATTCAGTGTTTATTTGCTGGTTTGTTTGCAGCGGCTCCTTAAAGCAAGTCTGTCACACATCTGTTTGACCGTCTCCAGTTAATCTGAACATCAGGCGGCTCAGCTGACCTCTGGTGTGTAGCTGCTGTGCTGCGGTCCCATTCCTCAGTGAAAGTAACAGCAGAACAAAAACTCTGTCGATCCACATGTTTGAAAAGAAAGCTTTTAAACAGACGAACACACTCAGTAAAGGATAAATAAATAAGTAAGAACAAATTACAGTAAAGAGTAAAAACAGGAGCAACTGAAACAGGCTGCATTCTAGCTGACACATGAGCACTAGAACTGTTAAACTTAATTGTTATGATTTTTGTTACATGAAATACTGCATCAAAAAGAACAACACAGCGATCACAGACATGTTTATGCCAACAAACAAACATTAACACAGAAAAGCCTTTAAAACAACCTGCTATGGTTTGGAGTAGAGATTCCTGAATTTACCAGGTGCACCTAAAGGCAGCACGTACTAGCGTTTCTTTGTTGCTGATTTTTGTTCCACAAACCAAAAGAAAAAAAGAATCAACCTTTAATATATTTTCATGTGTTTCAAGCACTATGACATATCACACACACACACACACACACACACACACACACACACACACACACACACACACACACATGCTGAGTGTGTCACTAATAAAGCTGTGACACAGCAGCTCACTCAGTCCAGTCCAGGTAACAGACTCACCTGTTAGCAGCAAGTCTGAGAGCCTCCATCCTCAAAGACCCCACACACAGTAGCGTGTCTAGAAATTATTTGTTGGGGGGTCCAGGTAGGGGCACAGATTTGGAGAAGGGTGGCAGATGTAATTGGCAGATAATGTTTAAAAGAAAATCTACCAACCGTTAACCATAATTCAATAACCCTATAAACCGAATAACCGAATGTGCTTTTAACTCTTATTAGAATGAGATTTTAACCACTACAGTGCAAAGGTTTTAGATACTGCGTTGATAAAGTACAAGAGATACAATCAGTGCTTTGTCAGTGTTTATTCAGCATTCAAGGACAGCAATATTTGCATAGTATTTTTACTGACATATAAGGCACATATGTTTTGGGCAAAAACATTTTTGAATATTAAAATACGAACATTTTTACCATACAATTGGCAAATTAGCCAATGCAAAACTTTATCTGCCTATTAAAAAAAGAAGATAATCTTCTCAGAAACTGGTGTTTGATTTTGAAACAGGTAAAAAGTGGGGAAACAAATGAAAAGACTAACATTTGAATGAAACCTGAAAGCAAGTAAATACTTTCTATGCTGCCTTATGGTAAACTTTGGTAATATTTATGTATAAAGAACAACACTGGCTGATGATGAAATACAGTCAGCTGGCATGGTGACACTGCCAGTATTAACCTGCAGGGCTGGACTGGGACAAAAAATTGGGCATTTTGACTAGAGACCGGCCCACCAGGTATTAAAGCCATAAAGCATTTGAATGAAAACAAACGCTGTTGTGACAGTGATGTACAGTCTTTTTGGTATATGTATGATTTCTATACATTTTACATCAGATAAAAACTTTGTTCGCAAGATTCAGATAATTATTTAATAAAAGCTAGATATTTTAAATGACAATAACAAAGAAAACTATTTCTTTGTTCCCCCTTTCCCTGTTAATGCCCTACCTGGCCCCCTGGCAAAACTTTGCTAGATCCGCCCCTGCACAGTTCCAGCTGTCAGCTACACAGAAAAGGATCCTGGTGTTATTTGTCTCTCAGAAACAGTTCATAACTTCCCTTCAACTCATTCATGTCACCTAAAAGGTAAACCTGTTTCTCCATCACCTGTTCAGCTCTGATGATTACGTAAGGACATCTCCTGGTTTCATCTTCATGTTTCCCTCTCACCAGATATACAAACCCATATCATGACCAGCAGCTTTACAGCTGTGGCTCCAGCAAACATCAGCTGATACTAGAAATTAATATTAAATAAATTCTAACAACAGCTGATCAAGCTTAAACGTGCTGCTGTTGTTTAGCGCGACATCCGCTGGTTTCCTCTTTCTGGTGCAAAGTGGGCGATAAATAAACAAGAGAGAAAAGCCAATCAGCTGATCATTGATCAGTTTCATGATTGAAGTAGCAACAGGAGAGAATGAGAGGAGAAGAAGCAGCTGTGCAGCAAAGACACAGAATTAATCCAGCTTTGTGCCTTTGTTTCATTCTAGCTGAAGTTAGGGCTGCTCGATTATGGCAAAAATGATAATCACGATTATTTTCACTGAAATTGAGAATCTCGATTATTTGACGATATTTATTTAACAATAACAATGTATTGAATAATGGCTTTAAAGATGTCAAAAATAATATAAAATAGTGTGCAAATACTGATAACAGTGCAAATGTTGTTAAATAAATGAAAAATAAATGAAAAATGTAAACATATATGTTTAGTGAACTTCAAAATACTGCATAATACTGGTTGTTGACTGTGTTAATTGAGCAGTGGTCTTTGGCGAGGAAAACGTTACCGCGTTTGTTATCTCTTTGTGTCTCTGGGAGCTGCTGGGATATTTAGTCACGTTGTACAGGGTAGCGTGAATGGAGGTCTGTGAGGATGAAGCAGGTGTTGTCAAGAGTGTTTTCTCTATGTTCCTTCGTTGTTTGATTGTATGTCACTTTGTGAGCGGTCTTCAAATGATTGAATAAATTTGTAGTGTTGCTCTGTGGTGCAGCTGCGACACCGTAGCAAAGTTTCCACACTATGTCTACTTGATCCACGTCTGACTCCGCGAACCCATAATGTTTCCACACCACTGAAGGGTTTTTTTTTTTTACCTCTCTTTTCAACCAACGGCATTCTTTCTTCAGCAGCCATTATCCTCTCCTCACCAAATAACCTCTGCTTAGCTTTCCGAGCTTCCCTCGGGTCCTCTTAATTGTTGTGACGTGTGTTCGAAATGCAGAGAGGTGTGCTTGATTTGCCACACGGAGCAGTGCGAGAGGAGGAGCTAATAATCGGGTTAGTCATTTTTTTTTTTTTTTTTTTTTTTATTTGTTTATCATAAGATTATAGAAACTTACACACATTGTGTTGTATGCATCTTACATGACATTTTCTCAAGCGTTTCTTTCCCAATCATTTTAACTTTAACTTCTTAAACAAAAGAGCCATTTAAATACAAAAAAAAACATACCAACAGAAGAACAGAAAATTGAAGAAACAACATTAAAGAAAATAAACAAATAAACAAACAAATGAAAAATAAAAACAAAAGAAAAGAATAAAAGGGGAGGGGGGGTGCTTAAATCCTATGCCTACCTTAAGAAAAAAAAAAAAAAAAAAGGAGTAAATTTCAAATTCTTTTCAATATAGTCGCAGGATGGGTAAATTGCATTGTACTAAGGAACAGATTTGAGATATTCCACAAAGGGTGTCCATTTGTGGATAAATTTTGCAGAACTACCTTTCACTGTGAGTGAGATCTTCTCCACCCTCAAGAATGTCCGGACAGTATTAAGCCATTGCAATGCAGATGGAGGTGTGGGAGATTTCCAAAGAAGTAAAATACACCGTCTAGCAAGAAGGGAGCAAAAGGCCAAGATCTCATTTTGCTGGGGAGTTATATTAAGAGGAGTCTTTGGAACTCCAAAAATGGCTATGAGAGGGTCTTCTCGGACCTGAATTCCAAAACCCCCCGAAAGTACAGAAAAGAAATCACTCAAAAACTTGTTCAAACTCGGACAGAAAAAAAACATATGGCTTAGATTGCAAGGGGAGGTGTGACATCTGTCACATTGGTCTACAATTGAAGGAAAAATTTTAGATAAACGGGATTTTGAGAAATGGACTCTGTTTATCACTTTAAACTGTATAAGCTGTAGCCTAGCACATGGTGTACTTGAACGCATGATGAGATTCACCTTATCCCACCATGATTCAAACAGTTCAACACCTAATTCACGCTCCCAGGCGGTTCTGATTTTACCTGATAAGTCAGATTCGGTCGCCATAAGCATACAATATATATTTGATAGAGGTGATTTTTGATTAGGCCTAACAAGCAGAAGGTCAACCCATGGAGGATCAGCAGGGAGAATTGGGAAATTTGGAAACAGTGATGAGACACAGTGTCTAATTTGCAAATAGAGAAACAAGTGAGTGGGAGGTAGGTTAAATTTTGAAGAAAGCTCCGAGAAACTAAGAAAGACATCATCCTTGTAAAGGGCTCTCATGGTCTTTATGCCTCTTTCGTGCCACGTCAAATAGGCGGCATTGGTAGTGGCAGGGGAAAATAGATGATTCCTTAACAATGGTAATCTGGTAGAGGGGGATATGAATTTAAAACGCGACCTGAACTGAAACCATATCTTAAGTGTAGAGAGCACTATGGGATTTGAAGCAACAGAAGATGTTTTAACAGGCAGTGATGAATAGATAAGAGAGGCGGGTGAAAAACATGGAGAAATTGATTGAATCTCCAGTTTACACCAAATCAGGTTAGGCGAATTTAGCCAGTAGGTCAGCTTGTGAATATGCGAAGACCAATAGTACATTAAAAAATTTGGTAGGGAAAGACCCCCATTAGAGGTAAACTGTTGTAATAAAGAGAGCCTAAGTCTAGGGGCCCTTCCATTCCACAGAAAAGAAGAAACCATCTGGTCCAGGGACTTAAAAAACTGTTTGGGCAAAAATAGGGGGATACACTGACATAGAAAGAGAAATCTGGGTAGCACATTCATTTTGATAATATTAATCCTGCCAATTAGTGACAGTGGGAGGGAATTCCACCTCTGGAAATCTAATGCAAATTGTGAGACCAGGGGGGCAAAATTCTCAGAAAACAGTAAAGGCAAAGTTCGTGTAATATTAATTCCCAAGTACCTAAACCCCGAGGGGCTGAGCTTAAAAGGAATGTCAGACTGCTCAAGTGTTAACGCTAAAGAGTTCACAGGGTAACATTCGCTCTTGAGCAAATTAATTTTATAGCCAGAAAAAGAGCTGAATTTTTCCAAGACAGATAAAATTGGAGGAAGACTACATATGGGGTCAGCTACATACAAAAGAAGGTCATCTGCGTACAGGGATACCTTAAGTTCAACACCTGCACGGATAATGCCATGAAAGGAAGAGAGAGATTTCAGAGCAACAGAAAGAGGTTCTATGGCTAAAGCAAAGAGAAGGGGAGAAAGAGGACACCCCTGTCGAGTGCCACGGCATAGTGGAAAATAATCAGATCGAACTGAGTTGGTGATGACACAAGCCTGAGGGGATGTATAAAGAAGTTTGATCCAAGACACAAACCTTTCTCCAAACCCAAACCTAGTCAGTACAGCAAAAAGATAATCCCATTCAACCCGATCAAAGGCCTTCTCTGCATCTAGAGAAATGATCACCTCAGGAGACGAGGGACAGTGAGCAGAAAAAATTGTACTTAGCACTGTACGTGTGTTAAAGAACAACTGACGGCCTTTGATAAATCCATTCTGTTCCTGTGAGATAATCTGTGGAAGAACGGCCTCGAGCCGAATTGCAAGTAGTTTTGCCAAAATCTTAAAATCTACATTTAGGAGAGACAGGGGCCTGTAGGACTCACAGGCCGTAGGGTCTTTGCCTTTCTTCAGTAAAACTGAAATAGATGCCTGCGTTAAAGTGGGGGGCAGCCGGCCACTTCGCAGTGATTCATTATATACATCAAGAAGGAGAGGGGCCAGCTTGTCTTTAAATTTTTTGAAAAACTCAGCCGGAAATCCGTCTGAGCCTGGGGCCTTACCGCTCTGCATACATTTGATTGAGCCAAAAATTTCCTCTATTTTAATGGGAGCATCGAGTTCATCAGAAACTGATTTATTTACTGTGGAAAGGTCAGAATTCTGGAGGAAGGCAAGCATCTCATCTGAAACTGACTGTGAATCAGAGCTGTAGAGATTGCAGTAAAATCTCTTAAAAATCCCACTGATAGAGACAGGGTCAAAAACCAGATTGCCAGACTGGTCTTTAACTTGTGAAATTGTGCGAGAGCTGGCTCTACGTTTCAGTTGGTGCGCCAGAAGTCTACTTGGCTTTTCACCATGCTCGTAGTAGGTAGCACGGGATCGAATCAAAAGACGTTCCGCATCAGCTGTTGTGAGGAGATCAAGTTCAGTCTGTAAATCCTGTTGTTGCTTCAATAACATCAGTGATGGATTAATGGCATTTTGGTTGTCAACGTCCTGAATTTTTGCTGAAATTTCTGCTACCTTGGCCCTGGAGTTTTTATTAAGATTAGCTGAATAAGAAATAATCTGGCCACGCAGATATGCTTTCAGTGTTTCCCATAACAATGAGGAGGAGACTGAATCGCTTTTATTAAAGGCAAGAAAGTCATCGATTGCTGATAGAATGAACTGGTTGAATGAATCAGCAGATAGTAGGAGAGTGTTGAACCTCCAAGAAGGGCAGGAGCGAGGTCTACCAGTGAAGTTTATATCAAGGCTTAGTGGAGCATGGTCTGATATAACAATTGGGTGGTATTCAGAGGATGTGACTTTAGGCATCAAAGAACCATCAACAAAAAAATAATCTATACGGGAATAAGATTGGTGTACCTGAGAGAAAAAGGAAAAAATTTTTGTTTGTGGATTACGCGTCCTCCAAGGATCTACAAACCCATTCTGAGACATGAAGTCAGAGATTGATTTGGACATAGAGGACTGAGTAAAGACACGAGGTGAGGAGCGGTCTAGTGTCGGGTTCATTACACAGTTCAAGTCCCCAGCAAGAATTAAGCAATGGGTGTCAAGAAAAGGAAGAGTGCTAAATAGATTGTTTGCAAAATCAGGGTTGTCAAAATTTGGAGCATAAATATTGACCAACAAAACAGGAATATGAAATAGTTTACCAGCAATTATAAGAAATCTACCATTTTTATCCTCAATTGTTTTGGAAACCCTAAAATAAACCCTCTTACTAATTAAAATAGCGACTCCCCTGGCTTTAGAGTCAAAGGTTGAATGAAAGGTCTCCCCAACCCATGAGTACCTGAGCTTGCAATGATGTGTATCTTGCAGATGTGTTTCTTGTAAAAATACTATATCTGGATTTAGACGCTTCAAGTGTGAAAATATTTTAGAACGCTTCACCGGGTTGTTAAGGCCTTTAACATTCCAACTTAAAAATCCAACTGAGGAAGAACTTGATGAGGCTTGTATGTCACAGGACATGAGATCAGTCATTTATAACAGAAGTAAGTAGGCACCCCCCTGCCAAAGGAAAACAAAACGGAAAAAACAAAACAAAAACAGAACGAAAAACAACAACAACAACAACAACAACAAAAAACAAAAAACAAAAAAAACAAAGACCACCCGCCCCACCCCCCTCCCCTTGCTTGCACTGTCCTTCCCCAAACGAAGGAGCGGTGCAGACTCCTATGGGAGTCATTGACAAAGTTGTACTTTCAGCTAAATAGCGCAACAGGAACAAGAAAAACCAAAAAAACCAAAAACACCTTTAAGTGTCGGGTGAATCCCGCAGGACTAGACACACAGTATAAAATGGAAATATATGACGGGCACTAATCTAAGAATGCCTAAGTGAAAATATTGTTTTTAAACTAACCGTGTAAGGGACAAACATTTTAAAACAGACTCATACATTTTTGAACCTAAAAAAAAAATACCTTACCCCAGAAGAAGAAAAACACACTCCTCAAACCATGAAATATAAACCGGAGACGTCAGTTGCTTCCTTAAATATATTATAGTATATATACATTTTTTCCTCACTTGGTTATCGTCTTAATGTAAGTATTGGCCTCCTCTGGAGAGGTAAAGTCCCGTGTGACCCCATCATGGGTAATCCGCAGCCGGGCTGGGTGGAGCAGGCCGAACCGGACCCCTTCGATTCCTCGGAGCTGACGGCGACAGTCCGTGAAGGCTGCACGAGCTCGGGCTGTCTTGGCGGTGTAGTCGGGGAAAACGGAGATGGTCATATTGTTCACCTTAATCCGCTGAAGCTCCCTTGCCCTCGACAGGATTTTAACACAGTCAGCGTAGTAGTGTAGCCTCGCTACAATGGGACGGGGCCGCTCACCTGTTTTAGGCTTGGGGGCCAGAGTACAGTGAGCACGGTCTAGTAGCGGCTCCTCGGCGAGATCAAAGGCCTCCTTCAGCAACCGTGAAATAGCAGCCGTGGATGCCGACAATGGGTCGTCCTCTGGAACCCCAACGATGCGGATATTTTGACGCCGGGACCGGGACTCCAAGTCGTCACATTTATCCTCCAACTTGGCTACCGCTTTAGTTAGATGCTCCACGTTTCTCTGGAGGCTAACGATGTCATCGGTACAGGTAGACAGGGATCGCTCCATCTCGGCGACCGTTACCTTTAGCCCAGTGAAACTCTCCTGCATCGCGGACAGGCCAGAGGACAATTCCTTTTTGAAGGAGAGAAGCTCGGACTTAATGGAGGAAAGAGTTTCACCAATGATAGCTTGAAACTCCGTTTTAAGTGTGGCAGCAAAGTCCTCGCGGAGAGCCGAAAGCAACTCCGCCTTGAGAGCGCCGACATCGCTACTGGTGGCGGCCTGGGCCGCAGTCCCCGACTCGGGATGGGTCAAGGGCTCATCAGGAGAAGCAGGCCGCAGGTGAGGCCGAATAGAGCTTCCTCCTTTAGTCGGCTTTGGTGGCATTTTAGTGACCAAAATGAAAAAGTGCACTACTTTAAAACGAGTTAGATATCGCTTGGGGTCGAGTCAGAAAAAAAGCGCCCAGTAATTATAAAAAAAAGGTCTACCGTGCAGGAGCTCACCAAAACACTACTCACTCCAAGCCGCCATTAGCCGGAAGTCCGGGTTAGTCATTTTTAATGATCGTTGAAAGCCCAGGTCGTAATCACGATTAAAATTCGATTAATTGAGCAGCCCTAGCTGAAGTACGGGACAAACTGCGTCTGACTGTAAAAACTCAGCACAACGAAAATAAACTCCACCTAAACTTGGTTTATATCTGACCCAGACAGACTGCAGGTCATAACTTCTTACCTGAAGTTCAGTTCACCTGACACTCGGACTGGTGGGCGCCTCGGGTCTCTCCTCCTCCTGCCTCCTGTAAAGAGTAGAAAGATATTTTACGGCTATTTTTGCTGCTATTGTTTATAATCATATTACCATTCCATTAATTATTAATATTGATATTGTATTTAGATGTTTAAACATATTGACACTCAATTAATCTTTTATTACAGGTGCAGTTATAACCACTTTAAACTGTTGAGTTGAATCTATAACCCGAAATGCTTTTGAATCTATAATCTTAAAAGTTTATGGGCAGACTGCATTGTGAAAGAAAAGGCCTAAAGCTGAGTATCCTCAAAATAAGACAGGAAACTGCATGCTTCTGCAGAAGTGAAACCGAAACAAGAGTCTGAGTGAAAGTAATTCTGAGGAGCAGTTTGGATGATGCTATTATCATCTTTGATGCATTAATATTTTTGATTAAGCTTTGATTAAGTTTTAAGTTGTTGTATTAGATTAAAACATTTGTTTATACATTTTACACAGAAGTCAAGATCATTATACACAGGATGGCCTTAGCCTGGTTGCCTAAGCCGAGGTCAACTAAGGTGCAGAGAGCATATGCACACTCTGTGCATGCACAGACAGACATACACATACTGTTAGGGTGTAGGTGAAAGTTGAGCATGCTTCCTGTGACTGATGAAGAAGCAGATGAGCTGAGCTGACTTTCGGGAAACCACCGGGGAGAAGATGGAAGCCAGTGTCCTTTTAATGGTGTCTCAAGTTGTCAAACAGAACATTTGTGGTTTTGAAACTGATGTCTGTGATTAACGCAATGAGGGGGCTTCACAAAATATACTCCGATGCATATAAAACTGTATTTTGATGTTTGGAGATTGAGATTTTTTGATGCTGTTTGTATACAGTGTCTATCTCCCACGCTGCACGTTTCATTAAAATCATCGTCCGACTTTACCTTATGGACCAGTGTGGTTACTTGCATTCCGCCTGTATTTACTTCCCTATATTTTTGAACCTTAACACTCCCCTTTCCCTCATCCACCTGCTGGCCTCTGTGGAAGCTCCGCCATAGCCACCACAGCATCTGGCCAATCCACCACCTTTCATTGTTCATGCCATTACAAAAAAAATAATTAAATAAGTCATCAGCCCACCGAGCAAATGCCCGGTATGCCCGATGGCCAGTCCAGGTATGTTAACCTGCAACCAAATCTGCAGCTCCATATGGCAACGTTACCACTTGGATTATATCTTATAACTCATGACTCTTATGCTAGCTCCCCCCAGTAGCCTACTGTCTGAAATATTCGACGGTTGCAATAATTCTTTAAGTGTTATTTTTTCCTTGGTATTATGATTTCACCGAAGTTTACTAAACTCAACAAACTTAATATTACTTACCGGGACATTTATTCTCTCCTCATTTTCTTTCACCGAAAAATTGTTTTCTGCCGTCTTTCGTTCTTCGCCCTCCTACCTTTGCTAGTGATGCTCATAGTGCAGAAGCCAATGCTGCATTCACTTACACTCGGATATCTCAGCTTCACTGCGAAAGCATATTCGTACATTTGATATTTGATTGAATTTTATTGTTTAGCTTTGGTGTGGCACCTGGGGTGGCCAGTCTGGTTGTGGCCACCCCACTGCCCACACTCCCCCAACACAGACTGTTCAGACTTCTTACCTCAAGACGAAGGTTCAGAAGTGTGAAATCCAGAACATCCCGACTCAACAACTCCTTCTTCCCCACTGCCATCAGACTCTTGAACAGCTGACCTATTTTAACAGTAATTTTTGCACATCAGGTCATCTTTCATATCAAGCTCATAGCTCCTTTGCACATACATCTACCTCACACTTAAATTTATTCTCCATTCATTTATTCATAGTATTTGTATTTTATCTTGTTCTATTTGTATATTTGATCCCCATGAAGCTAACATGTGACACAGAGTCAGGACGCTCTGTGGAGATCCATCAGAACAGCAGAAACACGCTCAGGGTCATCATCATTATAAACTTCTAATGTTAGAGAAACAGCTGCAGAACATCTGGCTGAGGTTAGTTAGCTGTTAGCAGAGGAAGGCCAAAGCAAAGCTGCACCTTCATCTTCCTCAGGGCTCAATACACAACAGATACTTTATACTGTATATACACACAGGCTGCTCTTCATCACCAGCTCCTCTTCCTCCTGGTGACCTCACAGTTAAACACACATACCTCAGCTCCTCTTTGACCTCTGCATTTGGTGCCCTCCTCCTCCTGAGACGTGCCAGCGTGTCTGCTATGGCTCCCATTAAGGTTGCTGCAGAGGAGAAAACAGGAGCGAGTCTCAGAGCTCATCAACTTATTTCTACATCAGAAACAAACCAGGTTACCATGTGCAAGACTCTCAGCTGTGGTTTAGTTTGAATAGTGGGAATAATAAAATCACCAGTGGACCATCTGACAGTGACCCTCCAAGTCTGCATGAACCCAGCAGAGCTGAGCACCGACTCTGGTCAGGTCTCCAAATTCAGGCTGTTAGATTTATAAAACCGTACAAGTCAATCTTAAAGAGGAAGATCGAGTGAATCTGATTTCTGTGATCTGTGGATGGAAATCTGGGTTCCCAGCCTCTTCCTCACAGTGAGGAATACAGATCATTCCCTCAGCACTGGGATGGGAACCTGGAAGAGCTGAACGGGACCATCAGAAGCTCTTTGAGTAAATGCAGCAGATCCTCTTCAGTCCTGTAGGTCCTGTGGATCCTAGGATCACTAGGATGGTTCAGTCATTTCTCATCAGCTACAGTTAGAACGCAGAGCTGAGCAAATATAATCAATCACATGCTGTAGAAACTTAGATGTTTCTATCCTTCAGAAAACATCTGACAAAAAGATCTAAAACTGTGTGAAAAGCAACACTTGTTATTCTCTAAATGTTTGGCCACAGCTGTAGATTACACAATGAGTGTTGGTCAATAATGACATTTTTATTCTCTCTTTGTGCAGTTACAGGTAAACACGATCCAATCTTCTCTCTAAATGACTGCTTTGTCTTTAAAAAGGTGAAGAGCCTGAGGCCGGTGACCTTTCCCCAAGTACATCCTCACAGCGGCTCACAGGACAAGGCCACACTCCTGTCCTGCCAGAGGAGAAGCTTCAGAGTGTCCGTGCAGTTCAACCACACCTGTCATATTCAGTATGGTGTTCATGCAGTTTGCTACCCGACAGTCACAGCATGTAGTGATACAGTCCCACTGCCTGTTCAGCAAATGCAAACATGTGATGAGTTCAAGCGTGTGATGACAAAGGCCACTGTGGTCATTTCATCATGTTTAGGATCATCCAGCCACACATCTGATCAATGGAGTATTAGTAAAACAGAAAACTAAAGAAAATACATGTTACTTTAATCTTTATTTATTTTATACATTTGTCATTGTTAGACATTAGTTTCAATGAAATCATTAGAAACAGTTTTGTCAGATTTCTTTCCCTCTTCCATGTGACTGTGTCAGCTTGTCTATTTGGGTCGAGAATGAAACAGGAAGTAAATGAAAAGTACCATTAAAAGCAGGAGAGCTTCTTATATTACAGAAGAAGAGATTATTTAAAAAAACTATCTCAATGCCATAAATGATTTAGGAACTTGGTGGCGCTGTCACGTGGTGTTCGCTCGCTTTGTGGTATAGTATCACTTCCTGTTCCTGCTCAAACACAGTGGTGTTTCTGAGTAGCTTTTCTGCTTAGCAATTTAATTAAAAACTTTTAGATACATTCCTTCTTCATAGTATAATCTTCACGTGCTTCATCTGAAGCACCCTTTCTGTGTACTCACTGCCTAATTTATAGCCAAAGTATTCACTCACTGTCTCTGTACTGTTTCGCTAGCTTAGCTTAGCTCGTAGCCGACTCGTTAGCACCATGGCTTCTTCACCTGTCCCTCCTGCACTTTCCTGCTCATTGTGTCAGATGTTTAGCTACTCCTCGGCCTCCTTTAGCAGTAATGATACCTGTAACAAATGTAGCATATTTGCAGCTCTGGAGGCCAGGATTACTGAATTGGAGACTCGGCTTCGCACCCTTCATTCACCCGTAGCTAGCCAGGCCCCTGTAGCTGGTGCAGCCGAAGATAGCGTAGGCCCCGCTAGCTGTTCCCCGGCAGACCCCAAGCAGCTGGGGAAAGAGGGCGGCTGGGTGACGGTGAGGAGGAAGCATAGTCTTAAACAGAAGCCCCAGGTACACCACCAACCTGTTCATGTGTCTAACCGTTTTTCCCCACTCGGCGACACACCCGCCGGGGGTCAAACTCTGGTAATTGGTGATTCTGTTCTCAGACACGTGAAGCTAGAGACACCGGCAACCATAGTCAATTGTCTTCCAGGGGCCAGAGCAGGCGACATTGAAGGAAATTTAAAACTGCTGGCTAAGGGTAAACGTAAATACAGTAAGATCATAATTCACGTCGGCAGTAATGACACCCGGTTACGCCAATCGGAGGTCACTAAAATCAATATTGAATCGGTGTGTAACTTTGCCAAAACAATGTCGGACTCTGTAGTTTTCTCTGGTCCCCTCCCCAATCAGACCAGGAGTGACATGTTTAGCCGCATGTTCTCCTTAAATTGCTGGCTGTCTGAGTGGTGTCCCAGAAACGATGTGGGCTTCATAGATAATTGGCAAACCTTCTGGAGGAAACCTGGTCTTGTTAGGAGAGACGGCATCCATCCCACTTTGGATGGAGCAGCTCTCATTTCTAGAAATATGGACCAATTTATTAAACCCCCCAAAATCTGACTATCCAGAGTTGGGACCAGGAAGCAGAGTTGCAGTCTTACACGCCTCTCTGCAGCTTCTCTCCTCCTGCTACCCTCCCAAAAACCCATCTCCATAGAGACTGTGTCAGCTCCCAAACAGACAAAAAACAAACTAAAAACCAGCAATAAACAATTTAAACATAAAAAATCAAAAAGAAAGAACAATACAGTATCCACATCTGAACCAAAGAGTAAAACAATGAAATGTGGATTATTAAATATTAGGTCTCTCTCCTCCAAGTCTCTGTTAGTACATGACTTAATAATTGATCAACAAATCGATTTACTCTGCCTTACAGAAACCTGGTTGCAGCAGGATGATTATGTTAGTTTAAATGAATCAACACCCCCGAGTCATTCTAACTACCAGAAACCTCGAAGCACAGGCCGAGGGGGCGGTGTGGCAGCAATTTTTCACACCAGTCTATTAATTAACGAAAGACCAAGACAGACTTTTAATTCATTTGAAAGCCTGATGCTTAGCCTTGTCCACCCCAGCTGTAAAACTCAGAAACCAGTCTTACTTGTTATCATCTATCGTCCACCTGGGCCTTACACAGAGTTTCTCTCTGATTTCTCAGACTTTTTATCTGATTTAGTGCTCAGCTCAGATAAAATAATTATTGTGGGTGATTTTAACATTCATGTAGATGCTAAAAATGACAGCCTCAACATCGCATTTAATCTGTTATTAGACTCAATTGGCTTCTCTCAAAATGTAAAAGAACCCACCCACCACTTTAATCACACTCTAGATCTTGTTTTAACATATGGCATAGAAACTGAACATTTAACAGTGTTTCCTGAAAACCCTCTGCTGTCTGATCATTTCCTGATAACATTTACATTTACAATAATTGATTACACAGCAGTGGAGAGTAGACTTTATCAAAGTAGATGCCTTTCTGAAAGTGCTGTAACTAAGTTTAAGAATATAATCCACCCACTGTTATCATCTTCAATGCCCTGTACCAACATAGAGCAGAGCAGCTACCTGAACGCTACTCCAACAGAGGTCGATTATCTTGTTAATAATTTTACCTCCTCACTACGTACGACTCTGGATACTGTAGCTCCAGTGAAAACTAAGGTCTCAAATCAGAAGTACCTGACTCCATGGTATAATTCTCAAACACGTAGCCTAAAGCAGATAACTCGTAAACTGGAGAGGAAATGGCGTGTCACAAATTTAGAGGATCATCAATTAGCCTGGAGAAATAGTTTGCTGCTTTATAAGAAAGCCCTCCGCAAAGCCAGAACATCTTACTATTCGTCACTGATTGAAGAAAATAAGAACAACCCCAGGTTTCTCTTCAGCACTGTAGCCAGGCTGACAAAAAGTCAGAGCACTGTTGAGCCAACCATCCCTTTAACGTTAACTAGTAATGACTTCATGAACTTCTTCACAAATAAAATTTTTATCATTAGAGAAAAAATTACCAATAATCATCCCACAGATGTAATATTATCTACAGCTACTCTTAATACCATCAATGTTAAGTTAGACTCTTTTTCTCCAATTGATCGTTCTGAGTTAACTTCAATAATTAATTCCTCCAAACCATCAACGTGTCTTTTAGACCCCATTCCTACAAAACTGCTCAAAGAAGTCCTGCCATTAATTAATTCTTCAATCTTAAATATGATCAACCTATCTCTAATAATCGGCTATGTACCACAGGCCTTCAAGGTGGCTGTAGTTAAACCTTTACTTAAAAAGCCATCTCTAGACCCAGCTGTCTTAGCTAATTATAGGCCAATCTCCAACCTTCCTTTTATATCAAAAATCCTTGAAAGAGTAGTTGTCAAACAGCTAACAGATCATCTGCAGAGGAATGGCTTATTTGAAGAGTTTCAGTCAGGTTTCAGAGCTCATCACAGCACAGAAACAGCTTTAGTGAAGGTTACAAATGATCTTCTTATGGCCTCTGACAGTGGACTCATCTCTGTGCTTGTCCTGCTAGACCTTAGTGCAGCGTTCGATACTGTTGACCATAATATCCTATTAGAGCGATTAGAACATGCTGTAGGTATTACAGGTACTGTACTGCAGTGGTTTGTATCATATCTATCTAATAGACTCCAATTTGTACATGTAAATGAAGAGTCCTCTTCACCCACTAAGGTCAATTATGGTGTTCCACAGGGTTCAGTGCTAGGACCAATTCTATTTACATTATACATGCTTCCCCTAGGTAGCATCATTAGAAGACATAGCATACATTTTCACTGCTATGCAGATGACACGCAGCTCTATCTGTCCATGAAGCCAGGTAACACACACCAATTAGTTAAACTGCAGGAATGTCTTAAAGACATAAAGACCTGGATGGCCGCTAACTTTCTGCTTCTTAATTCAGATAAAACTGAGGTTATTGTACTTGGCCCTGAAAATCTTAGAAATATGGTATCTAACCAGATTCTTACTCTGGATGGCATTACCTTGGCCTCCAGTAATGCTGTGAGGAACCTTGGAGTCATTTTTGACCAGGACATGTCCTTCAACGCACATATTAAACAAATATGTAAGACTGCTTTCTTCCATTTGCGCAACATCTCTAAAATTAGAAATATCCTGTCTCATAGTGATGCTGAAAAACTAGTTCATGCATTTATTACTTCCAGGCTGGACTACTGTAATTCATTATTATCAGGATGTCCTAAAAACTCACTGAAAAGTCTTCAGCTAATCCAAAATGCTGCAGCAAGAGTACTGACAGGGACTAGAAAGAGAGAACATATTTCTCCTGTTTTGGCTTCCCTTCATTGGCTTCCTGTTAAATCCAGAATTGAATTCAAAATCCTGCTCCTCACATACAAGGTCTTAAATAATCAGGCCCCATCTTATCTTAATGACCTTGTAGTGCCATATCACCCTATTAGAGCACTTCGTTCTCGCTCTGCAGGCCTACTTGCTGTTCCTAGAGTATTTAAAAGTAGAATGGGAGGCAGAGCCTTCAGTTTTCAGGCCCCTCTTCTGTGGAACCAGCTTCCAGTTTGGATTCGGGAGACAGACAATATCTCTACTTTCAAGATTAGGCTTAAAACTTTCCTTTTTGCTAAAGCATATAGTTAGGGCTGGACCAGGTGAACCTGAATCCTCCCTTAGTTATGCTGCAATAGACGTAGGCTGCCGGGGATTCCCATGATGCATTGAGTTTTCCTTTCCAGTCACCTTTCTCACTCACTATGTGTTAATAGACCTCTCTGCATCGAATCATATCTGTTATTAATCTCTGTCTCTCTTCCACAGCATGTCTTTATCCTGTTTTCCTTCTTTCACCCCAACCGGTCGCAGCAGATGGCCGCCCCTCCCTGAGCCTGGTTCTGCCGGAGGTTTCTTCCTGTTAAAAGGGAGTTTTCCTTCCCACTGTCGCCAAAGTGCTTGCTCAAAGGGGGTCATATGATTGTTGGGTTATTATTGTGCGATCTACTGTACAATATAAAGCGCCTTGAGGCGACTTTTGTTGTGATTTGGCGCTATATAAATAAAATTGAATTGAATTGAACCCGAGAGAGGACTTGGTAAAATAAGACGTTCTTATAACTTCACCCTGTGATGGGCCAAGCTGCGACTCTCAGGGATGGTGATGTAGCTACAGAGCATGTGAGAGTGTGGTCCAGTAAATGTCTCGTCCAAAACTAAATGAGGCACAAGGGGATCAATGTCAAGGCGTAGAGACTCGATATCTTCAGCCTTCAGTGGAGACTCCATTTCTGCCACCAAAACACCTGGGTGGGTATGACGGCCCTGAGCTCTCCCAATCATGTCCTCAATTTGGATTTGCTGAAATCAAGAAGCATGTGTAAATGATTTTCAAAACATAGAAGAGTCAAGAAAAGAAAATCATTGCCTTATTACTCAACTGCCTCATTTCCTCAGATCTCTGTGGCTCTCTGATGGGCTGCTGCAGCATCCACAGTTCACACAGCTGGTTCAGGAAACGCTCGGTCCTAATGGGATGATCATTCCAGACAACAGAGAACAAATCCACCTTGAGACTTGGGAGGAAGGAGTGCTGGGCACAGAAGAGATGAAGAGTATCTGAGATGATGAGAAATCCATCTTCCTCCAAGCTGTGAGTACATCATAATAAATGTGTCACACCTGTCCAAACGTCCCTCCACAGACGCTCAATTCTACATTTGAAAAATACAGAAAAGTTCTCAAAGTTCAGTCGAAGACTGACAAAGAACAGCCAAACAGCAATTCAACTGGAGCCAATCCTGATGAAATAACAATAATGTCAGTTTGATCTTAAGAGCTTTAGCACCTCTGGTTGTGCTTTTCCACTAATAAAGCTTCCACATCCTCTCACAGTGAACATCACCTCAGCAGGCTCTGCACCATATGAGATTTTGAAATAAGTGTTCAAACAACAGGATACACAAAAACTATCCAAATACCAAACTGACACACTTGCAAATTACAGCACTGAACAAATCCTGATGACTCCATGTTTAAAAATCATGAGACTAACTTCAGAATAAATTTAACGGAGCTTTGCTCACATGAAGGCAAAGTGAGCAAATCCAAATCTTCTGATCCAGAAAAAACTCAAGACCTCCTAGAGAAACATCTATGCTGCCAAACGTCACTAAAGAAGAAGCTTTGTTGAAAAGACAAGTAAAAGAAAATTCTGTAATGATAAAAGTATTCAGAGTTACGTTAGTCGTGCAGTGTTGTAATGCAAAAACAAACCTAATCAGTTTATGATTGGTGTCAATGTGCTGCAGGAAATGTGGGCCTTGAATGGAGCACTGAAAGGAGTCAACTAAAATAAAAAATAAAAACTAGCCTTCAGACAAACTGAGGTTAATTCATGAACAGTTTTAAATAGTTTTATTTTTTGTAATTTCATAAACTGTGTGATCATAACTTCCTGATGAGGCTTTGATGGGCTTGTTTCTTGGGGCCTCTAGAAGACTGAGAATCAACCCTGACACAGGTCAGTAAACACATTCTTGACTAATCCCAAAACAGAAAGTTTGACTTGGTTTGGAGTTTGGTTTGGCTTGGATGACATGTTCCCTCTAAGCCTGAAGGAAAAAGAAGGAACACACACATATAAAGGAAGCTCTTAAAACATGTGGTTATCCTAATTGGGCGTTTATAAAGTCAGCAAAGATGCACAGAAAAGAAGATCAGACACCAGCGAGGGAGGAAAAGAAAGACAGACGCAACAACGTTGTCATCCCCTATGTAGCCGGTGTATCAGAGAAACTCAGGAGAGTTTTCTCCAAGCACGACATCCCAGCAACACACTCAGACACAAACTGGTTCATCTCAAAGACAAAACTCCTAAACACAAACTGAACAATGTGGTGTTTGCTGCACAGTGCAGCGAGGAATGCCCAGACCTCTACATTGGAGAGACCAAACAGTCACTTCACAAGCGCATGGCACAACATAGAAGAGCCACCTCCACGGGACAAGACTCAGCAGTTCATCTGCATCTAAAGGTCAAAGGTCACTCTTTGAGGATGCCAGTGTTCACATTTTGGACAGAGAGGACAGATGGTTTGGAAGAGGAGTAATTATTCAGCCCTCTGAGTCAATACTTTGTAGAACCACCTTCTGCTGCTGTTACAGCTGCCAGTCTTTTAGGGTTTGTCTCTACCAGCTTTGCACATCTACAGACTGAAATCTTTGCCCATTCTTCTTTGCAAAACAGCTCCAGCTCAGTCAGATTAGATGGACAGCGTTTGTGAACAGCAGTTTTCAGATCTTGCCACAGATTCTCTACTGGATTTAGATCTGGACTTTGACTGGGCCATTCAAAAAGTTCAAGGGGGACGAACACTTTTGCAAGCCACTGTAAACTGTTTTTAAACTGAAATCCTAAAACAACAAAATGTCACAGCATGTAAACCTTTTACACTGAGAAACAAAGAACATGGATTTACACCACCCAGGTCCTGATGGAGGGCCTTTACTGCTGAGGCCAGTAAGAGTGATTGATCCATTTAATTCATCTGTTAAGTTCAAATAGCTGAACACTGAAGCATCACAGACTTGTCCATCTCCACAGAGTTGATCCAGCCCTAACTATATGCTTTTGGAAAAAGGAAAGTTTGAAGCCTAATTTTAGAGATAGTGTCTGTCTCCTGAATCCAAACTGGAAGCTGGTTACACAGAAGAGGGGCCTGAAAACTGAAGGCTCTCCCTCCCATTCTACTTTTAAATACTCAGGAACAACAAGTAGGCCTGCAGAGCGAGAGCAAAGTGCTCTAATAGGGTGATATGGTACTACAAGGTCATTAAGATAAGATGGGGCCTGAAAACTGAAGCCTCTTGGCGTGTTCCAGTTCAGGGTCTGCATCCTTGGAGGAGGCGGCCTTCATGGTCTACGTGGGCGTGTCCTCAAAGGCCAAGAAGGCTGGAAGTCGGAAGCTTGTGAAAACCAGATTCAGACAAGTTTATTTATCCCTGAGGGGCAGTTTAGAGACCGGCCTTGCCTGTGTGTACGGTCGGTACATACAAAACACAAACATCACATTGGGGAGACAGGTCAGGCTGGGTAGCTGGCCGGTCAGCCGCACGAGCAGCGACCAGGAACAGTGGAAAATAACATCCACAACATCAGGACAGACAAGGAGAAAAAAATAACTCCCCCCAGACTGAGCTCCAACAGGGAGATCAGTTTGGGAACAGAAAAAAGAAACACCTCTGCACATAGCACATGAAAAACTCTTAATACACAAAAGAAACACATGACAAGCAACAGGGATGGTAAAAGGTGAGAGACAGCCAATGCAGACAGCACATCTGTGCCTGCAGCATAAGCGCTGGTCTCCTTTGATCCACCGTCTGCATCGGGATAAGCATCGAAGGCGTTTGGAAGTGGAGGGGGGATGAGTGCACATCTGTATGTGTATATGTGTGTGTGTGTGTGTCCAGAGTTCAGCTGAGACAGTGTCCTTCGCACTGCCAGGCTAAGTAAACAGTCTTCCAGCCAACCCAGGTGGCCTTGTGTAGGATAGGAAGAACAGTCCAACACTGTTGCTGCAGATACAGGCTGATGTTTAATGTTCATCAATCGCCTTCTGCTGCTGTTTCTGCTGGACTCTGAGCTCTTAATGACATCAGTCTGCACAGTGACAACACTTCTCTTTATACATGTATGTTTTCTTTTTTCCAAAAACTCTCTCCTTTTAAACTCATTTATTTTTCTGCACCGTATTTGTTAACTTATTTGATTGACTGATTCAAAAAAAGGAAACTACCATGAGTAGATTTCTGGTTAATAATGTGCCTTCCTGCAGTCTCTAGTTTTGCATTTCAACAGTTTGCTATTTAAACCAGCTGCTGCTGTTTTGGATTACACCTCATCCTCACAGTCACTCTATACTGCTAACAAATTTCTCAGTCATGTATTTTAAGAGTAACACTTTCATGTGTCACTGTCAGCTTATATTGAACGGGATTTTCAGAAAAGTGTTGAGTGACTTTTTTTGTAGAAGTTAGAATAACAACCAGTGTTCGAGATATTTAAGATTTAATTTTATCTGCATTGTCACTTAAATTTATCTCCTGATGTAGAACTTTAACAGATCATTTTAAAAAACAAACAAACAAACAATATAAACGGTCTAATCCAAGTTTAATCCAAGAGGAAACTTAGAGCCTTTTGTTTAAGTTTTCTTGTCCTTTACAGCTAAACAGCAGAGTGAAATAAAAGCTGTCAGTACCTCTACATTTATAACATTATAGTTTAAACAGCACACGCGTGTTACTGACCTGTTCTTTATGGATTTCTCAAACCTTTCCAGTCTGATTTAATAAACACATTAGTTCAGCATTTACTGAATTGTGGACAAATTTCTGAATGATGCCCTTTTTGTATTAACACAGTGGTTCCCAAACTGTTTTTGCTAGCCCCCCCTTTGTTTTACAAGATAATCTTGTAGTTACTGTCCCTCCATTTAGAAAGGCAGAGGCGTCAGTGTGTAATTATTTTAAATGCAGTTTTTTCCTGTGTAATAATATTCAGCATTGCTATCAATACATTTTTTTAAAAAGGCATCTCTGTGCAAAATGTTTTAAAAAACATAAACAGCTGTGGGATACTCTTTGTCCAAGACAGGGGTAACAAATCGTGGCAGGATCACCGTGATAATATTTGTATCCCACTTAACTTTACTGAATAAACAGCTAACATTGTTTCAGGAGTAGTTGGTCATTATAAGAAATGTCTGTAAACTAAAAATCATGAATGTGTTTGTTTGGACAGCCCAGCGTGTGCTCCCAATGCAGGGAAAACAAATTCTGTCAGGGAGACTTACCTTGGCACTTGTGCAGGTGAAGCCAAAGGCAAGATATGCTTCATCATATTTCCTAGTCTTTGGCTTGGAGGGAAGTTGGTTTGGAAACATATTAACCAATGCTTCAACCTCTGCTTTGCATTTGTGTGGGAGCCCCGTCAAAAGCCTCTCCACTATCCTGGCAGTGTGCAAGTGTTTTCTTTTTTGTCATACGGCATCGGCCAGGCGTTAGCTCTGTGCTCCCCCCTAGTGCATGCACCCCACACTTTGGGAACCTCTGTATTAACAGGACTTACATTTTATCTTATAATTTCTCATTTTTAGCTAAAGTTCTAAAAAACTATATGAGTTTTTGAAAATAACAATTTTGGTTTTACGTGTGTCTTTAAGAGCTCTTAGCGTTAGCTTGGCATTAGCATGCTGTCTGACTAGGTTAGCATTAGAGCTCTGACAGGTGTCTCGTGTGTAAATATTAAACACAGTGACACTAAAGTAGGTAAAAGTGCTAAAAACACTGCACCTGAGTTGAACTCACAAACAAACTAGAAGTACACAAATACAAACGTAACTAAGAATGGCGGACACACTCGGCCTCGTTGCTACAGCTGCGAGTCCGTTACCGTGAACTATGGAGCGGCAGATTTGTGCTGTTTGTGCTGGAACTAAACTGCACACAGCTGATGTTAGCCAGGAAAACATTACACACTGACTTTAATGGAGAGACCGGAAATAAAAACACACAGTTTGTTGTGTGAGGAAATGAATCAAATCATCATTTGATGATGATTTTCATCAAAGTGTTTGGGTCCAGTCAATAATTTATAATAACATAAAGGAAAAGAGAAGGGAAACTTACAGTTTGTTGAAATTTGTCAGAGAATAAAGAATCTTGTCTCCACACCTCGGACTTTCTCAATGTGTTCTTGTCTTAACTCATGCTGTGTGGCTTCAAAAGCTCCTTGGCTTTTCTTATTTTTTTCTCCACCCATTTAATCCAGGGTTTATTGGGAACTGAAAACACCACACAAGCTCAGACATGTCACATTAAACAGCACAGAGTGAGTAAAAGTAAAGCATGAGACTGCCCAGTGTGAAAAACATCAAATAAATATTTTTCCTAACAATATTTCTGAGGATTCTTCAAATCTTTTCTGGTTCTCCAACTTTCTTGCAGTTTGATTGATGCAGTCAATGACTGTGGAGCTAATCAGAGCCTCATGAGAACTCAGAGTCCTCTTTGAAATCTGTTAATCATTTATTCAGTGCAGTGATGTCCTGATCTTCACGACTCTGTTCTGTGTTTTAATCACATTAGATAACAATGATAAACAGATTATTCCTGTCATCACATTTCTACAGAGGCGTGTGCTGCGGAGTGAACGTGTTCATACCAACAAGTCCAAACTTGATGCACTTGGTAAGGAGAAAAAGCCGAGCTGTTACCTGGAATCAATCAGAGTTGCACATCTGAAAAATTAATAAAAAGTGCATTAAATATAATACTAATTTCAGTATTTTTACACAGAAGAAACTGTATAACAAGGATTTATGAGCTGCAGCTACAGGAGACTAACTTTCCTCTGCAGATAACAGCAGTGTGCACGTGAGTGTTTGTGTGTGTACGCAGCAGTTGTCTGGGCAACGCCCAACAGGAACTAACAGTTGGTAAAACCTGAGTGATGTGTGAACTGTACACTTCAGCTTGCAGGATGTGTGTCTCTTTGTCTTTTAACATTAAAGCTGGCTTTAGTCTTTACTCATTATGACTGCATTAAGAATAAGAGTAAGAAAACAAAACCAGACAGAGCTGGTTTTAAAGCAGCTGACTCACAGTCAAGTAGAAATTCAAAGTCTGAAAAAACATGTCCACAGAAGTCTCCCGAGGCAAGTTTCGATAATTTTAAAGAAACTAACAAACAATGAAGCTAAGGATACTTCGTCTATATTTTATTTTATTTTATGTCAGTTAGCTGAAATTAGTTTTTACTTTTATTCATTTAATGACTTTGTTATTGAAGGCAAATAAATGTTATAGAAGCTGGAACTTTACAGTTAACCTCAGAGGAATTCAAGTTAAAGGTTAAAGAAATGTTTTGAATGAAGTAGACTTATGAATTTATTATTATTATTTGTGCTGTATTTTCTCAACCTGTTTATTATAAACAGACGTTTGATTTCAAAGCTGAGATGCAAGATGCCCTTTTATTGAAATACTTTAAATTGTAGTAAAGTTGCATTTCTACATTTTAACTAAAAAATAATATTTTACACTGATGTTTATGAACTGTATCTTTAATTTTTGTATTACATGAATAAATTACTAAATACATTTTGTAAATGTTAACAGTCAGTCAGCTGCTTGGAGACCAACCAGCAAGAACCTGAAACCGTCAAAATCATCTTTTTGACAGTGTTTGTTGATGAGTCCTCAGTTTCAGTGTTCCCATTTAAACACAAGCGCCTGAGGAGGAACTTTGATTTCAGCTGTTTATTCACACTGAGTTTGATGTGACAAACAGAAGAGTTTAAACAAATCTGAGAATTTTCTAACTGTTCTTAGTCCCTCTGTAGTGTAGGACTGTAGCATGAAGAAAAGAGCAGCATGAAGCTACACTCCATATTCTGGTGCAGAGATGTAGCTAGCATCATAGGTCCTGCTACAGGAGACATGGCCTGAATTAAGCCACCTTCCAAACATCCAGTTCCCTTGTGGATCTGGGTTTTGGCCTTTCTAACAGCTGTGCTCACACTTTCCACTATGTTTGCTGCTTGAATGGAAAACTGAAGTGTAGCATTCTTGTGACACTTGAACAAACTAAAGTCACATGATCTAGAGGGAGCTGAGCCGATAGCCACACCGCTGTCATGGAAGGTAAGTGCTCCGTCATGCATCTCACTGTGGATGTAAATGAAAAATAGCAGCACCATAAGATCCTTCTTCCTCATCCTCTGCACTTCCTCATTCACTAACTGTCCTAGATGCATTGTCCACTTTCATTTACTTCATCTATTGGCTCATCTAAGCCCTCATTCCATCTTCAACTCTGTCCTTATTCACTTTAACCACTGCACATCCAGCTCAATTTCTCAGCCTAGCCAATCAATAGTAGTCTTTATCCTTTCTTAGTGTCGAGCCTCACATCCACCTCACTACGAGCCCGTTCCTTTGTCTTTGCCACCTTTGTCTCTGCTGTACACCTCAGTACTTTCGTCTTCTTCTTCCACCTGTCTGACTAGCCCAGTTTACCTTTGCTAACCTCTTGCTTTCAATACCTTCCTCATGTGTTTCCACATTCCTCCACCAAGTCTCCTTGTCCTCTTTCTGCCCAGAGGTCACACCAAACACCTTCTTTGCAGTTTCCATCAGCACTTCAGCTGAACATTCCCATCATTTCCAATCATTTGGAAATCAACAAATAATATTGGAAAAGACACCAAACAGATCAAAATGACTGTCCTGGAGATCAAAGTTCTCATTGCTAACAGTGTGACTCTAAAGTGCTGTACTCCATGTAAGTTTTCTCCCCAACAAACACAACAATGTTGATGAAACATTTTGCACCGTCAAAGGCGCCTGCAGTAGCACCCAAAAGGCAGAGGAAGAAGCTAACCATTGCACAAAAAGGACTTCTGGGCATGCTAAAAAAAGGTAGAAGTTACTTTATTTTTCGAACCATAAGGCACATTGGATTACAAGGTGCGAAACAAAAAAGTCAGATAAGTTAATCTTTACACAACTCATTCATTCGGTGCCAGTCAGACTGTGAGGACTGCTCACAAAAACACTGCTGATTTCTTTCACCTGAATTCATCTCATCACTGTGAGTATGACTTTGTTTATTTGACAGAAAAGGAGACAAGTTCATGTTTATTAGGTAATCTTACATGTAAATGCTTCTTTCTCTGACTCACCACTTTTTCAGAAGCTGGTTTTCAATGTTTTTCTGCTCTCTGTGTTTGGAGCACTTACTGTGGAAATATGAGTAATGTCACAGATGCTCAGACACACTGAGCATCCATTTTTAAACTGTGTTTTTAAAAGATTAAAGGCATGAAATGAGAAAGGGAAGTTTAAGGGGAAAAATCTGCAAAGCCCTTTGAGGGAAAATTTTTAAATAAGGTCTCTCTTATTGGAAGCGTCCAACAGGATGGAGCACGGCGAGTGTATAACGATCAGTGGACACTATGATGGTATTTGTATCATGCCTACTGGAGTCTTCAGTAGGGGTGGGTTTTGATAATCGATTAATGGTTTTCTTTCGTTTTTGATGTACTGCAGAATATTTTTATAAAATACAGGCCAGGAAAACCACCTTCATGTTTTTCTGTGTTTTATCTTCAGCTACTTTGACACAAAGGCATCTGCTGTGATGCACCTTTCATAAAGTCTTGCGAGTGTCAGCTTCTTTTTTATAGATACAAAAATATGTAAATGTACTGATCTGAATTATAATATTTCTGACTGTCTGAGGCAAAATTTCCCAGATTTAAATCGAACTGAATCGAAATGAATCGAATCGATTCGGGACCTTGTGAATCGGAATGACTCGATTCTAGAAATCAGTGACGATACCCAGCCGTAGTCTTCAGCCATGTGCTCACAGATGTACAAACAGAGATGCTTCCACAGACAGAAACATGGTCTTCACTCTTTTTTTTGTTCTTCAGTTTGCAGACACCATGGGTG